>NC_090936.1:1229619735-1229919735 GCF_040938575.1 Ambystoma mexicanum
GGGTCTCTGAGTGGCTGGGCTTCTCAGTGGCTGGGTGTCTGAGTGGCTGGGCTTCTCAGTGGTTGGGTGTCTGAGTGGCTGGGCTTCTCAGTGGCTGGGTCTCTGAGTGGCTGGGTCTCTGAGTGGCTGGGCTTCTCAGTGGCTGGGTGTCTGAGTGGCTGGGCTTCTCAGTGGCTGGGTGTCTGAGTGGCTGGGCTTCTCAGTGGCTGGGTGTCTGAGTGGCTGGGCTTCTCAGGGGCTTGGAGTCTCAGAGAGTGGCTGGGGCATCTCAGGGGTTAGAGCTCCCAGTGGTTGGGTGTCTGAGTGGCTGGGCTTCTCAGTGGCTGGGTGTCTGAGTGGCTGGGCTTCTCAGTGGCTAGGTGTCTGAGTGGCTGGGCTTCTCACGGGCTTGGAGTCTCGGAGAGTGGCTGGGGCATCTCAGGGGTTAGAGCTCCCAGTGGTTGTGTGTCTGAGTGGCTGGGCTTCTCAGTGGTTGGGCGTCGGGGTGGCTGGGCTTCTCAGTGGTTGGGTGTCTAAGTGGCTGGGCTTCTCAGTGGCTTGGTGTCTGAGTGGCTGGGCTTCTCAGTGGTTGGGTGTCTGAGTGGCTGGGCTTCTCAGTGGCTGGGTGTCTGAGTGGCTGGGCTTCTCAGTGGTTGGGTGTCGGAGTGGCTGGCTTCTCAGTGGTTGAGTGTCTGAGTGGCTGGGCTTCTCAGTGGCTGGGTGTCTGAGTGGCTGGGCTTCTCAGTGGTTGGGTGTCTGAGTGGCTGGACTTCTCAGTGGCTGGGTCTCTGAGTGGCTGGGTCTCTGAGTGGCTGGGCTTCTCAGTGGCTGGGTGTCTCAGTGGGTGGGCTTCTCAGTGGCTGGGTGTCTGAGTGGCTGGGCTTCTCAGTGGCTGGGTCTCTGAGTGGCTGGGCTTCTCAGTGGTTGGGTGTCTGAGTGGCTGGGCTTCTCAGTGGCTGGGTCTCTGAGTGGCTGGGCTTCTCAGTGGCTGGGTGTCTGAGTGGCTGGGCTTCTCAGTGGTTGGGTGTCGGAGTGGCTGGGCTTCTCAGTGGTTTGGTGTCTGAGTGGCTGGGCTTCTCAGTGGCTGGGTCTCTGAGTGGCTGGGCTTCTCAGTGGCTGGGTCTCTGAGTGGCTGGGCTTCTCAGTGGCTGGGTCTCTGAGTGGCTGGGCTTCTCAGAGGCTGGGTGTCGGAGTGGCTGGGCTTCTCAGTGGTTGGGTGTCTGAGTGGCTGGGCTTCTCAGTGGCTGGGTCTCTGAGTGGCTGGGCTTCTCAGTGGCTGGGTCTCTGAGTGGCTGGGCTTCTCCGTGGCTGGGTGTCGTAGTGGCTGGGCTTCTCAGTGGTTGGGTGCCTGAGTGGCTGGGCTTCTCAGTGGCTGGGTCTCTGAGTGGCTGGGCTTCTCAGTGGCTGGGTGTCTGAGTGACTAGGCTTCTCAGGGGCTGGGTGTCTGAGTGGCTGGGCTTCTCAGTGGTTGGGTGTCTGAGTGGCTGGGCTTCTCAGTGGCTGGGTCTCTGAGTGGCTGGGCTTCTCAGTGGCTGGGTCTCTGAGTGGCTGGGCTTCTCAGTGGCTGGGTCTCTGAGCGGCTGGGCTTCTCAGTGGTTGGGTATCTGAGTGGCTAGGCTTCTCAGTGGTTGGGTGTCTCAGTGGCTGGGCTTCTCAGTGGTTGGGTGTCTCAGTGGCTGGGCTTCTCAGTGGTTGGGTGTCTGAGTGGCTGGGCTTCTCGGTGGTTGGGTGTCGGAGTGGTTGGGCTTCTCAGTGGTTGGGTGTCGGAGTGGCTGGGGTTCTCAGTGGTTGGGTGTCTGAGTGGCTGGGCTTCTCAGTGGTTGGGTGTCTGAGTGGCTGGGCTTCTCAGTGGTTGGGTGTCTGAGTGGCTGGGCTTCTCAGTGGTTGGGTGTCTGAGTGGCTGGGCTTCTCAGGGGCTTGGAGTCTCAGAGAGTGGCTGGGACATCTGAGGGGTTAGAGCTCTCAGTGGCTGGGTGTATGAGTGCCTGGGCTTCAGGTCGGAAATCTCAGGGGTTAGGGCTCTCAGTGGTTGAGTGACTAGGCTTCTCAGGGGCTGGGTGTCTGAGTGGCTGGGCTTCTCAGTGGCTGGGCTTCTCGGTGGTTGGGTGTCGGAGTGGTTGGGCTTCTCAGTGGTTGGGTGTCGGAGTGGCTGGGGTTCTCAGTGGTTGGGTGTCTGAGTGGCTGGGCTTCTCAGTGGTTGGGTGTCTGAGTGGCTGGCCTTCTCAGTGGTTGGGTGTCTGAGTGGCTGGGCTTCTCAGGGGCTTGGAGTCTCAGAGAGTGGCTGGGACATCTGAGGGGTTAGAGCTCTCAGTGGCTGGGTGTATGAGTGCCTGGGCTTCAGGTCGGAAATCTCAGGGGTTAGGGCTCTCAGTGGTTGAGTGACTAGGCTTCTCAGGGGCTGGGTGTCTGAGTGGCTGGGCTTCTCAGTGGCTGGGTGTCTGAGTGGATGGGCTTCTCAGTGGCTTGGAGTCCCAGAGAGTGGCTGGGACATCTCGGGGTTAGAGCACTCAGTGGCTGCGTGTGTGAGGGGCTAGGCTTCTCAGTGGCTGGGTGTCTGAGTGGCTGGGCTTCTCAGGGGCTTGGAGTCTCAGAGAGTGGCTGGGACATCTGAGGGGTTAGAGCTCTCAGTGGCTGGGTGTATGAGTGCCTGGGCTTCAGGTCGAAAATCTCAGGGGTTAGGGCTCTCAGTGGTTGAGTGACTAGGCTTCTCAGGGGCTGGGTGTCTGAGTGGATGGGCTTCTCAGTGGCTGGGTGTCTGAGTGGCTGGGGCATCTCAGGGGTTAGCGCTCCCAGTGGTTGGGTGTCTGAGTGGCTGGGCTTCTCAGTGGCTGGGTGTCTGAGTGACTAGGCTTCTCAGGGGCTGGGTGTCTGAGTGGCTGGGCTTCTCAGTGGCTGGGTGTCTGAGTGGCTGGGGCATCTCAGGGGTTGGAGTTCCCAATGGTCGGGTGTCTGAGTGGCTGGGCTTCTCAGTGGCTGGTTGTCTGAGTGGCTGGGCTTCTCAGGGACTTGGAGTCTCAGAGAGTGGCTGGGGCATATCAGGGGTTAGAGCTCCCAGTGGTTGGGTGTCTGAGTGGCTGGGCTTCTCAGTGGCTGGGTGTCTGAGTGGCTGGGCCTCTCAGGGACTTGGAGTCTCAGAGAGTGGCTGGGGCATCTCAGGGGTTAGAGCTCCCAGTGGTTGGGTGTCTGAGTGGCTGGGCTTCTCAGTGGCTGGGTGTCTGAGTGGCTGGGCTTCTCAGTGGTTGGGTGTCTGAGTGGCTGGGCTTCTCAGTGGCTGGGTCTCTGAGTGGCTGGGTCTCTGAGTGGCTGGGCTTCTCAGTGGCTGGGTGTCTCAGTGGGTGGGCTTCTCAGTGGCTGGGTGTCTGAGTGGCTGGGCTTCTCAGTGGCTGGGTCTCTGAGTGGCTGGGCTTCTCAGTGGTTGGGTGTCTGAGTGGCTGGGCTTCTCAGTGGCTGGGTCTCTGAGTGGCTGGGCTTCTCAGTGGCTGGGTCTCTGAGTGGCTGGGCTTCTCAGTGGCTGGGTGTCTGAGTGGCTGGGCTTCTCAGTGGCTGGGTGTCTGAGTGGCTGGGCTTCTCAGTGGCTGGGTCTCTGAGTGGCTGGGCTTCTCAGTGGTTGGGTGTCGGAGTGGCTGGGCTTCTCAGTGGTTAGGTGTCTGAGTGGCTGGGCTTCTCAGTGGTTGGGTGTCTGAGTGGTCGGGCTTCTCAGTGGTTGGGTGTCTGAGTGGCCGGGCTTTTCAGTGGCTGGGTGTCTGAGTGGCAGGGCTTCTCAGTGGTTGGGTGTCTGAGTGGCTGGGCTTCTCAGTGGCTGGGTCTCTGAGTGGCTGGGTCTCTGAGTGGCTGGGCTTCTCAGTGGCTGGGTCTCTGAGTGGCTGGGTCTCTGAGTGGCTGGGCTTCTCAGTGGTTGGGTGTCTGAGTGGCTGGGCTTCTCAGTGGCTGGGTCTCTGAGTGGCTGGGTCTCTGAGTGGCTGGGCTTCTCAGTGGCTGGGTGTCTGAGTGGCTGGGCTTCTCAGTGGCTGGGTGTCTGAGTGGCTGGGCTTCTCAGTGGCTGGGTCTCTGAGTGGCTGGGCTTCTCAGTGGTTGGGTGTCTGAGTGGCTGGGCTTCTCAGTGGCTGGGTCTCTGAGTGGCTGGGCTTCTCAGTGGCTGGGTCTCTGAGTGGCTGGGCTTCTCAGTGGCTGGGTGTCTGAGTGACTGGGCTTCTCAGTGGCTGGGTGTCTGAGTGGCTGGGCTTCTCAGTGGCTGGGTGTCTGAGTGGCTGGGCTTCTCAGTGGTTGGGTGTCGGAGTGGCTGGGCTTCTCAGTGGTTAGGTGTCTGAGTGGCTGGGCTTCTCAGTGGTTGGGTGTCTGAGTGGTTGGGCTTCTCAGTGGTTGGGTGTCTGAGTGGCCGGGCTTCTCAGTGGCTGGGTGTCTGAGTGGCAGGGCTTCTCAGTGGTTGGATGTCTGGGTGGCTGGGCTTCTCAGTGGCTGGGTCTCTGAGTGGCTGGGTCTCTGAGTGGCTGGGCTTCTCAGTGGCTGGGTGTCTGAGTGGCTGGGCTTCTCAGTGGTTGGGTGTCTGAGTGGCTGGGTCTCTGAGTGGCTGGGTCTCTGAGTGGCTGGGTCTCTGAGTGGCTGGGCTTCTCAGTGGCTGGGTGTCTGAGTGGCTGGGCTTCTCAGTGGCTGGGTCTCTGAGTGGCTGGGCTTCTCAGTGGTTGGGTGTCTGAGTGGCTGGGCTTCTCAGTGGCTGGGTCTCTGAGTGGCTGGGCTTCTCAGTGGCTGGGTCTCTGAGTGGCTGGGCTTCTCAGTGGCTGGGTGTCTGAGTGGCTGGGCTTCTCAGTGGCTGGGTGTCTGAGTGGCTGGGCTTCTCAGTGGCTGGGTCTCTGAGTGGCTGGGCTTCTCAGTGGTTGGGTGTCTGAGTGGCTGGGCTTCTCAGTGGCTGGGTCTCTGAGTGGCTGGGCTTCTCAGTGGCTGGGTGTCTGAGTGGCTGGGCTTCTCAGTGGCTGGGTGTCTGAGTGGCTGGGCTTCTCAGTGGCTGGGTGTCTGAGTGGCTGGGCTTCTCAGTGGCTGGGTCTCTGAGTGGCTGGGCTTCTCAGTGGTTGGGTGTCTGAGTGGCTGGGCTTCTCAGTGGCTGGGTCTCTGAGTGGCTTGGCTTCTCAGTGGCTGGGTCTCTGAGTGGCTGGGCTTCTCAGTGGCTGGGCTTCTCAGTGGCTGGGCTTCTCAGTGGCTGGGTCTCTGAGTGGCTGGGTCTCTGAGTGGCTGGGCTTCTCAGTGGTTGGGTGTCTGAGTGGCTGGGCTTCTCAGTGGCTGGGTCTCTGAGTGGCTGGGCTTCTCAGTGGCTAGGTCTCTGGGTGTCTGGGTCTCTGAGTGGCTGGGCTTCTCAGTGGCTGGGTGTCTGAGTGGCTGGGCTTCTCAGTGGCTGGGTCTCTGAGTGGCTGGGCTTCTCAGTGGCTGGGCTTCTCAGTGGCTGGGCTTCTCAGTGGCTGGGTCTCTGAGTGGCTGGGCTTCTCAGTGGCTGGGTGTCTGAGTGGCTGGGCTTCTCAGTGGTTGGGTGTCTGAGTGGCTGGGCTTCTCAGTGGCTGGGTGTCTGAGTGGCTGGGCTTCTCAGTGGCTGGGTCTCTGAGTGGCTGGGCTTCTCAGTGGCTGGGTCTCTGAGTGGCTGGGCTTCTCAGTGGCTGGGTCTCTGAGTGGCTGGGCTTCTCAGTGGCTGGGTGTCTGAGTGGCTGGGCTTCTCAGTGGCTGGGCTTCTCAGTGGCTGGGCTTCTCAGTGGCTGGGTCTCTGAATGGCTGGGCTTCTCAGTGGCTGGGTCTCTGAGTGGCTGGGCTTCTCAGTGGCTGGGTCTCTGAGTGGCTTGGCTTCTCAGTGGCTGGGTCTCTGAGTGGCTGGGCTTCTCAGTGGCTGGGCTTCTCAGTGGCTGGGCTTCTCAGTGGCTGGGCTTCTCAGTGGCTGGGTCTCTGAGTGGCTGGGTCTCTGAGTGGCTGGGCTTCTCAGTGGTTGGGTGTCTGAGTGGCTGGGCTTCTCAGTGGCTGGGTCTCTGAGTGGCTGGGCTTCTCAGTGGCTAGGTCTCTGGGTGTCTGGGTCTCTGAGTGGCTGGGCTTCTCAGTGGCTGGGTGTCTGAGTGGCTGGGCTTCTCAGTGGCTGGGTCTCTGAGTGGCTGGGCTTCTCAGTGGCTGGGCTTCTCAGTGGCTGGGCTTCTCAGTGGCTGGGTCTCTGAGTGGCTGGGCTTCTCAGTGGCTGGGTGTCTGAGTGGCTGGGCTTCTCAGTGGTTGGGTGTCTGAGTGGCTGGGCTTCTCAGTGGCTGGGTGTCTGAGTGGCTGGGCTTCTCAGTGGCTGGGTCTCTGAGTGGCTGGGCTTCTCAGTGGCTGGGTCTCTGAGTGGCTGGGCTTCTCAGTGGCTGGGTCTCTGAGTGGCTGGGCTTCTCAGTGGCTGGGTGTCTGAGTGGCTGGGCTTCTCAGTGGCTGGGCTTCTCAGTGGCTGGGCTTCTCAGTGGCTGGGTCTCTGAGTGGCTGGGCTTCTCAGTGGCTGGGTGTCTGAGTGGCTGGGCTTCTCAGTGGCTGGGTCTCTGAGTGGCTGGGCTTCTCAGTGGCTGGGTGTCTGAGTGGCTGGGCTTCTCAGTGGCTGGGTGTCTGAGTGGCTGGGCTTCTCAGTGGCTGGGCTTCTCAGTGGCTGGGCTTCTCAGTGGCTGGGTCTCTGAGTGGCTGGGCTTCTCAGTGGCTGGGTGTCTGAGTGGCTGGGCTTCTCAGTGGCTGGGTCTCTGAGTGGCTGGGCTTCTCAGTGGCTGGGTGTCTGAGTGGCTGGGCTTCTCAGTGGCTGGGTGTCTGAGTGGCTGGGCTTCTCAGTGGCTGGGTGTCTGAGTGGCTGGGCTTCTCAGTGGCTGGGTCTCTGAGTGGCTGGGCTTCTCAGTGGCTGGGTGTCTGAGTGGCTGGGCTTCTCAGTGGCTGGGTCTCTGAGTGGCTGGGCTTCTCAGTGGCTGGGTGTCTGAGTGGCTGGGCTTCTCAGTGGTTGGGTGTCTGAGTGGCTGGGCTTCTCAGTGGCTGGGTGTCTGAGTGGCTGGGCTTCTCAGTGGCTGGGCTTCTCAGTGGCTGGGCTTCTCAGTGGCTGGGTGTCTGAGTGGCTGGGCTTCTCAGTGGTTGGGTGTCTGAGTGGCTGGGCTTCTCAGTGGCTGGGTGTCTGAGTGGCTGGGCTTCTCAGTGGCTGGGCTTCTCAGTGGCTGGGCTTCTCAGTGGCTGGGTGTCTGAGTGGCTGGGCTTCTCAGTGGCTGGGTGTCTGAGTGGCTGGGCTTCTCAGTGGCTGGGCTTCTCAGTGGCTGGGTGTCTGAGTGGCTGGGCTTCTCAGTGGTTGGGTGTCTGAGTGGCTGGGCTTCTCAGTGGCTGGGTGTCTGAGTGGCTGGGCTTCTCAGTGGCTGGGCTTCTCAGTGGCTGGGCTTCTCAGTGGCTGGGTGTCTGAGTGGCTGGGCTTCTCAGTGGCTGGGTGTCTGAGTGGCTGGGCTTCTCAGTGGCTGGGCTTCTCAGTGGCTGGGTGTCTGAGTGGCTGGGCTTCTCAGTGGTTGGGTGTCTGAGTGGCTGGGCTTCTCAGTGGCTGGGTGTCTGAGTGGCTGGGCTTCTCAGTGGCTGGGCTTCTCAGTGGCTGGGCTTCTCAGTGGCTGGGTGTCTGAGTGGCTGGGCTTGTCAGGAGCTGGGTTCACAGGAGCTGTTAACAGACTGTTAAGGACCCTTCATAGAACTGAACTTAGTGCACGCCTCTGGCACCACATAGCACATCGAGTGAAGCTTATTGAAGGCAGTAAAAACAATCTTAAAAATGACATTATAAAATCATGCTCAAAGTTTAAAATAACAAAGTGTTATATAAAAGATGTCATAACTTGAAATAAGTCTTACTTTATGGCGGCCTGGAGCAGTTTGTGAAAGGCGCGCTCCATGTGCAGCAGTAAATGCTGGGCATATTATTATTAAAACATAAATTATGGGGGGAAGGACCCTCGTGGGAGTGTGTCCGGCCGGTGAACTTTCCAAGCCTGGCTGCGACTGGACTGATGGCCACGGCCCGACTGCTGCCCATGGCGGCCTTCTCCACTGCACACCCTGGAGCAGGCAACATGGCGGCCGCCTCGGCAGGAATCCTGCAATGACACCATAGCCCTGCAGGGGGCGCCACCGGTGATCTTTCCAAGCCTGGCTGCGACTGGACTGATGGCCACGGCCCGACTGCTGCCCATGGCGGCCTTCTCCACTGCGCCCCCTGGAGGTGGCAACATGGCGGGCAACCCTGCAGGGATCCTGCAATGACACCATAGCCCTGCAGGGGGCGCCACCGGTGAACTTTCCAAGCCTGGCTGCGACTGGACTGATGGCCACGGCCCGACTGCTGCCCATGGCGGCCTTCTCCACTGCACACCCTGGAGCAGGCAACATGGCGGCCGCCTCGGCAGGAATCCTGCAATGACACCATAGCCCTGCAGGGGGCGCCACCGGTGATCTTTCCAAGCCTGGCTGCGACTGGACTGATGGCCACGGCCCGACTGCTGCCCATGGCGGCCTTCTCCACTGCGCCCCCTGGAGGTGGCAACATGGCGGGCAACCCTGCAGGGATCCTGCAATGACACCATAGCCCTGCAGGGGGCGCCACCGGTGAACTTTCCAAGCCTGGCTGCGACTGGACTGATGGCCACGGCCCGACTGCTGCCCATGGCGGCCTTCTCCACTGCACACCCTGGAGCAGGCAACATGGCGGCCGCCTCGGCAGGAATCCTGCAATGACACCATAGCCCTGCAGGGGGCGCCACCGGTGATCTTTCCAAGCCTGGCTGCGACTGGACTGATGGCCACGGCCCGACTGCTGCCCATGGCGGCCTTCTCCACTGCGCCCCCTGGAGGTGGCAACATGGCGGGCAACCCTGCAGGGATCCTGCAATGACACCATAGCCCTGCAGGGGGCGCCACCGGTGATCTTTCCAAGCCTGGCTGCGACTGGACTGATGGCCACGGCCTGAGTGCTGCCCATGGCGGCCTTCTCCACTGCGCCCCCTGGAGGTGGCAACATGGCGGGCAACCCTGCAGGGATCCTGCAATGACACCATAGCCCTGCAGGGGGCGCCACCGGTGATCTTTCCAAGCCTGGCTGCGACTGGACTGATGGCCACGGCCCGACTGCTGCCCATGGCGGCCTTCTCCACTGCGCCCCCTGGAGGTGGCAACATGGCGGGCAACCCTGCAGGGATCCTGCAATGACACCATAGCCCTGCAGGGGGCGCCACCGGTGATCTTTCCAAGCCTGGCTGCGACTGGACTGATGGCCACGGCCCGACTGCTGCCCATGGCGGCCTTCTCCACTGCACACCCTGGAGGTGGCAACATGGCGGCCAACCCTGCAGGGATCCTGCAATGACACCATAGCCCTGCAGGGGGCGCCACCAGTGAACTTTCCAAGCCTGGCTGGCGACTGGACTGATCATCACGGCCCGACTGCTGCCCATGGCGGCCTTCTCCACTGCGCGCGCCCTGGAGCGGGCAACATGGCAGCCACCCCGGCAGGGATCCTGCAATGACACCATAGCCCTGCAGGGGGCGCCCCCGGTGAACTTTCCAAGCCTGGCTGGCGACTGGACTGATCATCACGGCCCGACTGCTGCCCATGGCGGCCTTCTCCACTGCACACCCTGGAGCGGGCAACATGGCGGCCGCCGGCCACCCCTGCAGGGATCCTGCAATGACACCATAGCCCTGCAGGGGGCGCCACCGGTGAACTTTCCAAGCCTGGCTGCGACTGGACTAATGGCCACGGCCCGACTGCTGCCGATGGTGGCCTTCTTCACTGCGCCCCCTGGAGGTGGCAACATGGCGGCCAACCCTGCAGGGATCCTGCAATGACACCATAGCCCTGCAGGGGGCGCCACCAGTGAACTTTCCAAGCCTGGCTGGCGACTGGACTGATCATCACGGCCCGACTGCTGCCCATGGCGGCCTTCTCCACTGCGCGCGCCCTGGAGCGGGCAACATGGCAGCCACCCCGGCAGGGATCCTGCAATGACACTACAGCCCTACAGGGGGCGCCCCCAGAACTTTCCAAGCCTGGCTAACGACTGGACTGATCGCCACGGCCTGAGTGCTGCCCATGGCGGCCTTCTGCAGTATGCGTGCCCTGGAGCGGGCAACATGGCGGCCAGCCCTGCAGGGATCCTACAATGACACCATAGCCCTTCAGGAGTTGCCCATCCCCAGTGACTCTCACAGGGAAGGGGGGCGGAGTGTTGATTATCACAACTCCTGGTTATTCTGCAAAAGAAACTCTCAATGCGTGCTTTCCCATGTCCAGTACTCACGCGAGGGAGTGAGTGACGGAGCAAGTGATGCATTGGTTGGGAGTATGAGTGAGTGTGTGAATGCGGTAGGATGGAGAGCTCAGGGGCAACACGTTCGTCTGGGAAGCAAGAATATGCAGGCAACACAGGTTCGAATCCCGATCCCGCGCTTAGAAACAGCTCGCTGGTATAAAGCGGGTTATAAATGAAAAACAAAAAAAATGTTCAACATGATGAGTTAGTGAATGACTGAGTGAGTGAATGGTTGAGTGGCCAAGCAAAATGAGTGAGGTCATGAATATTTGAGAGCGAGTCACTGTTGCTTCTTGGTATTAGTGGCTGAATCGATCATCGCTTCTCCTGACAGAGTGAGTCACCTTTGCTTCTTAGCGGCTGTATCGATCATCACTTGTCCTGATAGAGTGAGTCACCGTTGCTTCTTGGTATTAGCGGCTGAATCGATCATCGCTTGTCCTGACAGAGTGAGTCATTGTTGCTTCTTGGTATTAGCGGCTGAATCGATCATCGCTTGTCCTGACAGAGTGAGTCATTGTTGCTTCTTGGTATTAGCGGCTGAATCGATCATCGCTTGTCCTGACAGAGTGAGTCATTGTTGCTTCTTGGTATTAGCGGCTGAATCGATCATCGCTTGTCCTGACAGAGTGAGTCATTGTTGCTTCTTGGTATTAGCGGCTGAATCGATCATCGCTTGTCCTGACAGAGGGAGTCACCTTTGCTTTGTGGTATTAGCGGCTGAATAGATCATCGATTGTCCTGACAGGGGGAGTCACCTTTGCTTTGTGGTATTAGCGGCTGAATCGATCATCGATTGTCCTGATAGAGTGAGTCACCGTTGCTTCTTGGTATTAGCGGCTGAATCGATCATCGCTTGTCCTGACAGAGTGAGTCACCATTGCTTCTTGGTATTAGTGGCTGAATCGATCATCGTTTGTCCTGACAGAGTGAGTCACCGTTGCTTCTTGGTATTAGCGGCTGAATCGATCATTGCTTGTCCTGACAGAGCGAGTCACTGTTGCTTCTTGGTATTAGTGGCTGAATCGATCATCACTTGTCCTGACAGAGAGAGTCACTGTTGCTTCTTGGAATCGATCATCGCTTGTCCTGATAGAGTGAGTCACTGTATTAGTGGCTGAATCGACCATCACTTGTCCTGACAGAGTGAGTCACTGTTGCTACTTAGTGGCTGAATCGATCATCGCTTGTCCTGACAGAGTGGGTCACCTTTGCTTCTTGGTATTAGCGGCTGAATCGATCATCGCTTGTCCTGACAGAGTGACTCACCGTTGCTTCTTGGTCGATCATCGCTTGTCCTGACAGAGTGAGTCACCTTTGCTTCTTGGTATTAGCGGCTGAATCGATCATCGCTTGTCCTGACAGAGTGACTCACCGTTGCTTCTTGGTCGATCATCGCTTGTCCTGACAGAGTGAGTCACCGTTGCTTCTTGGTATTAGTGGCTGAATTGATCATCACTTGTCCTGACAGAGCGAGTCACTGTTGCTTCCTGATTTTCGCAGCTGAATCGATCATCGCTTGTCCTGACAGAGTGAGTCACTGTTGCTTCTTGGTATTAGCGGCTGAATTGAATCGATCATTGCTTGTCCTGACAGAGTGACTCACCGTTGCTTCTTGGTATTAGCGGCTGAATCGATCATCGCTTGTCCTGACAGAGTGAGTCACCGTTGCTTCTTGGTATTAGCGGCTGAATCGTTCATCGCTTGTCCTGACAGAGTGACTCACCGTTGCTTCTTGGTCGATCATCGCTTGTCCTGATAGAGTGAGTCACCGTTGCTTCTTGGTATTAGCGGCTGAATCGATCATCGCTTGTCCTGACAGAGTGACTCACCGTTGCTTCTTGGTCGATCATCGCTTGTCCTGATAGAGTGAGTCACTGTTGCTTCTTGGTATTAGCGGCTGAATCGATCATCGCTTGTCCTGACAGAGTGACTCACCGTTGCTTCTTGGTCGATCATCGCTTGTCCTGATAGAGTGAGTCACCGTTGCTTCTTGGTATTAGCAGCTGAAGAGGGCTCGGGATCTTGAGGTGAAGCGTTGCCCCAAGGGTCGCAATGGGGTAAAGATGCTTCTGGTCCTCTGTTGGGGGTTGGGGCCTCGCACTCGGTGGAGTGTCTATGATTGGTTTGCGCGATGGAGGGGTTCAGCAAACCTCTTTTAAGACACAGAAATCTGGCATGTGTCCATTCACTCACCGCCTCGCCTAAAAGCATCATCCTCCCCCGCCGAACTCCCACTTGGAAACTGTCTCTGAAAGGACCCCAGGTTTACTGGCAATAGTACGCATTTATTGCTAACCTACATCAACAAGGCTCGCGTAATACGGCTATGCTCGCCCTTTTTGCATAGACTTGCATAATAGCCTGGCACTTAAGGGGTTAGCCTGAAGCCACCAAAGGGGGCAAGTAGCCTGTTTTCAAAGTGGCTTCGAAGTTTTTTGAGTTCTCACGATGTATCCGAAATAAGCTTACTTGCCAACATGATCCAGTCCAATCTACTTATCTAGTCCTGCTTTTTCTTTCCATTTTGGGACTTGTAGTCCAAGGTTTATAATGGGAAGAGTGGACCTACAGGTCCCAGGAGTCAAAGAAAAAACCAGGGCTGGAGTAACACCTACAGATGGGAATGGATCATGTTGGCAAACATGAATAAGAGAAGCCACCAAATGCGGTCCAGGCTTTACCCGGTGAAGAGTGAACGCCTCGCATCACCGATCTGACATGTGGGCCCCCCCTGTCCCCCCACGTTCTGCTGATGCTTCAAAAGTTACCAAATGGCCTTCTGGGAAACGTGAAAACTGCAGGGCCCCTTCTGGTGGCATCGTAGCAACCCTGCACCGGGGCAAGTAGAACCAGCACGAGGGTGGCAATGCCCCCAGGCTTGCAGTGCATGTCTGCCCCATGGCAAAAGGCGCGGGCCAGCCTTGCCATGCTGCAAACATGCTTTGTAAGCGTGCATTGTTTGCCCGAGGGCAATTTAATTTGGCAAAAGCCAAACAAAAGTAACAGACCTTGCACAATTCTTCACCAATACACACGTGTGCAGGGACCCTGTGCAGCACACCCGTGCAGTCATAGCGGTACCCCCCCCCCATCAGCAGATGCACTGGAAGGATTGAGACCACCCAATAGGCCCTGCAGCTCCTCACACATGTGCCTTGTATGGGCGTATTGCTATTTTAACTGCATTTGCAGCAGTAAATATTGCGGGGGCGATGAATGCTTGCGCCCCGGCCCTTCGTATGCCCAAATAGCGCTGCTGAGTGGGCATTTACGGATTTTGGGTGGGCCTGGCCTGCTCAGGCCCTACCCTGTCTACGCCTCTGCACCCGAGTGGGTCATGATGGGGACATGAATGCTTGTACCCGGCCCCTCGTCACTTCCTCACCTGCGTGGGTCATTGTGGGGGACACGAATGCTTGCGCCGCAGCCCCTCGTCACTTCCTCAACCTAGTTGGTAATGATGGGGACATGAATGCTTGCGCCCTGGCCCCTCGTCACAGCCTCACCCGAGTGGGTTCCTCATCCGAGTGGGTCATGATGGGGACATGAATGCTTGCGCCCCGACACCTCGTCACTTCCTCACCCGAGTTGGTCATGATGGGGAAACGAATGCTTGCGCCCCGTCTCCTCGTCGCTTCCTCACCCGAGTGGGTCATGATGGGGACATGAATGCTTGCGCCCCGGCTCCTCGTCACTTCCTCACCCGAGTTGGTTCCTCATCCGGGTGGGTCATGATGGGGACACGAATGCTTGCGCCCCGTCTCCTCTTCGCCTCCTCACCTGAGTGGGTCATGATGGGGACATGAATGCTTGCGCCCCGGCTCCTCGTCACTTCCTCATCCGAGTTGGTTCCTCATCCGGGTGGGTCATGATGGGGACATGAATGCTTGCACCCTGGCCTCTCGTCACTTCCTCACCCGAGTGGGTCATGACGGGGACATGAATGCTTGTGCCCCGACCCCTCCTCACTTCCTCACCCGAGTGGGTTCCTCATTCGAGTGGGTAATGAAGGGGACATGAAGGCTTGCGCCCCGACCCCTCCTCACTTCCTCACCCGAGTGAGTTCCTCATTTGAGTGGGTAATGATGGGGACACGAATGCTTGCGCCCCGACCCCTCATCACTTCCTCACCCGAGTGGGTCACGATGGGGACACAAATGCTTGCGCCTGACCCCTCGTCACTTCCTCACCCGAGTAAGTCATGATGGGGACACGAATGCTTGCGCCCCGACCCCTCATCCCTTCCGCACCCGAGTGGGTTCCTCATCCGAGTGGGTAATGATGGGGACACGAATGCTTGCGCCCCAGCCCCTCGTCCCTTCCTCACCGAGTGTGTCATGATGGGAGACACAAGTGCTTGCGCCCCGGCCCCTCGTCACTTCCTCACCCGAGTGTGTCATGATGGGGGACACAAATGCTTGCGCCCCGGTCCATCGTCACTTGTTTGCGCCCCGGCACCTGTGACTTCCTCACCCAAGTGGGTCATGATGGGGACATGAATGCTTGCGCTCTGGCCCCTCGTCATTTCCTCACCTGTGTGGGTTCCTTACCCGAGTGGGTCATGATGGGACATGAATGCTTGCGCCCCGGCCCCTCGTCACATCCTCACCCGAGTGGGTCATGATGGGAAATTAATGCTTGCACCCCGGCCCCTCGTCACTTCCTCACCCAAGTGGTTCATGATGGGGACATGAATGCTTGCGCCCCGGCCCCTCGTTACATCCTCACCCGAGTGGGTCATGATGGGGACATGAATGCTTGCGCCCCGGCCCCTCGTCACTTCCTCACCCAAGTGGTTCATGATGGGGACATGAATGCTTGCGCCCCGGCCCCTCGTCACTTCCTCACCCAAGTGGTTCATGATGGGGACATGAATGCTTGCGCCCCGGCCCCTCGTCACTTCCTCACCCAAGTGGTTCATGATGGGGACATGAATGCTTGCGCCCCGGCCCCTCGTCACTTCCTCACCCAAGTGGTTCATGATGGGGACATGAATGCTTGCGCCCCGGCCCCTCGTCACTTCCTCACCCAAGTGGTTCATGATGGGGACATGAATGCTTGCGCCCCGGCCCCTCGTCACTTCCTCACCCAAGTGGTTCATGATGGGGACATGAATGCTTGCGCCCCGGCCCCTCGTCACTTCCTCACCCAAGTGGTTCATGATGGGGACATGAATGCTTGCACCCTGACCTGCTCTACTGATACTTGGCCTCCGTTTCATGGTGTGCCTCAGGGCTCTGTTCTGGGTCCTTCTCTTGTTTCCCTCTATATGTCTCCTCTTGCTGATAGTTCATCTTTTGGGGATCTCATCACTTCTATGCTGACGATACACAACTCTTTCTGCCTTTCTCTTCTTCTATCCTTTCTACCCTTTCCATTCAGGATCATCTTCCTTCTGGTCTCCTTGCTATTGAGTCTTGGGTGTCGGATTTCTTGTTCCCAGTGCCTCCTCTTTTCCTGGTTCCTTCTTCCCTCTCTTTTGTTTCTTTTCCCCCCTACTCTACTTCCGAGTTCTTCTACTGCTCGTCCGCTTGGTCTCTATCTTGACAGTGACTTATATTTTTCTTGTCATATTTCTACCATTTCTCGTTCCTGTCGATACCATCCTTTTAACATTCGTAAAGCTCCGCCTTTTCTTACCTTTCCTGCTACCAAATGTTTGGTTACTTCACTTATTTTCTCACGTCTATTTTTTTGCTCCGTCTTACTCTTTGGTCTTCCTGTTTCTCGCTTACCTCCTGTAAAGTCTGCTTTCAATGCGTCTATTCGCCTGTTGTACCTACTTTCTTCTCGTGATTCTATCTCTCGGCCTTTCTATCTCTCGACTGGCCATCGTTTCACTCTAGACTTAGATTCCATTTTCTTTGCATTGTTCTTAAATCTCTTTATGGTCTTGCTCTATCTTATCTTTCATCTCTGGTTTCTTTCTATGCACCTTCTCATTCTCTTCCTTCTCAGTCTCTGTTGCTGTTATCAGTTCCTCGTCCCCCCCCATGCGCCCCCCCCGCCCCCGTGCCGAATCATGATTTCGTTCTTTTTTATTGCTTGCGCCCCCTACACTGGAACGCCCCCTCTCTTTGTTCTATTACTACTTATTCTTTATTTCCTTCGACGCCCAAGAGTCGTCTTCTCCAGCCTTGATGAAACATTCATAACCTCTGCACACCCCACTATCTCATGATCTGATTGTTCCATTCAGCTCGCGCATCCGGCTTAACGGGCAAGCAACATCCGCTCACGCTCAGCGGAAGCTGACCCCTGGCACGCCTGACCCCGGAAGCACTACCTGCGCCGGGGCCCAGAAAGGGATGCAATGTAGACTTGCATAGTAAAAGGGAATGGATACCCCGGCCAAGTCCCGCTACCACTCCTTTTCCTCTTCATATCTCCATTGCTCAGATATGCACAAGAAGTTTAAGTCAAGGGACGTCTCGCATCACGTGAAAACAGTGCCTTCCTTTCTGCAAACCCGGCTTCCAGCCTCTGCTGCCAGGACTGCCCTGTTCGGTAACTTCCCTTCCGTGCAAGACCAGCTCTAATGTGACCACACGCACTAGTGCTTCTGCACGGGGCACATGGATGTCAGACCTTAAACTAGGTTCTTCCTTGTTCGCAGCACTAAGCACCCCTGTGTTGAGACACGACAGGCCTGGGGGAGAGGGTGCAGATCTCTGCATTGATTACCTAAAGGGATGCCTGATAGGGGACAGCAGCCACATGCGTTGAGTCTTAATGGTGGCACTGCCGCTCGCCAGGCACCCTTTTAGCTAAGAGATGCAGCGATCACCCTCGCTTAGCTAAAGGGATGCCTAGCAGGGGACAGAAGCCACATGCATTCAGCTTTAATGGTGGCACTGCTGCTCGCCAGGCACCCTTTTAGCTAAGAGATGCAGCGATCACCCTCACTTAGCTAAAGGGATGCCTGGTGAGGGGCAGCATTAACATTAAGGCTGAAAAGGCAAGGCCGCTGGAAGCAGAGGCCTTTGTTGGGAAGCGGGGACGATTGCCCCAGCCCCCAAGAGATGCTGAAGGCGGCCAAGACCCAAGAGTGTGTTGTAAATGCTTGGGGAGGTTGTAGGGGACAGGGGGATGTCGATAGAAGTGGCACTATGGGTAGGTCATCATGTGATTGGGTGTAGCTTGGCCTAGGAATGAAATGCCATCTTAGAAAATAGCAGCCATCTTGAAATCGAGGCCTGGTGGAGCGCTGCACCCAGGACAGTAGGCCCGGCCACACAGCATAGAGAGGCGTGGGTGAATGCAGGGCCGGGATGCAGCCTGGGCAGCAGTGAGAAAGGACGCACTGGCAGGGATTCATAAACCTCTCGCTGTCTTATACTACCAGCACTTGTAGCCCAGCAGGAATGCCCCCTGCAAGGCCGTGAGGGGGCCCAGAGCTCCCACGAGCCGCCCTCCGACCTGCATCAGTCCAAACCCTAAATTATAGCACCCAGATGGCCCGGCCCCAAGACCCCAGCATTCCAGGTACCAGCCAGCCCCAGACTCCCGACCATAAAACGGCCAGGAAGATCAGAGTGCAGGGGTGCATTGCCCCCACCATCAAGTCACGTGATTTGTGCTGCGGCGTGCCAGGGCGAAAGAGTAGCAAACCTAAAACCAGGGTGGGGCGATTTGGGAAGGTGCTGATGCGTCTAGGATAGAGCTGGGGTTTGCAAGTTAGCGTGACCTCGAAAGTATCCTCTGCACCCATGTCTGCAGTACCAGGTGCACATCAGGCCACAGATAGGGAATGCAATGATTTGTGCTTATAATTGGTAAGTAAGAGCCGTGCGCCCGATGACGTGCAAAGAAGAACCCCACAAGGAAGAAGACGGACAGTAGGAGCTGGGACCAATGGCCTGGCATTCCTTATGGAGCAGGCGGTCTATGTATAGGCTTGCACCAACCAGCCATCTCACTCCTATATCATGCACGTCACTTATGACACTGTGTGCCTTTATAATTTGTTGCTTATGCTGTTTTCGTCAGAGCGCTCCGTGGCTGCAGAGTTCTTTGCTGGCGCATCTTTGTCCTTTTTACGAGAATAAGCCTTGTTCTGCTTGCAAGAGGTGTCCTGGGTCTTTTTCCCTAGTGGTCTGTTTTTTTCTGGTGTGACCATTGAGGGGCTTCTCTACACATATTTTCGTAAAGCCTGAAGCTCGCACAAATGAGTGGGAGCTTCAGGCTTTAGAAAAAAAGGCCTCGGCTTCCAGCAGTCTCACCTTTTCTTCCATAATCACGGCATGGGCATCTCTTGATGAAAGGGATCCCTCGCAGATGCCTGCACCACAATTATGGAGAAAAGGGCATTTTTCTTGAAGCCTGAAGCTCTCACACAGCATAGAGAGTTTCAGGCTTTAGAAAAAAAAGTCTTGTCCTCTAGCAGCCGGGGCTGCCAGGGGACATTAGTGAGCCACAGTAGGGCCCCGATTCAGAACCATATTTATGAGCCTGCCGTGGCTCGGCCCAAGCAAGCCCTGGCCCACTTAAAGCCCTGGACCGAATAACTCCAGACGGGAGATCAGATTAGGAATTCCAGAGAGGCAGGGTCTTGGTGGGGTCCCCAAGAACAAAGCAGCCAGCCACGAGTTCAAAGTGTGATATCCAGGAGCCAGTCACAAGTATATTACCTGGGCATCAAACAGCAAAACGTGGTAGGGCACTAATGACATTGGGCACCAGGGGAAAAGTCACAGCAGGACACCAGAGAGAAAACCAGTCAGAGCAACAAAATGACAGTGGGACACATAGGGGCAAGATGCCAGTGGGACCCTTGGCTGTGCACACGGATAAGAGTGTCAATTTAGGTGTTGCAAACACCTAATTGCAACAAACTGCTTCAAAGCGCTAGTAGAGAGGAATACGAGAGCAGCTAAACCTTTAAAAGGCCTGGTAGCAAAGAGCTGCAATTCTGCATCCCCCCTCACAGCTGATCTGAAAGGTGACATCATGGAGGCACGCGCTGCAGCCGGCCCAGGCATGACATAAGCCGTAACCACTGGTCAGGCGTGGGGCACACCACATGTCAGGGCTGGGAGCCAGCCCGGGCACACAGACTGCAATATACACAGAGCCATGGCGCAGACTGTGGTGCGCATGGCACGCTTTAGTCAAGGCACACATCTGTCAGGAAATGGCCTTGCCCCAAGACTTCAAGAATCACATAATATTGCAGGTCAGACCTTTTAATGAGACTGCCAGCACAGATCCAGAAACGCTGTGCACGCGCTATGCAAATCGGCGTGGAAATTTAAACTGGCCCAACCTTCACAAGCGCGAGAGGAAAGTCAAATGGAAGGGACAGCGCCCTGCTGATGAGGCCATAACATAAAGGTCAAGAAGAAAGTCAAACAAACTGTCAGCCATTACCCTGCGGTCAATGTGTTTAGCAGGCGCGAGGGCTCCCGAAGTCAACTCTGTCCGAGAGCCTAGAATCCATCTTTGGCGATACTAAGCACTTGCCCATGACTGAAAAATACTGCAGCAATACTGCAGTGGCATCCATGCACAAAATGAACGCAAAGCGACCACTCTCATCTACCAGGAAGGCAGAATGCGCGCGCATCGCCGGGGTGAGACCAGATGCACGCTCAGAGACGCCGGCGAAGCAGAGACTGAAACATGTTGACACACTGGGTCTGGCCAGATGCACATCTGGTGGCTGTACACTGGAGATGGAAACATGTCCACACAAAGGAAACTCAAAGGTTCCATGACCTCTAAAATCTGTCTAGATAAGAGAAGGGAAATATACCGTCGCAAACATTTCAGAGAACGTAGATGTCCCAAGAAGAAGGGGGTATATATACGTGAATAGGAGCCAGTAGGGAAAGCGGCGAGGCACATTGCATATGCAGACTACACAGGAAATATGCATGCGTGTATTCACTCCTGAGCGCCGAGGCGTGTATGCAGGCACGTAAGGATGTAATGCTTGCACGTGTGCGCATGGAGAAAACATTGTATAGCTGGCCGTGGCAATAGTGTTCTTAAATTGCCATTTGCTCGGGTTTGGTCACTGCAGCTAAGGGGCCCAATGAAATGTAGCCCAGAGGATCACAGGTAGAGCGGTGATTGGATGAGATGTGGCCCCAGCAAATCTTTCCAGAGGATCGCGGGTAGAGCGGTGATTGGATGAGATGTGCCCCTGGCGAATCTTTCCAGAGGATCGCGGGTAGAGCGGTGATTGGATAAAATGTGGCCCTGGCGAATCTTTCCAGAGGATCGCGGGCAGAGCGGTGATTGGATGAGATGTGGCCCTGGCGAATCTTTCCAGAGGATCACGGGTAGAGCGGTGATTGGATAAAATGTGTCCCCGGCAAATCTTTCCAGAGGATCGCGGGTAGAGCGGTGATTGGATAAAATGTGGCCCCAGCGAATCTTTCCGGAGGATCGCGGGTAGAGCGGTGATTGGATGAGATGTGGCCCCGGTGAATCTTTCCAGAGTATCACGGGTAGAGCATTGATTGGATGAGATTTGGCCCTGGCAAATCTTTCCAGAGGATCGCAGGTAGAGTGGTGATTGGATAAAATGTGGCCCCGGCGAATCTTTCCAGAGGATCGCGGGTAGAGCGGTGATTGGATAAAATGTGGCCCCGGCGAATCTTTTCAGAGGATCGCGTGCAGAGTGGTGATTGGATAAAATGTGGCCCCGGCGAATCTTTCCAGAGGATCGTGGGCAGAGCGGTGATTAGATGAGATGTGGCCCTGGCTAATCTTTTCAGAGGATCACGGGTAGAGCGGTGATTGGATAAGATGTGGCCCCGGCGAATCTTTCCAGAGTATCGCGGGTAGAGCATTGATTGGATGAGATGTGGCCCTGGCAAATCTTTCCAGAGGATCGCAGGTAGACCGGTGATCGGATAAAATGTGGCCTGGCAAATCTTTCCAGAGGATCACCGTTAGAGGAGTGATTGGATCTGATGTGGCCGTGGTGAATCTTTGCAGAGGATCGCGGGTAGTGCGCTGATTGGATCTGATGTGGCCCTGGTGAATCTTTCCAGAGGATCATGGGTAGAGCGGTGATTGGATAAAATCTGGCCCCGGCAAATCTTTCCAGAGGATCAGGGGTAGAGCAGTTATTGGATGAGATGTGGCCCCGGCGAATCTTTCAAGAGGATCGCGGGTAGAGCAGTGATTGGATAAAATGTGGCCCTGGTGAATCTTTCCATATTATCGCGGGTAGAGCGGTGATTGGATAAGATGTGCCCCGGCGAATCTTTTCAGAGTATCGCAGGTAGAGCAGTGATTGGATAAAATGTGGCCCCAGCGAATCTTTCCAGATGATCATGGGTAGAGCGGTGATTGGATGAGATGTGGCCCCGGCGAATCTTTCTAGAGGATCATGGGTAGAGCAGTGATTGGATCTGATGTGGTCCTGGTGAATCTTTGCAGAGGATCACAGGTGTGGGGGGAGGGGTGACTGGATCAAATGTGGTCCTAGTGAATCTTTGCAGAGGATCACGGGTGGAGGAGTGATTGGATGAGATGTGGCCCTGGCAAATCTTTCCAGAGGATCACGGGTAGAGCGGTGATTGGATGAGATGTGGCCCTGGTGAATCTTTCCAGAGGATCATGGGTAGAGCGGTGATTGGATGAGATGTGGCCCTGGTGAATCTTTCCAGAAGATCACGGGTAGAGCGGGGATTATATAAGATGTGGCCCTGGTGAATCTTTCCAGAGGATCACAGGTTGAGCGGTGTTTGGATGAGATGTAGCCCTGGTGAATCTTTGCAGAGGATCACGGGTAGAGGAGTGATTGGATCTGATGTGGCCCTAGTGAATCTTTGCAGAGGATCACGGGTAGAGCGGTTTTTGGATCTGATGTGGTCCTGGTGAATTTTTGCAGAGGATCACGGGTGTGGGGGGAGGGGTGACTGGATCCAATGTGGTCCTGGTGAATCTTTGCAGAGGATCACAGGTGGAGGAGTGATTGGATGAGATGTGGCCCTGGCAAATCTTTCCAGAGATCACGGGTAGAGCGGTGATTGGATGAGATGTGGCCCTGGTGAATCTTTCCAGAGGATCACGGGTAGAGCGGGGATTATATAAGATGTGGCCCTGGTGAATCTTTCCAGAGGATCACAGGTAGAGCGGTGTTTGGATGAGATGTGGCCCTGGTGAATCTTTGCAGAGGATCACGGGTAGAGGAGTGATTAGATCTGATGTGGCCCTGGTGAATCTTTGCAGAGGATCACGGGTAGAGCGGTGATTGGATCGGATGTGGCCCAGGTGAATCTTTGCAGAGGATCACATGTAGAGCGGTGATTGGATCGGATGTGCACCCTTCTCCACAGGAGGGAGAAGGTACTGCCGGCTGCGGTGCCAGGCGGCCTAGTGAAGCACACGTTAGCTGTGGAAGGCTAATTACTGGGTGAGCTGCAGGGTGTGATGGGAGATTAATTATCCCTGCATTTGCAATCACATGCGCCTCACTGGCCACCACCTGGAAAGCTATTTATAGCCCTCGGTGCACATCCATCTGCTGTCTCAGGCATCACGCTTCCCAGGACACATCCTATTCCATCCGATGTGCCCCCCCTCTTCCTGCTCAGACCCCTCCCCTCAGTCATCAGCCCTTCCATGGAGATCAGGCCTCCCCGTCAGTCATCAGCCCTTCCATGGAGATCAGGCCTCCCCGTCAGTCATCAGCCCTTCCATGGAGATCAGGCCTCCCCATCAGTCATCAGTCCTTCTTTGGAGATCAGGCCTCCCCGTCAGTCATCAGTCCTTCTTTGGAGATCAGACATTCCCCTCAGACATCAGTCCTTCTTTGGAGATCAGACCTCCCCCTCAGACATCAGTCCTTCTTTGGAGATCAGACACCCCCTCAGACATCAGTCCTTCTTTGGAGATCAGACCTTCTCTTCAGACATCAGTCATTCTCTGGAGACCAGGTCTCCCCCTCAGTCATCAGTCCTTCTACGGAAACCAAGCCTCCCCCTCCGTCATCAGTCCGTCTTTGGAGATCAAACCTCCCCCTCAGACATCACTCCTTCTATGTACATCAGGCCTCTCCCATCAGTCCTTTTTTGGAGATCAAACCTCCCCCTCAGACATCAGTCATTCTCTAGAGATCAGACCTCCCCCTCAGACATCAGTCATTCTCTAGAGATCAGACCTCCCCCTCAGACATCACTCCTTCTATGTACATCAGGCCTCTCCCATCAGTCATCAGTTCTTCTTTGGAGATCAGACCTCCCCCTCAGGCATCACTCCTTCTTTGTACATCAGGCCTCCACCTCAGTCATCAGTCCTTTGGAGATCAGACCTCCCCCTCCTTGACGTTGGTCTTTCTTTTGTCATCCATTCAACCATTGCACTTCCTCTTCCTTCATCAGTGACACTCAGCAAAGGTACCAAACCCTACCCTCCAATCAAGCAGCATTGGGATTCATTTATAATATTTTGGTCTCTGCTTTTTTTCTCCCATTTTCAAATGTCATGGAAAAGTGCAATGAGGGTGTAGCCTCAGACCTGTTGCCATCCTCCTGAGGGCGAGCTCCAAAATCTAATATCTTTTAGATAGGGTTTAAGATCAGAATTCGTTTCTGCCAAGTCTTGAATGGTTTTGCAATTAAGTTGCGCTCAGCCAGTCCCCAGTCAAATAATTCCGGAGTTGAACCCTATTGGTTTGAAGCGGAATAGTTTCCCAATGGTGCCTTCCATAAGATATCTGTAAAGGAGTACATGAGAGAGGATTGCTCTCAATCACCCAAGAAATCTAGAAAGAGGAAAACAAGAAAGAGGTGCTCCCATGGACAGAAGACATCAGAGAAAAGGGCGACGCGACAGAGAGGTGTTCCCATGGACACAAGAAATCTAGAAAGAGGCAAACGAGAAAGAGGTGCTCCCTTGGACAGAAGACATCAGAGAAAGGGGGATGTGACAGAGAGGTGCTCCCACGGACACAAGAAATCTAGAAAGAGGCAAACGAGAAAGAGGTGCTCCCATGGATACAAGAAATCTAGAAAGAGGCAAACGAGAAAGAGGTGCTCCCATGGACACACGAAATCCAAAAACATGTAAACGAGAGCAAGATGTGCTCCCAGAGACACAAGAAATCTAGAAAGAGGCAAACGAGAAAGAGGTGCTCCCTTGGACAGAAGACATCAGAGAAAGGGGGATGTGACAGAGAGGTGCTCCCACGGACACAAGAAATCCAGAAACATGTAAACGAGAGCAAGATGTGCTCCCAGAGACACAAGAAATCTAGAAAGAGGCAAACGAGAAAGAGGTGCTCCCATGGACAGAAGACATCAGAGAAAAGGGTGACGCGACAGAGAGGTGCTCCCATGGACACAAGAAATCTAGAAAGAGGCAAACGAGAAAGAGGTGCTCCCTTGGACAGAAGACATCAGAGAAAGGGGGATGTGACAGAGAGGTGCTCCCATGGACACAAGAAATCTAGAAAGAGGCAAACGAGAAAGAGGTGCTCCCATGGATACAAGAAATCTAGAAAGAGGCAAACGAGAAAGAGGTGCTCCCATGGACACAAGAAATCCAGAAACATGTAAACGAGAGCAAGATGTGCTCCCAGAGACACAAGAAATCTAGAAAGAGGCAAACGAGAAAGAGGTGCTCCCTTGGACAGAAGACATCAGAGAAAAGGGTGACGCGACAGAGAGGTGCTCCCATGGACACAAGAAATCTAAAAAGAGGCAAACGAGAAAGAGGTGCTCCCATGGATACAAGAAATCTAGAAAGAGGCAAACGAGAAAGAGGTGCTCCCATGGACACAAGAAATCCAGAAACACGTAAACGAGAGCAAGATGTGCTCCCAGAGACACAAGAAATCTAGAAAGAGGCAAACGAGAAAGAGGTGCTCCCATGGACACAAGAAATCCAGAAACATGTAAACGAGAGCAAGAGGTGCTCCCAGAGACACAAGAAATCTAGAAAGAAGCAAACGAGAAAGAGGTGCTCCCATGGACAGAAGACATCAGAGAAAAGGGGGACGCGACAGAGAGGTGCTTCCATGGACACAAGAAATCTAGAAAGTAGCAAACGAGAAAGAGGTGCTCCCATGGACAGAAGACATCAGAGAAAAGGGGGACATGACAGAGAGGTGCTTCCATGGACACAAGAAATCTAGAAAGAGGCAAACGAGAAAGAGGTGCTCCCGTGGACAGAAGACATCAGAGAAAGGTGGACGCGACAGAGTGGCACTCCCATGGACACAAGAAATCTAGAAAGAGGCAAACGAGAAAGAGGTGCTCCCATGGACAGAAGACATCAGAGAAAGGGGGACGTGACAGAGAGGCGCTCCCATGGACACAAGAAATCTAGAAAGAGGAAAATGATACACAGCTGCTCTCATGGACACAAGAAATCCAGAAACATGTAAACGAGAGCAAGAGGTGCTCCCAGAGACACACGATAGCCAGAAAGAGGTAAATGAGAGAGGTGCTCCTATGGACACAAGAAATCTAGAAAGAGGCAAACAAGAAAGAGGTGTTCCCATGGACAGAAGACATCAGAGAAAGGGGGACGTGACAGAGAGGTGCTACCACGTACACAAGAAATCCAGAAACATGTAAACGAGAGCGAGGGGTGCTCCCAGAGACACACGAAAGCCAGAAAGAGGTAAACGAGAGAGGTGCTCCCATGGACACAAGAAATCTAGAAAGAGGCCAACAAGAAAGAGGTGTTCCCATGGACAGAAGACATCAGAGAAAGGGGGACGCGACAGAGAGGTGCTCCCATGGACACAAGAAATCTAGAAAGAGGCAAACGAGAAAGAGGTGCTCCCATGGGCAGAAGAAATCCAGAAACATATAAACGAGAGCGAGAGGTGCTCTAAGAGACACATGATATCCAGAAAGAGGGAAACGAGAGAGATGCTCCCGTGGACATAAGAACTCTACAAAGTGGTAAATGACAGTGTTCTCCAAACATCTAGAAAGTGGCAAACAATAGAGAGTTGCTCCTGCAGACACAACAAAATCTAGAAAGTGTTAAACGAGAGAGAGGTGCTCCCACAGACACAACAAATCTAAAAAGAGGTAAATGAGAGAAAGATGCTGCCATAGACATAAGACATCTAGAAAGATGTGAACGAGAGGTGCTCTCAGAGACACAAGATATGTAGAAAGTGGTAAACAAGAAAGGGGCACTCCTCTGGAGACAAGAAACCTAGAGAGAGATAAACGAGAGAGCTGTGCTCCCACAGAAACAAGACATCTAGAAAGTGGCAAACAATAGAGAGCTGCTCCTGCAGACACAAGATATGTGGAAAGAGGTAAACGAGAAAGGGGCACTCATGTGGACACAAGAAATCTAGAAAGAGGTAAAAGAGAGAGAGGTGGTCACACAGACACAAGAAACCTAGAAATAGGTAAACCAGAGAGAGGCGCTCCCACAGACACAAGAAACCCAGAAAGAGGTAAATGAGAGAGAGGCGCTCCCCCGGACACAATAAACACAGAAAGAGGTAAATGAGAGAGAGGCGCTCCCACGGACACAAGAAACCCAGAAAGAGGTAAACGAGAGAGCTGTGCTCCCACAGAAACAAGAAACGGAAAAAGTGGTAAATGAGAGAGAGGTGCTCCCACAGACACAAGAAACCCAGAAAGAGGTAAATGAGCGAGAGGCGCTCCCACGGACACAAGAAACCTAGAAAGAAAGAGGTAAATGAGAGAGGGAGGCGCTCCCACGGACACAAGAAACCCAGAAAGAGGTAAATGAGAGAGAGGCGCTCCCCCGGACACAAGAAACACAGAAAGAGGTAAATGAGAGAGAGGCGCTCCCACGGACACAAGAAACCCAGAAAGAGGTAAATGAGAGAGAGGCGCTCCCCCGGACACAAGAAACACAGAAAGAGGTAAATGAGAGAGAGGCGCTCCCCCGGACACAAGAAACACAGAAAGAGGTAAATGAGAGAGAGGCGCTCCCCCGGACACAAGAAACACAGAAAGAGGTAAATGAGAGAGAGGCGCTCCCACAGACACATGATAGCAGCTGCCCTAGACGCCCACGGGCCTTAGTTTACGCTTTATACATTATCTTAATAATAATAATAATAATGTGGAAATAATAATGGGAAGACTTGTCATCAATTGTTCTCAGCCGAAACAACCGATGCTGGTCGCTCCTCAGCATCACATTAGGTTTGTTCCTTAAAATGACTCTCAAGCAATCGGACATGATTCTCTCCAAACTGATTCTGCACAGGCATCTATTTTTGGGGATTGGGGTGTATGTTGTCTGTCCTTTTTAATTTACTGTTTTTCAGCAGGAAACATGTACTGTACTCAAATTTCATGTCTCAATCTCTAGGTGCTATCTATCTATACGCTGCTTTTTAAAGCCGACCCACTTTTCAGGCACAGCATTAAAGCAGCAGCTAATACGCAAGCATGACTCCCTCATGCTGAAGCGTAAATAGAAATAATTCAGTGCGAGTCTACCTAGCTGTAAAGATGCCTGCTTTCAAGCTGCCACCCATGCCAGGGACCGTCTCCCCTCATTCCCTTCCCTCCCCCTTGTTGGGGTGGGCAGGAAATGTCCCCAGAATCAAGAGTCATATTTGTGACTGGGGGTGTGACAAACTGGGTGCAATGTTACAATTTCACATGTATCCAGTAAAATTAAATGTGAATGGGATATGTTACTTAGTATTACATTTTGGTTAAACTAATACATATGAGCTTTGTATGCACGTAGAAAGACAAATGCTAAAGCCATCAATTGAAATATAAACACAATTCAGACATAATGTGCTATGGAGTGCCCAGAAGCAGGCAGTGGGGAGCTTTATAATATGCATGTGAGAAAGGGGGCCTGTTCTGAAGAGTTTACTGCAAAGGAAAGATAGTGTTTATTAAACATGTATTCACACGGAGAAAACATTTAATGGGATTTATGAATCTACATGTAGTGGATTCTTTATAAACAGATTAAAACACGGCAGTCAGGCATTGACTTTTGAGAAACTGCTTATGCAGAGTTTCAAAAGCCAGAGGATGAGTAAATAAGTAACTTCATCCTTTGCAATGGTCAGCTCAGATAAAGGAGCCGGCCATGGGTTTTATGGTCTGAGAAGTATCACAGAAGGCAGATGTAATCTCTGGAATGCATCGCAGTTTGACAGAGGGTTTCGCTATTTGTTCTGACCAGCAATAAACCATGGGGTGTCTCAAAACTCAAGGCTAAAGTGATTGAAACCTTGCAGTTTCAATTGTATTTTCAGATGTGCCGTGCGTGATGAAATGGCAGTTATTTAGATTAGAATGTTACAATGGAGGCCAGTGAACTGGTAGATGAGATAGTTATCAATGATTCTAAGAGAACCTGTTTACTCAGCCTTCTTCCTATCACATGAAGTATTTATGAGAACCATGTGCAATTAAGAGTTAAGGTTAAAAGGGCTTAGGCCAGTTATTACTAGTAATTCATTATGTTTGCATACAAATGTTTAACTGGTTGAAGAAATCATGACCTACCAGGGACAAAACCTGAAAGGAGGTGTGTTCTACAGATAAGCTGAAGACGGTAGTTAAGATAATAGCTACCAATGAGAATGTAGGAATTGGAGAAAGATGGGATTTCTTTGAAGATGTTTTGTCCAATCACATGTGGGGGTTTGGGGGGATTGAAATAAAGTATCTTGGAATGTTTTAACTGTTGCAAACATTTATATAAGATGTCAACTTATGTGACTTGTTGAGACTTGGGTTAGTTTGGTTTCACGACACCATCTAACTGCTCCCTGGACGAGTGTACAATAAACTTGCTTTACGTACAAAACATACAAAACGTGCACTCGTTCCTCAGGTGGTGGGCTTGGGTTAAGGTAATTACGGGTCCGCCACACACCTCCCAGCTAAAAGCTAGAAGTTACGGATCATTTCTGCAGGCTATTCACTCTATCAGAGCATAGCACCCTGAAACGGACTCTAGCGCTATACAACAATCCCATATTTTATACAGGCCATCAACTTTAAGTGCTCCGCCAACTTCTTATAATCCACTCACAACTCATATTCTGAAAGCCTACGCCACTAAGCACGTGGCATGTTGATGAGCCCCTTACGACTGAAGCCCCCCCCTTACCTGACAATCATCAACAGCTCCCGAACTCAAGGCATCTTCCCCTCGAGCCTCAAGACCAGACAAATCCTCCCACTTCTCAAGACCACCAAAGCTGGACTCCAAGGACCTCAGCAACTACCGCCCCATCACCCATCTGCCCTTCCTAGGTAAGATCCTTGAGAAAGAAGTAGCCACAAAACTTCTCCAACACATCGAAGCCAACAACCTCCTTCAGTCCCAGATTCAGCACAGAAACAGCTCCCATCAAAGCGATCGACGTCAAGAACAGCCGTCTCGGCTCCTTGATGTGACACACCTGATCTTCTATTGTCTTGTTCTATAACAGCCTCCACACCCCATTTGTTTACAGTCTATTTGAAGAAACTCACCGGAAGTTATATTTAAAAAAGGAACTGTGTTAGACAAGCCCAGCATTTTAGAAAAAAAATATCCGTTCCTTTAAGAAAAGCCTTTTACAAACTCCTCTCGAATCACAGACAAGAAATGTTAGAGAAAATATGATAATTTTGATATTTTCCAGCAAGGGGAGGCCTTCTAAAGAGAGCTGAAATGCCGCCATTGTCTGCTATTAACAAACCTTCCGAATAGTGCCACGTGCTGAAGACCAAAGATTGGTGCGCTACATATGAACATGGGTCTGTGGCGTTCCTCATATCAGACTCTTTCTCTCGATGTTACCTGTATATGACTTCTGTTCAAGCCCTGAGGCCGGAAGTGACGTCACAGGAGAGGAAGTGCAACCATTCCATCAGCAGAGGTGCAAACAAGAGGCTGCTTTATTTGGCAACTTCACCATTTAAATAAAATAATTAGGGGCTCAGTATGAGTTTGCCGGTTGTCGAAGAAACAGGGGATATTTCAAATACCACCAGTTTATCCCGTCTGCCCTCATTATGAGTTAGGGGTATGAACCCTATGCGATATTATGAGAATAGCGGACAGTTGGGGTTTAGAATACAGCCTGAAAATAACCCATGATTTTACTTTACCACTAAAAATAGAGGTAACATTATTTTTTGTGTCTTCGCTGTTGGGGTGTGCCCCCAAAAACCATTTTAGCACACGAGAAGGGAATGCAGTCTTTAAAAAAGGTGATATCATAGCAGCCCACATGCTGACACCCTGGCTCCAGTGTTGGAAATGGAAAAATATTTGAAGGAGGTTCCCACAAGGGCCAGTGTGGGGGCGGAGTTCGGAGGATGGGTGGGGTTACAAGGAGGCAGAACTCAGAGGGGCGTAGCTGGCAGTTGAACTCTGCTGAAAAGAAATGTTCAAAATAATATTTTTTAAATGGAGCAATTTCATTCATGCTGCTACTTTCCAGTGGCTAAACTGGCAAAATATAAAAGGTGCACACCTTTTAAACCCAGCAATATATAGTGCAATATGCCCTGGAAAACAAAACATGCAAATATGCGACGTGTGCTTTGATGACAATTTTGTGTGGTCTTGTGAGCAAGCGTCAACACTGGGAACGGTAAAAGGCGAGGGGACCCACTAAATTCCTGTAGCTTTTTACAGCCCTGTCTCAGAAGTCATGAAAATGCAGTGGCTCGTGAAGCCGTTTGCGATGCTGGGAGGCTATTAGCCGAGCATTGCCCCCTGGTGCATTGCCCCCTGGTGCATTGCCCCCTGGTGCATTGCCCCTGGTGCGTAGAATCAAGCATCATTGGAGACAGATGCCCGCACTGCTGGAATGAGTATATGGTGGCCAGCATTGGCCATGAAGTCAAGGGCTGCGTGCAAACACAGGCGACGCGTTGGCTTAACCAATCAGATGCATGCGCCTAATTAACCTATTTTTTGATCTGGCGAACAAAAGAAGACCTGATTTTCCAGCTTCCATTCGTAGCCAATCACTCGATATTTAAGTTAACCGACAGATGCACGTCTTTCAGATTTCTGGCCAGTGTAGGGGACCCCTCCTGCAGGGTCTGGGAGACTGCAGTTGCATTGAATAAAGCTGTCAAATACCTGAGTTGCATAATGTCGAGCTGCACCTGCCTGTCTGTATGCAACTTGGGTTACAGGTTTCAATCCCAGTGAGATAGCCACAGTGGAGTGCAAGGAGTTCATGCACCTGCTGCAGAGGTCGGTGTTAACCTGCAACTCACAGGCTGCAACTAAGCTAAGATAGCTCATGGGATTCCTGCACCTATTGTAAACTGGGCTGGAGATAGCGCCATGAGTTCTGCCCCCGCCACAAGTCCCCCCTGAAGCAAATAAAAGGTGCTTTGCCTCCAGCTCATGTCATGCAAACTTAAGTATCGGACCGATGCTTCATTTTGCATGACAGTGAGCTGAAGGCAAAGAGCCCTTTATTTGATAACGGTCAAGAGCGCCGCTCCGGGCCACACACAATACAAGAACAGCAGCGGGCAAAACATTTCTCCCTGTCTGTCGGTTCACTGTACAATGTACAAGGGACATTGAGAACATTTTTTTCGGTGCGCCCGCCACCCAGGCGGGGGCTCAAAAGAAAATCTTGCACATGGCATTGTGTGGGATCTTTGCTGAGGCAGGGGCAAGCCAGATGCCAAGATCTGATGCCGGATCACGGATCTGGCGAGAGCCGGCCCATTGGCCAGCGCTACCAGGCTGTAATCCAGATGCTGAAGGTTGGTTCCAGGAATTGCAATTCACACTCTGTATTGCTTATGCAAAATACCAGCTGAAACAACATGGCGTCGGTTCGCAGCCATTTTGAACACTCATCTCCCATCACCGCAATAAAAGCCTGCGTCTCCGCGGGCCTGGTAAAATGAACGAGTACTTCAGTAGCGAAAGCAGAGCAAGGTCATGTAACTACATAAATATTGTTGCTGAGTGGACGAACTGTGGAGATTAGTTATTGTGTTGTCCACTGAAGGACGAATACAGGGAAGGAGTCGGAGTGTTTCGCAGGTGCATAATAATGGGTTCTGGGAATGAATGCAAGGTAGGGGCGCTGGATTTTTCCACTTCAGACTGGTTTTTTCCACTATCTGTCCTTTCCACTTGTAATCTACTCTTCGGCCGAGGGTAGTCACAACTGAGAAGGGCAGGGACGGGCCACCATAAAGAGAAGAAGTTATTATGTGGAAGGCAGTTAGAACTTGAACCCCCGGGTGATGCAGTCTTGCTGAGAGGGAGGACGCTCCAACTCAGACCCCGTTAGTACGAGTGATCTCTTAGCCTACTCGCTCTGGGACTAAGCAGTGTCGTAGTGGCCAAGATGAAGGTGTCTTCTGCTTCCTTGCTAACGGCGATGCCATTTTTCTATATGTTTTGATATATCTGAGTATATGTTTGTTTATGTATGCTGAGTTCATATATATACTGAGTGAATAAAGGGCCTAGAACGAGCCATTTTCATTTTTACTATAACGATTAGTCTAGTGTGATTTCTTGCCTGTCTGAGTCCAATACCTTGTTTTGCCAGGGGGCCGGGGAAAACGAACGTGTAAGGGTTCTCCTCACGTGGCCAAGCAATGGTAAAACCCAACCCTGGATTCAAAAATTAGATGAGCATTATAGAGGCTGAAAAAGCCACTTTATCCTCTGCGCTTCTTGGAAACAATGGCTGGGTAAGGCCATAATGCGCTGAAGGGGCAATATTGATCCTTCTGTGCATTGAGGAACACTATTGACCCAATGCACTGAAAGGGCTCTATTGTGGCGTTAAGCCCCTGTTCCAAGAGATGGAATGAGGGTAACGGCTCGGCCGCCCAAGTAAACAGCTTCAGTGTATCGAGGGCCATTAACGAGGACTTCGGGCCGTTATCCCCCCACCCCCGTTCCAGCACTTGGAATGGGGGCTTCAGGCCATTAGCACCCCGGGTTACCAAAGCAGTAACCCGGGGTGCTAAAAAAGCATTTTCTTTCCTTCAACGGGATGCACGCGGTGTCCCGTTGAACGAAAGAAACTACTTTTCCAAGTTGGCTGCCATGGAAAGGCCAGGAAAATACATGGAAAGGAAGGAAATTACTTTTCCAAGATGGCTTCCATGGCGGTCTGCAGCAGCGGAGGGGAATGAGCGGTGGCAGCGGGGAGTGCTGCCGCTGCAGAAATAAGGTACGTGGGGGGCGAGAAGGGGAAAAAACAACAAGAAAATGGGTGGAGGTGGGGAAGATGGCGGCGGGGGGAGCCAGCTGTGAGGTGGGATGGAACGTGGGCTTGGTTATGGTTTTCTACATAACCTTATGAGATATCCGTCTGAGTCATAGGGGATACTCCTTGTGTGTAACGTTCTCCTGGTATCCACGGGGACGTCACTCAGCCTGTTCTGACCTCTTACGACCCCGAACCCTTCCCTGGAGGCTACTCGACTGGAGACTGGGCCTGAAACACAGGACTGGTAGAGTTTAACTCCCTATTGCCTCTGTGTGCTTGAACCCCTTCTTTCCCGGGGTCCAACCCTTCCCTCTGATCTACAGCTCACCTTGTTTTCTTGGATAGTGTGCTCTCCGTCCTGCTTTCAGCGCAGGGGCGCATTGATTGATGCAGGCTCGTTGTTGCCTAGTTACTTCACTGGCAAGAGTTCGACAGGTAAGTATAATGAGTCTTGTGAACGGTTCTCTAACTTCGTTCCTTTCCTTCCTTAAATGTTGGCCGGCAGGGGATGGTGGCGTGCTGCTGAGATGAGTAGCGCTGAAGGTGAGTGAGAGCGCAATGCGTGATGCACCACTTTCGTATTTGTATTGAACAGAATTCTTTTTCTGTGTTTTTTAGGTGCCGCGACGTTTTCAGCGTGGATGCCGGTTATGAAGAACAAATGCGGTGAGTACGCGCGGTATGCAGCACCTCTAGATGTTTCCACGCTAACCTGGAGTGTCTTTTATCTCTTGCAGATGGATGAGAAGTTATGGAGACAGAGTTCCCCCAGAGCGGCTGGGATTCAGGTAAGCGTTTCAAGCTCGTACCGTCTTTAAAAATAAGCGAAGATTTGCAGAGTGCTTACTAATGCCTTTTTTCTGTTCTTTTCCCTTTTCCTTAGGAAGCGGCGTGCCGGTATGGGAATGACACTGCCGAAGATGCACGCAGAACAGAAGGAGCGATGAATGATGGGCAGAAGCGCCGCAAGGTAAGGCTGTTCCTAACGGTGTTCTTGTTCTTGCAGAAGCTGAGCAGAGAAGAAAGATGCAGGCCTACTGGAGACCAATCCGAACACGGTGAGTGTCACGCTGCAGGTGCAGAAAACGCAAAGCATGTTTCTCAGCCTGGGCGTGGCTTAAAGAGTCTCTGGGTATCCCAGGTGTCTCTGGGCTGAACCACAGCCAAAAGACTAGACTGCACATGCAGTTCTGGGAACCGAAATATGTGGGGGCATCCATCTTGTCCCCATCAATGCACTACAAGTCCAATCACCAATGTTATCCTATGGGAGTGAGTGAGTCTGGTGCCACAAGCGCCAAGTCTGACTCCAAGTGGGTCTTCGGAGGGATGGAGAGGCCCTTGAGGGCCATGTAGGTGATCGTGACCTGGCTCCAGCCTGACATCTTGGAGGGCTGGGGACATAAGGGGCAGGAATCATGACATTGTGTTTAGTGTATTTTCCTCACGCAGAGTGAGCCTTTTAAGGGTATCCCATGCAGATTCGGGATTAGTTTTTATACTGTGTGTTTTTTGTTGTTCCACGCGAAAACCATCTAGATGTGGTTAAGTTGTAGCCTAAGGGTGAATAAGTGTAGTGTGGACATTCCCATGGCGCCACCTACCACATGCTAGCTTTGTAGCTGCTTCTTCACAAGATTTAATTACATGACTTGTCGTTGAAATTCCATGTGGTGGTTTTACGCTGGACATTGTTGCTTTTTCTGTTTCAATTAAAAATGTGTTGTGAGTACTGCCCACACAATTGACGAGAACTAGGGACACTCTCTCCTTGATCTATCCCTCGTAGATAGGCGGCGCCTCATTCGCCATCTAGGGACATGCCCCCCCCGCTAGGGCGAGGGTGTTCTTCTTGAGGGTCAGACAGGCCATTGTCTCCCCCATGTGGTGTGCTAACTTGTCTTCACTGTCATTTGATTTTTGCACTTTTTACTCCCAAAGAACTGTGTAGGTTGTGTTATGATAACTGTTACATTACGGTTAGGAAAGGCCGTTGTTTTCTCAATTTTTTCTTTGTTCAAATAAGCCCCGTTGTTATTTAGTGGTCAGCACTGGAGGCCAGGAGGCAAGTCAAACTGGCCAAGCCATTGGCCCAGCCTCGTTCCTCTGTGGGTGATAATCCTGAAATTCTTGGAGGGACCCTGACTGCGAAGCCGGGCGGCCTTAGCAGAAGCCGCCAGGTTCTGGAAACCCAGGCGTACCGCCCTGGCCTGACAGAAGGATGCGCGCTACCCTCGCCCTAGGGACGCGACCCCTACACCCTGCAGTCACCGCCTAGTAAAAGGAGCTCCTCTCACCTCAAGGGATGCCCCTTGCTGGCACCCTAGCCCATTGACAAAGTTACAAAATAACTGTGGGTCGACACAGAATTGTGTTGGAGCGCCCGGCCTCCTGACCCACGGATTGTTTCAGGGTTTTTAGTTCACACAAAGGCATGCAAAAGACATCTTTCTGTGTAACTGGACAGGCTGGAGAGGCCTGCATTTGGTTACCTTGAGTGCTGTGATGCTGCTGGGCCCTGGCCGTCCTTCCCTTCCTAACACAACCATGGTTTGGGTATTACTTGTTTTAATAGGTATGTTTTGTACAAACTTACAAGGATCTGCTGCTTTATCTACTCTAAACTAAAATCAAAATGAATAATGGACTTAAATTAAAGCTTAAAATTCCCCTTAAAGACCCTATGACCAGGATCCGGACACTACGCAGGCCAAATGAATCAGCCCGTCCGCGCCGTGCAGCACGTGCGCCGCCGCCGCTTCAGCATCTATAGACAACAAGCAGCCCTTTGTGTATATCAACTCCAAACTCCATGACCCCTTTAAATGAGCACAAACAGACGTTTGATTTAGCTTTTGCCGTAAAAAGCTGAGTGTGCATAAAATCCGGCCAGTCACCGGGCAGCCGGGCCCCACCGGGCCCTACACACCTCGACGTCACTGCACTCTCGCTACCAAGCAGACATTTCCAATTAAAGTATTTTCACCCCATTTGGTTTCGGCCATTATGGATTTGAAGGGCGCCCTGACAATATCAGTTGCAATAAATTGTCGAGGCGGGAGTAGGCCCGCCTCTTCTAGACCGCACAGGCAGGTCTTCCAGCCTATGGCGGGGTTAGGCCGGGTCACGTGCTGGGCACGTGGCTCTTTAAGGAGTGGATCCGGGTTAGGATCGCAGAAGGGAGCTATGGTTCCACCTGCACTGTTTAGGCCCCTCCACTTGCTCTCTGTGGGGTGAGACGATATGCTGCAGTTACCGACGTGCAAGGCCCCCTGGGAGCAGCCTTGACACATTCCATGGGCTTGGTTAGGACAGGAATCAATACCCCAAAATCAGACCTGTTGGTATCCCCCCAATAGGCCTTGGCAATAGGTCCAGGATCCGAAAACCGGACACACCTGGTGAGTGCTTGGAAACAGCTGCTTTGCCTCAGGGGGTGGGGGGGCACTTCCACATAGTAGAGGTTAATGTTTAACGGCCTCAAGAGCAAAGAACTTTCAGGCAAAATGAGGGGCTACACAGCACCCTAAGGTGCTAATCCCAAGGGTGACCAGGTGGCCTTGCTCGATTCGAAAGAGGAGGCAAAGGAGCCTGGGGTCCCGTGTAGAAGTGACTTCTTCAGGCTGGAAACGGGTCTCAAATGTGGCCCTTCCAGGAGCGAGGCAGCGCCCCCCTGCAGCGCCAGAGTGTAAAATGTGTCCTTCAGGAAGCGGGCTTTGTGAACCAATAAAAAGAGAGCTTTAGAAAGCTGCAATCCAGGGCTCCACAAATCAGCCAATCAGCAACCAGCAATCCAGAGTGGGGAGGCAAAACTGCTATCCAGGGATCCGTAAAACAGCCAATCAGCAACTAGCAATCCAGAGTGGGGAGGCAAAACTGCTGTCCAGGGATCCGTAAAACAGCCAATCAGCAACTAGCAATCCAGAGTGGGGAGTCAAAACTGCTGTCCAGGGATCCGTAAAACAGCCAATAAGCAACTAGCAATCTAGAGTGGGGAGGCAAAACTGCTATCCAGGGATCCGTAAAACAGCCAATCAGCAACTAGCAATCCAGAGTGGGGAGGCAAAACTGCTGTCCAGGGATCCGTAAAACAGCCAATAAGGCAAAACTGCGGTCCAGGTTTCCATTAAACAGCCAATAAGCAACTAGCAATCCAGAGTGGGGAGGCAAAACTGCTATCCAGGGATCCGTAAAACAGCCAATCAGCAACTAGCAATCCAGAGTGGGGAGTCAAAACTGCTGTCCAGGGATCCGTAAAACAGCCAATAAGCAACTAGCAATCTAGAGTGGGGAGGCAAAACTGCTATCCAGGGATCCGTAAAACAGCCAATCAGCAACTAGCAATCCAGAGTGGGGAGGCAAAACTGCTATCCAGGGATCCGTAAAACAGCCAATCAGCAACTAGCAATCCAGAGTGGGGAGGCAAAACTGCTGTCCAGGGATCCGTAAAACAGCCAATCAGCAACTAGCAATCCAGAGTGGGGAGGCAAAACTGCTGTCCAGGGATCCGTAAAACAGCCAATAAGGCAAAACTGCGGTCCAGGTTTCCATTAAACAGCCAATAAGCAACTAGCAATCCAGAGTGGGGAGGCAAAACTGCTATCCAGGGATCCGTAAAACAGCCAATCAGCAACTAGCAATCCAGAGTGGGGAGGCAAAACTGCTGTCCAGGGATCCGTAAAACAGCCAATAAGGCAAAACTGCGGTCCAGGTTTCCATTAAACAGCCAATAAGCAACTAGCAATCCAGAGTGGGGAGGCAAAACTGCTGTCCAGGGATCCGTAAAACAGCCAATAAGCAACTAGCAATCTAGAGTGGGGAGGCAAAACTGCTATCCAGGGATCCGTAAAACAGCCAATCAGCAACTAGCAATCCAGAGTGGGGAGGCAAAACTGCTGTCCAGGGATCCGTAAAACAGCCAATCAGCAACTAGCAATCCAGAGTGGGGAGGCAAAACTGCTGTCCAGGGATCCGTAAAACAGCCAATAAGGCAAAACTGCGGTCCAGGTTTCCATTAAACAGCCAATAAGCAACTAGCAATCCAGAGTGGGGAGGCAAAACTGCTATCCAGGGATCCGTAAAACAGCCAATAAGCAACTAGCAATCCAGAGTGGGGAGGCAAAACTGCTATCCAGGGATCCGTAAAACAGCCAATCAGCAACCAGCAATCCAGAGTGGGGAGGCAAAACTGCTGTCCAGGGGTCCGTAAAACAGCCAATCAGTAACCAGCAATCCAGAGTGGGAGGCAAAACTGCTGTCCAGGGATCCGTAAAACAGCCAATCAGCAACTAGCATTCCAGAGTGGGGAGGCAAAACTGCTGTCGAGGGATCTGTAAAAAAGCCAATCAGAAACTAGCAATCCAGAGTGGGGAGGCAAAACTGCGGTCCAGGGATCTGTAAAACAGCCAATCAGCAGCTAGCAATCCAGAGTGTGGAGGCAAATTGCTGTCAAGGGATCCGTAAAACAGCCAATCAGCAACTAGCAATCCATAGTTGGGAGGCAAAGCTGCTGTCCAGGGATCCGTAAAAAAGCCAATCAGCAACTAGCAATCCAGAGTGGGGAGGCAAAACTGCTGTCAGAGGGGTCTGTAAAACAGCCAATCACCAACTAGCAATCCAGAGCGGGGAGGCAAAACTGCGGTCCAGGGATCTGTAAAACAGCCAATCAGCAGGGATCCGTAAAACAGCCAATCAGCAACTAGCAGTCCAGAGTGGGGAGGCAAAATTCCTGTCAGAGGGGTCTGTAAAACAGCCAATCACCAGCTAGCAATCCAGAGTGCGGAGGAAAAACTGCTGTCCACGATACCTAAAACAGCCAATCAGCAGCTAGCAATCCAGAGTGGGTGACAAAACTGCTGTCCAGGGATCCGTAAAACAGCCAATCAGCAACTAGCAATCCAGAGTGAGGCGGCAAAACTGCTATCCAGGGATCTGTAAAACAGCCAATCAGCTACTAGCAATCCGGAGTGGGAAGGCAAAACTGCTGTCCATGGATCCGTAAAACAGCCAATCAGCAACTAGCAATCCAGAGTGAGGAGGCAAAACTGATGTATAGGGATCGTAAAACAGCCAATCAGCAACTAGCAATTTAGAGTGAGGCGGCAAAACTGATGTATAGGGATCCGTAAAACATGCCAATCAGCAATGAGCAATCCAGAGTGGGGAGATAAAACTGCACTCCGGGGAAAACAGCAAATTAACACCCATCAGTCCAGAGTGGGGCAGTAAGACTGCTGTCCAGGAATCCATAATACAGCCAATCAGTAACTAGAAATCCAGAGTGGGGAGGCAAAACTGCAATCCAGGAATCCATAATACAACCAAACAGTAACTAGCAATCCAGAGTGGGGCAGCAAAACTGCAGTCCAGGGATCCGTAAAACAGCCAATCATCAACCAGCAATCCAGCGTGGGGAGGCAAAACTGCTGTCCAGGGATCCATAATACAGCCAATCAGCACAAAGCAATCCACACTGGGGAGGCAAAACTGCAATCTAGGGGTCTGTAAAACAGCCAATCAGCAACTAGCTGTAGAGGAGCAGCTGAACGCCTCTGCAGGAGGTTGCGCCCCCCTACTTCCGGTATGTTGGGAGCCTGAGATCGTGCCATGCTTGACACCAGCAGTTGTGACCACACCACAGAGAATATTCGAAAGAAGATACCCACTGAGAAAGCCCTATCAGATGTTTTCTCGATGAGATGATGATCTGTGGGAGGAGCTCCCTGAAGGAACAGGACAAAGAGCGAACGAGGGGCTAGTGACATCACAAGAGACGAGCGTGACACACTAAGAAGGCTGGCTGAAGAGAATGTATGGACCCTATAGAAACTGATGATGAAGTTAAAAATTGAGTAAACCTTCATATGCGTAAAGAGGATTGCATGTGTGTGACGTACCGCAGAAAATGCAAGCCATTCAATAACTGTACAGATGCAGCAACGCAAGTCAATTAAGTGATTTTAGAAGCTGGTTATACGTAGTGAATAGACTGCAGGCGGAGCCGCCATTGTATAAAAGCTGGACATCGGTGTCATGAATTAGTAAGCCCAGGCCCATGAAGAGGAAAGGCTGAGAAGTGTGTTGCAGCAGGAATTACCTGAGTTTGCGAAATTGAATGGTGAAGCCGTCTGGCCTGGTATCAAAGTTGAAGCAAGCCAGGGCTGGTTATCTTTTCTCAATGCAGTGAATGTGAAAAGCTGAATTCTCTCTTTTTAAGGTACAAAGAAAGAATACCAAGTGTGCCAAGTTGTATACATTTAAGACATTTAAATACTGCAAAACTGACCAAATCGTGGCCTTCTGTCATGTGAGCCAAAGATGGGAATAGAGTTGGGCTTGGAGTTCTAGAACAAGTGATAGTGTGTGCCCCCACTCCCTTAAGTTCTCACAGACAAAAATACACTGCAAGGCCAAGTTCAAAGACAATCTTCGTGGCAGAAGGCATGGGTGATGAGAGACTTTGGGCTAATTGGGTGGGGAGGTAAAGTCATGTCCACCTCCTGGCACATGGGTATGAGATTACGTGCCGCTAAGTGAACCGAAAGTTCCAGACATGGAACGAGTGTGCCAACCAATTGTAGAGGGCCATCTAACGAAGGGCCTTGTAGTTTGAGAGCCAATGATATACTGTGTACTTAAACGTGTTGAAGATGACTTGCACTAGAGGTGGGCACAAGTTGTCCACCTGACAGTAGGCCCCCAATCACAATCCCACCCAGTATACAAGGTATACTTAGATGTTCCCCTTGAGCCTATCACAATCCCTCATAGGTTTTTCTTATTTGCCACATAGTATGATGTTATGTATGACACATTTTTACTGATACATTTTTTATGAAATGTACGAGAAACTTGAGCAAACGTCCATTGCTGTCCATTGTAACCTCCCTGCTTTAGACAATTGATATTAAAACAGAAACCTTTTGCCATCTTCCTGAGTGGGTTTGATTGTTTGGTGCCAGAGTTATTCTGCATCCCATCCATTGCATGCGTGCCACCAAAAGGGCTTCAAGGTCCTCGTGGTAGCACAGCAACCCCAACCAGCGAGGACAAACTGCTTCATAATGGAGCAGCCAACTGTTATATGCCATCGAACGTCAACCCTTGCTTATAAAATGATACTTGTGGCAGCACACGCAACCTTAGGGACAGAAATGCTCAGGCTAGATTGAGATTAGGGCAACCCAAAGAGCTAGCGGCAAGGAATGTCACAGGCCCTAGAATGTTCTGTAGCTGGTTGGTTCATGTGTCCGGCAGTGTTACTGTCACAAGGGCATTGTTACTTTTTCGCAAAGCCTCATTTAAAAAATGTGAATGAAGGTTTTTTGTGTATATTCAGGTTTCTTGTCACTAGGTACTACACCCAAAAGTGGTTATGCCTGTGATGTGGGGAGTCCCTAGTTATTGGATGGCAGGAACCCAGACTGCTGCATGTTCTAGGTTCCTCTTGTGATGTCATAAAGTAGGGATGCGGCTGTTGCCCTGGAAACCCACAAGGCAATGACCGAGTAATTGAACATATCTCAGCTGTTCCTTCAGAAACGTTTAATATCCTAGACGTCGTTGGAGGGATGCATGTCCTGTCATGTCAGGGGTGTTGGACATGCATGCCTGGCCTTCAATCATGGCAGGCATAATGTGGGATAGTCTGCTAGACCTTGTTAAGGGGGGGACTGATAAGAGCACCCCTACCTGTGAAGTCAGGATTCATGCCCTGATCCATACATAGCCTTTACAATTAGAGGAAAGAAGAATGGGGGAAAAAAGGGGAGACATACAACAGGTGGAGACAGGCAAGGAACTGCCCCCGAGTGGCATGGAGAGCACCTGTGGGGATTAATGGCAGCCCCAGAAGATAGAACTGAAAGAACACGCCAGGACTTACTCTGAAATTCAATGGGCTGATGGAAAAGGACACACTGGAAAAATGGCATTGCCAGCCCCAAAACCTTAACACAGCGAAGGGGTCTAGTGAATACAAAATGTGTGCCTGGCTGAAAGTGACACAAGGAACAGTGTAAAAAGGAAAGATGCCCATTGTGAATGCCCAAACGCACAGCAGGGTATCACGTTCCGTTGCTCCATTAATAAACCAATGCCGTGTGAAAGAGACATAGACTCACATTAAACAATGATAGCGAAATAAAAGGCTTCACATGAAAAACAAATGTAACAAACTGAAAAGGCTATTTTCCTGCAAACGCAACATGTAAATCCCTTATGAGCCCCAGACAGACATGCCCCTGATTATTGGGCAGATTTATCAAAACCTTCACCTACTGCCAGATCTGCTTGGCTCTATTGTGCCCCTGAAAGCCCATTGCTTTGAAGCCTAGCAGAAGGATTCAGCTCTTGCGTGACAGGAACTTGCCCGTCTGGTCAGAGAGTTACAAAATCTGCAGTATATTTGAGCTCAGCTTTTGACCTTATAAGAGTGATTAATCCGTGTATTGCAAGATAAATCAACATCGAGCCCAGAGGCTCTGAACCACATGGTTTCAAGAAAATGCAGAAATGAAACTGAGCAAATCTATGTACAAATATATGAAATTGTGATTTTATTCAGTAACCTTTGAACCGTAACACTTACAGGGTTGGGACAGATATAATATTAAAGTTTTTTTCAAAGCGACAGTGTTGATGTGACTATCATCCAAATGCAATATGGTGAATTTTAGTTATAACGTAAAAGGTGATTCCAGCTTCCCCAGAAAAGTTCTGAATTTGAAAGAAGGGGAGCAGATGGCTTATTAAATAAAATATATGTGTCGATGGTTGCACATTCCCAAATGATTAGGGGAATATCCATATCTATATATTATGGTATTTATTGGTAAATTGCTACATTTTGCCATGTAGGGACTTTTTGAGTGCAAAAGCTTTCATGTAAAAAAAAACTGTGAATGACAGAAAGTGTGTACCCCTCCACTTCACTTCCATCATAGAGCTCCAGGGCCTGTCGGCAGAGAGGAGCTGAACCTTGGTTGTAGGAGAGAACTGCAGAGATCCAATGACAATTCAACGCTTTTAAGTTGACACCTCCTGATTTGTATATTTCGTGGGAGGGACTTAAACATTAAAAAACCCTTTCTCTATGTAGAAAGGGCGTGACAGGCGGACAGGCAGACACAGAAAAGCCAGCCTAGAAACCATCTTGGAGGGAGAGCTGCTAAACACCTTTAAGGAGACTTGCCTATAATCCATCTGGGTCAATCCTGAGACAGCTGCCTGACCTTACTTGGCTGGAGAGGCCTTAACATTAATGGAGCCTTGAATGGGAGACAGAACCTAGGAAAGCCACAAGCTGACTGCGCCCTGTTATCGAGGAGAGCCGTATGAGGGATGAAAGCCGGTGACTATCTTTGACAGAAGCCTTTGACTAGACCTGTACTGTCTCCAAAGAGGAGCTTTGCTGTCTTTCCTGCATGCCCAAAAACAGAGGGTTCCTATGTAAGTAGATTTATCCAAATGGCAACAAGTGTGTGGCAGATCTGCCTCCCTTAATAGTGGTTGGGGGGCAAATAGTGTAGCCCTAAGTATATTCGACTGAATATTAATTTAATTAACTCCCAAATAGATTGATGCAGGGGGAGTTCGGAGGCGTTCGAAACCTCTGCCCTCTTTCCTAGCGGGAAGTTAAGCTTTTGTTATTAAAGTAATTGGGTGCATTTATTTTATCTGGCGACCCCAGACTTCTCTAACGAACAGGGGTGTCCTTGGCCCAAAATGAAATTCCTAGACTGTCCCCACTCCTTAAACCTTGGCTTGAAAGAAAGCGGTGTTCCTGTCCCAAAACGAAATTCTGAATTGTCACCACGCCTTAAACCTTGTCTTAAAACTAAGGGGTGTTCCTGCCCCATTACGAAATTCATAATTGTCACCACTCCTTGAACCTTGCCTTAAACAAAGGGGTGTACTTGTCCCAAAACGAAATTCCCAATTTCTCTATATGAGTCATAGATAGGGCAAGCTGAACCCAGGAATAAATGGTGTGTTCTGGGCCATTTTAGTTGTAGGGGAAGGAAGTCCCTATGTTAGCGTGGTCTCCAAATATGTCGTTACACGCCACGGCTAGAGGCAGCCATATGCATTAAAGTCAGAGCAATGTTTTTAGACGTGATTTCTATTTCAATTAAACACCATCATGGGGCATGATCCCTCTGCCAACTGGTTGTCATGCTCACCCTTGCCCACCCACTATCAAAAGGAGTGAAAGAAAATGTGATCACCTCACCTGGGAGATTTGACATGTTTATGTTGTACAAAACATTGTATATATTTGATTAAATGTTTGTGTTACAAGAGATACACTGGCTGGCACGAGTACGCGTAAAGTAACCATTCAAATTGGTGTGTACAGTACAAGGATTAGAGCTCAGGTACTTATCACACTATTGGTGTTGCATTTTATAAAATATTGCCACAGTCAGAATGATTTGATGTGGGTTGCTCCAAATGTATTCATACCTGATAGATGTTGTATGTTTGTTGATAAAATCCTATCCCGCCTCGAGCAAAAATGGATTCACAAAACCCATGGCCGTGAGGTTGGGCTGGATGACTGTATTGATTGGTCACAATTCATGGGTTTGTATGGGAGCCGTGTTATTGCTCACCTTTGTTATCTATGAGTGTGTGTGTGTGGATATATATATATATATATATATATATATATATATATATTTCAAAAGAAGGGAAAAATGCCAGATAAATGCTTTGTCCGTTATTGAAGACAAAAAGCAATAAATTGTCCTTAAAAAATATCCAGTTTTATTACGGCATTAGCCAAGGTAGAAACCACACGGTACAACGCGTTTCACAGCTTCCTCGCTGCTTGATCACATACAAATGAGTGCTCAGTGACATTGTGTAAATATACCCACCATTACCCAACTCTATGGTTCTACTACCAGTGGTGGTCCCTTTTTAGTTTTCATTGCTACCAGAACTCAGCCTATTTTAGCTAATGAACATGGTTGCCATTTTGTAATGGCTATTGCAACAGCGCTCGCATATACTTGGTTACTAATACTCTTTTGTAAAGGCAGACATAACCGTGAATAAATATTCACAAAACACACACTCTTATCAGGTTGTAACACTGCAAAAAAAACAGAAAAATTACCAAAGCACACAAGACCCTGCTGTCTTCAGGCATCATTATTTTAATATTATAGTGCAACACACAACATGTCAGGCACGCACAAATGGTGCGCCAACCCACATGACAGACAAGTTATAAAAGCCACTCACCCCCCAGGGTGGACTAAGCGTTCCACTCGTGTACCAATAGAAAAAACAGTAGAATATCGTCATGGTCCTACTAGGCCTTGTGGCATACGGACGTGCAAGTGCAGTGGGGCAAAGTGCAGGAGATGGGGGGGGTAGAGGGCAGAGGAGTGGGCAAGTGCTAAGGGGGGCCAAAGGGGAGAACCTCAGGCTAAGTGCTGGTGCATGTGACACCCGAGGGTGGGATGCAGAGCCGGCAAGCAGGGGCCGGCAAGGGCAGTGCAGGGGGGAAGGGGGCTGGGTTGCTGCAGTCGACTGGGAAGAAGGGCCTGGAATCCTGTGGGAATCAAGAGGATCAGGCCACCAGTCACAGTGGGGCAATTAGCAGGGAAGGGAAAGAGGGAACGAGGTAGAGAACAGCAGAGTTTTGAGCAGTTTCTGGAGCTTGAGGAGGTCCGGCTCAAATCTGAGAGGGGCAGGGAGGCTGTTCCATGGGGAGGTGCCAGCCGGGGAGGGAGACCTGCCCCCCACAATCTCTGCTTGGAGAAGCGTTTGATAGTCTAAGAGTTGGAAGGCGAGGAAAGGAAGAATGCCTCTGAGGAGGTGGAGGTGGGGCTGGAAGTAAGACTTCGTAGTAAGGTCCATGATGTGAGGGATGAAGGAGAGGGTGGAGTTGAATATGACCCTGACGTTTTTGGCCTCACAAGAAGGTGGAGGTAGAGTGCCCAAAGAGGGTGGCCAGAGGGTAAGAGGAAGAGTGGGCTCAGGTACCCCGATCAGAAGGATACCCATCTTACTAGCAATAAGGCAGAGATCGTTAGCTGCACACCATGCCAGAAAGGCAGATAGATAGTCAGGGTTCAGAGAGGAGGGAGAGGAGGGAGAGGAGGGAAGTTTGAAGGAAAGTTGTGTGTTATCGGCATAACACTGGAAATGAGGAGAGAAAGGGGAAATCAGATGAGCAAGAGGGGCAAGATAGATATTGAAGAGCCATGGCGATAGGATAGAGCCCGGGGTGACGGCACGGGTGGAGAGTGAGATGGTGGAGAAAGGGCCCAATTGCAGCTTGGAAGGGCGGTTAGTGAAAAAAGAGAGCTGACCTATCAGTGATGCTGAGGGCGTCACAGAGTCGTTTTATGAGAATGGAATGGAGTATGAAGACAGCGGGAGAGTTGGAGTCAAGATTTGCGAGCATGGCTTCACGGGTGATCAGTAGAGCAGTTTCTGTGCCTCTGGATACCCGGAATCCAGATTGATGGTAATGGAGGCAACCAACAAGATCAGTGCTGAGGGCCAGTTTGGGGAGGACCAGCTTCTCCAAGAGGTTACCAAAAAAGGAGGTAGTGGAGATAGGGCGATAGTTAGCCAGCAGGTGGGATCATCACACAGCTTTTTTAAGAGAGGGTGTCCTTGAGGGATAGAGCCAGTGGAGCAGGAGGGTTTACAGAAGTCAGCAAGAGCCAGAGCGAGAGAGATGTTGTCCTTAACGGTTCTGGTGGAGCAGGGAAGCACCTGTTTGGATGTGACATTCATTGAACGACATCTTTAGAGACAGCATCCGCTGCTGCAGGAGGGAGGAGAGTGAGGAGGTGGGAGGAGAGGAGCCAAGGGAGGCAGGGGGCAGGGGCGGGAGGGGATATGCGGGTGGAGGAGAGTGAGGACAAGATGTCCTATGTTTTTGAAGTGAAATGGGAGGCCAAATCGGTGCAGAGAGCCTGGGAAGGGAGGAGAGAGGTGGAGGCTGCAGGTGGATTGGCGAGTTCTTTGCAGATTTTGGAACGTTCGGCTGTGTTGTTAGTGGCTCCAGAGATGCGGGGTTGGATGTGGGCCCGCTTCTTGGAGCTGATAGAGAAGCGATATTGCCTTTGGAGCAGGCGGCAGGCCCGTCTGCCAGAGGATGAGCCCAAGCTCTGCCACTTGCGTTTCAGGGAAGCTAGATCGGAGTCAGAGCAGCTGTTGTTCTTGGAGGCAGGTTTTAGGCGGATCCTCGTGACAGGGGCAAGGATGTCAAGGGTGTTGGAGTTGGAGAGGTGCAGGTTAGCAAGGTCAGAGTCAGAGGGAGAGTCAGAGGTGGGTGTGGGAGGGGGCATGAAGCGGGAGGCGAAAGGAGCGACTGACACTCGCTTTGTAGGTCGGAAGGGCGGTGAAGGAGGCTGGCAGTGCTGGGGGTGGCTCAGAAAGAGGGACAAGGGACCCAGGTGGGAGGAGAGGAGAGAGCGGCCAGACCAGGAGAGGGGGTGGTGCCCAGATTAGAGATTGGGATGTCCCCAGAGATGAGGGCGTCCAGGGTGTGAAGGCAGGGTGGGTCGGGCCAGAGGGGAGTATAAAGAGAGAGGGTAAGTCACAGAGGATACAGAACTGGAAGGTGGATGATTCAAGGGAGTCGAGGTGGATGTTGAAGTCACCAAGGAGGAGGAGTTTGGATGAAGAGGTTGAGAGGCAGTAGGCGAGGTAAGCCCATTCAGAAAGGAAGAGAGAGATTGGGCCGGGGGGGCCTATAGATAGTGGCATGGGTGAGAGAGAGTAGGCGAGACCCCAAGCTTGCAGACAAAGCATTCAAAAGAGGGGTAGGATTACATTTTCGTCAGATGTTTTTGACGTCTGACGTCATACGTTGCAAATAATGCCTTTGGTACCCAAAGCTCTTTAGCTGAGTTCCGATGAACGTTTGGATCGTGTTGCATCGTGATGTACCTGACATCGAAAGCTCAAGGCATGGTTACCCGGGCTCCACACACCTTTCCATTTGGTACAAAGAACTTTCAATTGGCTCTCTGGTGCCACGAGTCAGGTCTTTGAGGCACGGTTCCCAGGTGTGGCCAACATTATATGCATGAAATGTGGGATTATTTACTCAGTATTTGGGGTACAATGCTCTGAGCAGGAAAGATAATTCAGATTATTTTTGGGAAGGCCAATTACACAACTATGTACAGAATTGTGCCCATCCCTTGAACATTTGTGCCAGAGGGACCTTCTGGTCTGTAGTCCTTTTAGTGTTTTTTTTAAATTCCATGCAAACAATCTGAGGCGTGAACACAGTAATTCGTTTAGAAAGGCAAGCCCAGTAAATGTTCTCTTCTATTTGGGTCGTCTGACTTTAAATATGATATTGTCGTTTTACATTGATTGAAACTGCAAGAGCCACTGCTTCAGAGTGTCTGCATGTGATTATATATCCTGTTATCATTCCTGTGCTCTTCCTGTGCTGCTCGTGGGTGTTTTGTATCTGTTTGTGGTGTGTCTACGTTGATTTTTATGTTTATTTCAGTCATGTGCACCTTCTATGACCCTGAGGAAGGCGGCCACGTTTCCAGGCTAGCGCCGAAACTAGTTGGTCTTTTTCAGTGTCTCGTGCGATTCTCTATCTTTTCATTTCTATCGGCAGTTATCGATCCCCTTCACCTTCATGCAGAACACTTTCTTTGCCCTCTGTGTGATCTTCAGGTCTCTTATTGGTTGAGGCAGACCAGGAAGTGAGCCATTATTGAGTATGTTTCTTGCATCTTGTTCATATTAAGCTGCAAATGAGGGGTTTGGGTCTTTCTGTTGGAAAATGCAATGTATTTTACAGTGTATTCTGTTTGATAAATGGAATATTTAGGCGTCTGTCATATTATGAAATATATCTATCATCACAGTGCGTTTAACCCCTACTGCCCACTTGGCATAATGTATTGTTTGTTATTGTGAACTTTCATGCACTCAATATTCATTTGTTTTATTAACATGAATTCAAGTTACCTCAGGGCAGAGGCAGGGTAGGGCCTGAGCCGGCAAGGGCCCCCCAAAATCTGTAAATGCCGACTCAGCAGGCCTGTGGGGTCATTTACAGATGTTAATGTCACTGCGGTGGGCCAGCTACATTAGTTTCAAGCCCCACTTGTTAGTCAATCCTGGCTACGCCTCTGCCCCAGAGTGTCCTGTTTGAGTATTATCTTGGCTTGGTGGCAGGGTCCCAGGCGGCTGGGGCAGGTGCTGGCCAGGTTGCCCGCCTCTCGTAGATTTGAAGAAGCGGGGCCTGGGGCACTCAAGAAGAGCCTGTGAGATGTTTGATAGGCTGTGGCAAAGGGTCAGCTGGAGGAGGGTGAAGATGTGTCACGGCTGGTGGGGGCCCATTTCAGCATGCTTGCCTAGAGGGTGAACCAGTCAGTCAAGGGCACTGTGGGGTGCATACATGATAATATAGACAAAGAAATACAGCGGGGGCTTAATAGCCACCGATTATTATGGAACAGGCAGACAGCGGAGAGCTGAAACACTAAATGCCCCTTGAAAAGCTATTAATCACCCTTTGTCAGCAAAGGGCTAATGCAGATGAGATCCGAGTAGAAAGGTTGCTACTGGAAAGCACAGAGGCCCACGGGAAAGTAGGATGCTGCTGTGTGATAAGACTTCCGAATGCCAACAGGGGGGCAGCTGCTCAGGGACCATCCTCTTAGGCCCGGGGCCCATTTCAACTGAGAAGGTTGAAAGGCCCTGATGCCGGCCCTGGGGGTCAACCCATTGAGTATTATCTGCAGTAAATGAAAACCAGCTCAGCCACTTCAGAGAAAAATACAAACTAAGACTTCTGCAGAAAACAATAAACATCGGCAAGAAAACCTGAAAGGGTCTGAGAACAGGGGTGTTGCTAGGTCTGGGAAAGACCCGGGGCTACACTAATGTCGGGACTGTCGGGACTGGGGGCTAGCTAGCCTTTAGGTTGTAGACTCGGAGATTCTATCCGGGGCTACAACCAAAAGACCAGGGGCTATAGCCCCCTTAGCCCCCCCCCAGCCCCCCAGCAACGCCTCTGCCTGAGAAGATAGAAGAGAGAAACAAGTCTTTAAAGAAACAAGGCCAAGTACGGACCTCAGCTCTCCACGAAGATGGGCGCCCTCCCAAGAGACCCTCACCCCAAGAGTAAAAAGCAGCCCCTGGATCAGCCGCCACAACATGCTGCGATCCACGCCACAGTTCCAGGGAGTAGGTGTGGGGCGTGCGATTTGCATTCATTTGCATTCATTAGAATATATGCAAATCATTGCTGTGGGGCTGCCGTGCGCAGATTTCAGGGGTCTGCGTGCTTTGCTGGATATTTCGCAGCTGCCCTGACAATTAATCTCTGATGACACAGCGGCGCCTTGACGCAGCGACAGAGAGCGGGGAATTAAATGCTGACTGAGCGGGCCGCAATGCTGATAGCAGCCCCCTCCCAGGGAGGGAGGGAAGGAAGGAAGGAAGGGCGGGAGAGAGGAAAGAAGGGGTGAGGGAAGGAAGAGAGGAAAGAAGGGGTGAGGGAAGGAAGAGAGGAAAGAAGGGGTGAGGGAAGGAAGAGAGGGAGGGAGGGAGGGAGGGAGGGAGGGAGGAAGGAAGGAAGGAAGGAAGGAAGGAAGGAAGGAAGGAAGGAAGGAAGGAAGGAAGGAAGGAAGGAAGGAAGGAAGGAAGGAAGGAAGGAAGGAAGGAAGGAAGGAAGGAAGGAAGGAAGGAAGGAAGGAAGGAAGGAAGGAAGGAAGGAAGGAAGGAAGGAAGGAAGGAAGGAAGGAAGGAAGGAAGGAAGGAAGGAAGGAAGGAAGGAAGGAAGGAAGGAAGGAAGGAAGGAAGGAAGGAAGGAAGGAAGGAAGGAAGGAAGGAAGGAAGGAAGGAAGGAAGGAAGGAAGGAAGGAAGGAAGGAAGGAAGGAAGGAAGGAAGGAAGGGAGGGAGGGAGGGAGGGAGGGAGGGAGGGAGGGAGGGAGGGAGGGAGGGAGGGAGGGAGGAAGAAGGAAGGAAGGAAGGAAGGAAGGAAGGAAGGAAGGGAGGAGGGGGGAGGGAAGGAAGCAAGGAAGGAAGGGAGGAAGGAAGGAAGGGAGGGAGGGAGGGAGGGAGGGAGGAAGGAAGGAAGGAAGGAAGGAAGGAAGGAAGGAAGGAAGGAAGGAAGGAAGGAAGGAAGGAAGGAAGGAAGGAAGGAAGGAAGGAAGGGAGGGAGGGAGGAAAGGAAGGAAGGAAGGAGGGAGGGAGGGGGGAAGGAAAGAAGGAAGGAAGGAAGGAAGGGTGGGAGGGAGGAAAGGGAGTGAGAGAGGGAAGGGAGGGAGGGAAGGGAGGAAGGAAAGAAGGAAGGAAGGAAGGAAGGAAGGAAGGAAGGAAGGAAGGGAGGGAGGGAGGAAGGAAGGAAGGGAGGGAGGGAGGGAGGGAGGGAGGGAAGGAGAGAGGGAGGGAGGGAAGGAGGAAGGAAGGAAGGAAGGAAGGAAGGGAGGGAGGGAGGGAGGGAAGGAAGGAAGGAAGGGAGGGAGGGAGGGGGAGGGAGGGAAGGAAGGAAGGACAGAAGGGAGGCAGGAAGGAAGGAAGGACGGACGGGAGGAAGGAAGGAAGGAAGGAAGGAAGGAAGGAAGGAAGGAAGGAAGGAAGGAAGGAAGGAAGGAAGGAAGGAAGGAAGGAAGGAAGGAAGGAAGGAAGGAAGGAAGGAAGGAAGGAAGGAAGGAAGGAAGGAAGGAAGGAAGGAAGGAAGGAAGGAAGGAAGGAAGGATGGATGGATGGATGGATGGGAGGGAGGGAGGGAGGGAAGGTAGGTTGGTTTCAGATTACATGGAAAATAAGGAAGTTAACAAAATGATGAAAAAAGGAGAGAAAAGAAAGGAAACAAAAGAGCATCACAAAACAGAAATATAAGGGATCATTTTGTGAATTTGCTTTTTCTTTGGTTTTATTTAATATCCGCCTCAGAGCTAAAGTCGAGTCTATTATTGATACTCTGTAACAGCAGCCACTGCCTCTCCTTCTTGCAGGAAGTGCCCTTGCCGTTATTGATTAGTACCCGGGGGACGGGGGGGGGGAACAGGGAGTCTACCACAAGGTAAATCTCCCGCTCCGAACCAGGCCGCCATCGTCCCCACCAAGTCCGAGGTAAGTGCGCCCTGGGTTTCCCTTTTCACCTAGCCCCCGTTTCCACATATTTACGCCCTCCCCCCCCCCCCCCCCCCCGCCCACCCCAAGTTACCTGGCTCTCCCTTGTCCCTCACTGGCATTGGCCCATCCCCGGTGTGTCAATGGCCGCCATGGAAAGGGAGAAGGGATTGCGTGTACAGCCATCTTGCTTTGTAGATTTATCCCGGTACAACGTGCTGGGGTACTAATATCAATAAAGCCCTCTTGGCGGGTGCATTTCCAGGCCAGGCAATGCTCCGGGCTATGTTAAGTATGGCGTGAGTATCGTGGGGAGGGGGCACTGGACAGATGGAGAGCGGGGGTGGGGGGGGGGGGTGATAGGACACTGACATTGACCGCCCAGGCTGCTTGGAGATGCGCCCAGTGCCCTCCGGTGAGTTCCAGGCACATGGCATTGTCAGGGTCCAGCCCTGGCTGAGAAGCACAGATGGGGGTTCCTGTGGTGAGGAAAGGCAAGACACACTTCTTTTATAAAGTGCTTCCAGCACAGGTAACGGCTGCTTCAAGGCACTGAACGTGTTCCCTTTGTTTCTGAATTTGGACTTAATACGGATGTATTATCCAAGAAATCTGAGGAAGGGGCAGATTTGGGGGTTTTGCCCCGTTACGTTTAAGACTTTTCTGTCCCACACATTCTACAGTATCCATATTGCTTTAACCCCCCACCCCTGACCTCCCCGCCTCCTCCACCTAAACATTTGCCTTTCAGAAGATTAATCATGAACACCAGGAAAATACACCAAGGGAGGAGTGTTTCCTAGAATCCTTCAAAGTATAAACGGTGCGCACCCATGCGAACACACCCACACACTCACAGACATACACACATGCAAACACAGCCACACACCCATGTGAACACACCCACACACTCACAGACATACACACATGCAAACACACCCACACACACCCACAGACATACACACATGCAGACACAGCCACACACCCATGCGAACACACCCACACACTCACAGACATACACACATGCAAACACAGCCACACACCCATGCGAACACACCCACACACTCACAGACATACACACATGCAAACACAGCCACACACCCATGCGAACACACCCACACACTCACAGACATACACACATGCAAACACAGCCACACACCCATGTGAACACACCCACACACTCACAGACATACACACATGCAAACACACCCACACACCCATGCAAACACACCCACACACTCACAGACATACACACATGCAAACACACCCACACACCCACAGACATACACACATGCAAACACACCCACACACCCATGCGAACACACCCAAACACTCACAGACATACACACACATGCAAACACACCCACACACCCACAAACATACACACATGCAAACACACCCACACATCCATGTGAACACACTCGCAGACATACACACATGCAAACACACCCACACACCCACAGACATAAACACATGCAAACACACCCACACATCCATGTGAACACACTCACAGACATACACACATGCAAACACACCCACACACCCACAGACATACACACATGCAAACACACCCAGAGACATACACACATGCAAACACAGCCACACACCCATGCGAACACACCCACACACTCACAGACATACACACATGCAAACACAGCCACACACCCATGCGAACACACCCACACACTCACAGACATACACACATGCAAACACACCCACAGACATACACACATGCAAACACACCCACACACCCATGTGAACACACTCACAGACATACACACATTCAAACACACCCACATACATACACACATACGAACACACACACACACCCATGCACGCGGGCACACGCAAGCAAACCCACACACGCAAAACACACATTCACTCTCACATGCATGCACACCCAACCCCATACTAAAATAGACGCGCAGACACACAATATACACAGGCAATTATTTACAAAGGGGAAAATGGTGAGTAATGAACGGGCAATGGGAGTGAGTCACAGACGCTTTCTCCAATGGCGCACTCCTGAACCACGTGCAAGATACCTCCTGTGTGATTGCAGCCTCCTCATTGGTTATCACATTGCCACTGTTGCCACCCATCTGCCTATAGAAAGTGAGCTCCCCTCCAGGCAGGGGGTGCAGTCCCGCAGTTTCCCCCGCCCCCACAGACTTCACTGGGGCAGCGGTTTATAGTGATTCCTGAAGATCTCGGAGGCAATCATTTGGAACTCTACTTTGCACACGTCGAACAGGCTGTGGGAGCAGTGCAGTGCCACACTCACAGCGGGACTTGCACACGTGGAACAGGCTATGGGAGCAGTGCAGTGCCACACTCACAGCGGGACTTGCACACGTGGAACAGGCTATGGGAGCAGTGCAGTGCCACACTCACAGCGGGACTTGCACACGTGGAACAGGCTATGGGAGCAGTGCAGTGCCACACTCACAGCGGGACTTGCACACACTCACAGCGGGACTTGCACATGTGGAACAAGCAGGCTATGTGAGCACGTGGAACAGGCTATGTGAGCAGTGCAGTGCCACACTCACAGCGGGACTTGCACACGTGGAACAGGCTATGGGAGCAGTGCAGTGCCACACTCACAGCGGGACTTGCACACGAGGAACAAGCTATGGGAGCAGTGCAGTGTCACACTCACAGCGGGACTTGCACACGTGGAACATGCTATGGGAGCAGTGCAGTGCCACACTCACAGAGGGACTTGCACATGTGGAACAGGCTATGAGAGCAGTGCCACACTCACAGCGGGACTTGAACACGTGGAACAGGCTATGGGAGCAGTGCAGTGCCACACTCACAGCGGGACTTGCACACACTCACAGCGAGATTTGCACATGTGGAACAAGCAGGCTATGTGAGCACGTGGAACAGGCTATGTGAGCAGTGCAGTGCCACACTCACAGCGGGACTTGCACACGTGGAACAGGCTATGGGAGCAGTGCAGTGCCACACTCACAGCAGGACTTGCACACGTGGAACAGACTATGGGAGCAGTGCAGTGCCACACTCACAGCGGGACTTGCACACGTGGAACAGGCTATGGGAGCAGTGCAGTGCCACACTCACAGCGGGACTTGCACACGTGGAACAGGCTATGAGAGCAGTGCCACACTCACAGCGGGACTTGCACATGTGGAACAGGCTATGAGAGCAGTCCCACACTCACAGCGGGACTTGCACACGTGGAACAGGCTATGGGAGCAGTGCAGTGCCACACTCACAGCGGGACTTGCACATGTGGAACAGGCTATGGGAGCAGTGCAGTGCCACACTCGCAGCGGGACTTGCACACGTGGAACAGGCTATGGGAGCAGTGCAGTGCCACACTCACAGCGGGACTTGCACACGTGGAACAGGCTATGGGAGCAGTGCAGTGCCACACTCGCAGAGGGACTTGCACACGTGGAACAGGCTATGGGAGCAGTGCAGTGCCACACTCACAGCGGGACTTGCACACGTGGAACAGGCTATGGGAGCAGTGCAGTGCCACACTCACAGCGGGACTTGCACACGTGGAACAGGCTATGGGAGCAGTGCAGTGCCACACTCACAGCGGGACTTGCACAGGTGGAACAGGCTATGGGAGCAGTGCAGTGCCACACTCACAGCGGGACTTGCACACGTGGAACAGGCTATGGGAGCAGTGTAGTGCCACACTCACAGCGGGACTTGCACACACTCACAGCGGGACTTGCACACGTGGAACAGGCTATGGGAGCAGTGTAGTGCCACACTCACAGCGGGACTTGCACACACTCACAGCGGGACTTGCACACGTGGAACAGGCTATGGGAGCAGTGTAGTGCCACACTCACAGCAGGACTTGCACACACTCACAGCGGGACTTGCACATGTGGAACAGGCTATGGGAGCAGTGCAGTGCCACACTCACAGCGGGACTTGCACACGTGGAACAGGCTATGGGAGCAGTGCAGTGCCACACTCACAGCGGGACTTGCACACGTGGAACAGGCTATGGGAGCAGTGCAGTGCCACACTCACAGCGGGACTTGCACACGTGGAACAGGCTATGGGAGCAGTGCAGTGCCACACTCACAGCGGGACTTGCACACGTGGAACAGGCTATGGGAGCAGTGCAGTGCCACACTCACAGCGGGACTTGCACACGTGGAACAGGCTATGGGAGCAGTGCAGTGCCACACTCACAGCGGGACTTGCACACGTGGAACAGGTTATGGGACCATTGCCACACTCACAGCGGGACTTGCACACGTGGAACAGGCTATGGGAGCAGTGCAGTGCCACACTCACAGCGGGACTTGCACACGTGGAACAGGCTATGGGAGCAGTGCAGTGCCACACTCACAGCGGGACTTGCACACGTGGAACAGGCTATGGGAGCAGTGCAGTGCCACACTCACAGCGGGACTTGCACAGGTGGAACAGGCTATGGGAGCAGTGCAGTGCCACACTCACAGCGGGACTTGCACACGTGGAACAGGCTATGGGAGCAGTGCAGTGCCACACTCACAGCGGGGAGCAGACTTTAGGTGAGACATTTGTGACACAGTGGTCTGGGGAGATGCAGTCTAACGCCTGCTCTCAGATATGACTTTTTCACTTTCTAAGGAAGCAACCAAGTGGGTTAGACATCCCAGTGCATATTTAAGGCGCATATTTCTCAGCGGGGGGGGGGCAGGGGAGGAGGGTAACTGGCACTAGGAGGGGTTAGGTGCATTGGGCTCCGCCCCTTGCTGATGACGTCTCACCCTGGCTATTTTATGGTAAAGAGGGTGGAGCCAAGGCCACTCTTCTGGAGCCCGGGCTGGTGGAAGGATGTGTGCCAGCTCAGGCCTGGTGCCATCTTGGCAACCTCACCCCACAGGTCATTCTCAAAGTATAAGATGTGGGCGAATAGGCTGGTCAGACAGCACAGCGCGTAGAGCGCTCGCTTCGACATCCGTGCCGAGCCTGCTAACGCAGGGCCAAACTCAGCCTTTCATCCTTCCGAGGTCTATAAATGAGCCCCACACACCGTGGGTAATAATAAGCAGCGCTACATTAAAAAAAGGGTGACTCAGTCTGTCATCCTCCCAAGGTCAATACCATGACGGAGCATTTCTACTGGGTCATTATAATACTTGTTTATAAAGTGCGTTAGTGAAAGCGCTATATGAAAACCAAAGTAGCATTGACGATCAGTGTGTCATCCAATGGCACACAGGACTCAAATCTCTCAAAGATGTTCAACAATCACAGACGCATGTTGCCTCTCTGTGGCTGATGTTTGATGTCACATACCGGGGTCCGAGTCCCCATGGCGTGGCATGGCCCACCCTGATACCAGCCTGGCAAGGCTGCCTCTGAAAGCCAGTCTAGGCACTGTGCGGGCCTGGGAGCGCCTGCCGCCCTCACAGTGTGTCTTTGTCTCCCTTCCCCCTCGCACTTCCCAGGATGCCCCTGGCTTCCAGACCTCGCACCTAAGTGCTGGCTGCTTTCTGATGACAGCTCCTTGACGGCCGCTGAGCTGCTGCTCAGGCCTCAGGCCCCGGCCTGTTTTCCCAACTGGACCCGGGGCTGACGTGTGTCATCACCCAGAGTACAGCACTGGGGGGAACAAAGAGGGGCTGAGTGCAGGCCAGAGCCCCCCCCCCCCCCCCCCCCCCTGGGACCACCCTGAGAGGAAGCGGGAATCAAATACGCTACTTAGGGGTCACCCACCAAATTCAGAAACCCCAAAGATCAAACACCGCCCCCCCCCCCCCCAGCGTCCCCCTGGATAGGCTGATACTGAAAAGGGTTCATTTTGAGCAATTATTTTAATACTAGCATTGCGTCACTTCTAGACAGAATAGCGAAGACAAGCACGCGTCACATTTAGACAGTTTTGTGAAGATTTGCATTGCGTAAAATCTAGACACAATTGCGAGGATTGCGAAGACTAGCATTGTGTAACAACTAGACCGAATTGTGAAGATTAGAATGCGTTGCTTGTAAATAGCGATGCCACTAACCAACCCACTACACAATATCTCCCCTCTGCATGCACCTCTCACACTATACACATAGTCAACCACACCTCCAAAGCATTACAACCCGCACGCACCTCACTACATTGCAACAACAAAACATAACACACATAGCCGTGCACAACAACACATGCCGGCTACCAAACGAAAAGCACACCTGAGCTCAGGGAGTGGTGTTAACCGAACTGAGGCTGCCAACAGCACATCACAGCTCTCTTGCTCTTTTTACCGCTCAGCCTTACTAACCCACCCCACCCTCTTTCCTTTTCAGAGCCGTCAGAGCGCCAGGGGACCACTAGGTTAGTGATAGTGCGCGGTATAAATATCTTTTAACATAACATTAAATAAAAGAAGTAGGGATCGATGTAAAACAGAGAGTTCCAGTGAAGGGCCGCTCCCAGCATTTACAAGGCGCAGCAAGAACCCTGTGGCCCCCCTACTAACACGCGCTGCCAATGCCAACAGTTTGGGCTTTTGTGTAGACATAGGAAATGCACTCGCCAGGCACTGCCATAGTGGCATTACCTAATGAATGCCAACGATGACGCCAATCGGAATGAAAACGGAAAAGGATCCCAATGGGGGCACAAGGAGTAACAGGGGGCCGTGGCAGCAAATGCACAAATACAATTCATTTTTTAACACATTTTATCAAACAAACTACAATTTAAATAAATCACAATTCATATAAAATCATCAACGATATGTGCAAAACCGCACTAATAGCATACTGTGCAAAGGAGCCGCATACACTGTGCAAAGGAGCAGTATACACTGTGTAAAACCGCAGGAAGGCCATACTGTGCAAAGGAGCAGTACATTCTGTGCAAAGGAGCAGTATACACTGTACAAAACCGCATGAAGGCCATACTGTGCAAAGGAGCAATATACACTGTGCAAAGGAGCAGTATACACTGTGCAAAGGAGCAGTATACACTGTGCAAAACCGCATGAAGGCGAGACTGTTCAAAGGAGCAGTATACACTGTGCAACAGAGCAGTATACGCTGTGCAAAACTGCATGAAGGCCATACTGTGCAAAGGAGCAGTATAGACTGTGCAAAGCTGCATGAAGGCCATACTGTGCAAAGGAGCAGTATACACTGTGCAAAGGAGCAGTATACACTGTGCAAAGGAGCAATATACACTGTGCAAAACCGCATGAAGGCCATACCGTGCAAAGGAGCAGCATACACCGTGCAAAGGAGCAGTATACATTGTGCAAAACCGCATGAAGGCCATGCCGTGCAAAGGAGTAGTATACACCGTGCAAAGGAGCAGTATGCACTGTGCAAAACCGCACGAAGGCCATACTGTGCAAAGGAACAGTATACACTGTGCAAAGGAGCAGTATACACTGTGCAAATCTGCACGAAGACCATACTGTGCAAAGGAGCAGAATACATTGTGCAAAACCGCATGAATAGCATACTGTGCAAAGGAGCAGTATACACTGTGCAAAGGAACAGTATACACTGTGAAAAACCGCATGAATAGCTTACTGTGCAAAGGAGCAGTATACACTGTGCAAAACCGCATGAATAGCATACTGTGCATAGGAGCAGTATACACTCTGCAAAGGAGCAGTATTCACTGTGCAAAACTGCATGAAGGCCATACTGTGCAAAGGAGCAGTATACATTGTGCAAACCCACATGAATAGCATACTGTGCAAAGGAGCAGTATACACTGTGCAAAGGAGCAGTATACACTACACAAAACTGACTGAATAGCATACTGTGAAAAGGAGCACTATAAATTGTGCTGAACCGCAGGAATAGCATACTGTGAAAAGGAGCAGTATACACTGTGCAAACCCACATGAATAGCATACTGTGCAAAGCAGCAGCATACACTGTGCAAAGGAGCAGTATACACTGTGCAAAGGAGCAGTATACACTGTGAAAAGCAGCAGTATACACTGTCCAAAACCGCATGAAGGCCATACCGTGCAAAGGAGCTGTATACACTGTGCAAAGGAGTAGTATACACTACACAAAACCGCAATGAATAGCATACTGTGCAAAGGAACAGTATAAAGTGTGCTAAACCGCATGATGGCCATACTGTGCAAAGGAGCAGTATACACTGTGCAAAGGAACAGTATACACTGCGCAAAAATGCATAAAAAGCATACTGTGCAAAGGAGCAGTATACACTATGCAAAGGAGCAGTGTGTAAAACCGCATGATGGCCATACTGTGCAAAGGAGCAGTATATACTGTGCAAAGGAGCAGTATACACTGTGCTAAACCGCATGAATAGCATACTGTGAAAAGGAGCAGTATACACTGTGCAAACCCGCATGAATAGCATACTGTGCAAAGCAGCAGTATATACTGTGCAAAGGAGCAGTATACACTGTGTAAAACCACATGCTGGCCATACTGTGCATATGAGCAGTATATACAGTGCAAAGGAGCAGTATACACTGTGCAAAACCGCATGAAGGCCATACTGTGAAAAGGAGAAGTATACACTGTGCAAAGGAGCAATATACACTGTGCAAAACCGCATGAAGGCCATACTGTGAAATGGAGCAGTATACACTGTGCAAAGGAGCAATATACACTGTGCAAAACCGCATGAATAGCACACTGTGCAAAGGAGCAGTATAAATTGTGCTAAACCGCATGAATAGCATACTGTGAAAAGGAGCAGTATACACAGTGCAAACCCGCATGAATAGCATACTGTTCAAAGCAGCAGTATATACTGTGCAAAGGAGCAGTATACACTGTGTAAAACCACATGCTGGCCATATTGTGCATAGGAGCAGTATATACAGTGCAAAGGAGCAGTATACACTGTGCAAAACCGCATGAAGGCCATACTGTGAAAAGGAGAAGTATACACTGTGCAAAGGAGCAATATACACTGTGCAATACCGCATGAATAGCACACTGTGCAAAGGAGCAGTATACACTGTGCAAAACCATATGAATAGCACACTGTGCAAAGGAGCAGTATACATTGTGCATAGGAGCAAATATGAATTGTCCAAATCCACAAGTCATATATGCCATGCGTCTTCAAACCATGGCACATGAAGGCATAACTAGCATTAGACATTATTGCAATCCTCGCTGTTGAATAAACTATTCAGAACCCGTTCTCAACATTTGCCGAATGCACTTTAGATGAATAGTTTATTCAACAGTGAGTCTTTTGGGCAGGGAGGGGCACATCTTGCTTCTAGATTCTCCATCTCCTCTCTATCCTCCACATCTACAGTCTAGGCCCCACATCTACTCTCTAGATTCTCCATCTCCTCTCTATCCTCCACATCTACACTCTAGGCCCCACATCTACTCTCTAGATTCTCCATCTCCTCTCTATCCTCCACATCTACACCCTAGGCCCCACATCGACTCCCTAGATTCTACATCTCCTCTTTATCCTCCACCCCACATCTACTCTCTAGATGCTCCATCTCCTCTCTATCCTCCACATCTACAGTCTAGGCCCCACATCTACTCTCTAGATTCTACATCTCCTCTCTGTCCTCGACATCTACACTCTAGGCCCCATATCTACTCTCTAGATTCTACATCTCCTCTCTGTCCTCGACATCTACAGTCCAGGCTCCACATCTACTCCCTAGATTCTACATCTCCTCTCTATCCTCCACATCTACAGTCTAGGCCCCACATCTACTCCCTAGATTCTCCATCTCCTCTCTATCCTCCACATCTACAGCCCAGGCCCCACATCTACTCTCTAGATTCTCCATCTCCTCTCTATCCTCGACATCTACAGTCTAGGCCCCACATCTACTCTCTAGATTCTACATCTCCTCTCTGTCCTCGACATCTACAGCCCAGGCCCCACATCTACTCTCTAGATTCTCCATCTCCTCTCTGTCCTCGACATCTACAGCCCAGGCCCCACATCTACTCTCTAGATTCTCCATCTCCTCTCTGTCCTCGACATCTACAGCCCAGGCCCCACATCTACTCTCTAGATTCTCCATCTCCTCTCTGTCCTCGACATCTACAGCCCAGGCCCCACATCTACTCTCTAGATTCTCCATCTCCTCTTTATCCTCCACCCCACATCTACTCTCTAGATTCTCCATCTCCTCTCTATCCTCCACATCTACCATCCAGGCCCCACATCTACTCCCTAGATTCTCCATCTCCTCTCTATCCTCCACATCTGCAGTCCAGGACCCACATCTACTCTCTAGATTCTACATCTCCTCTCTATCCTCCACATCTACAGTCCTGGCCCCACATCTACTCTCTAGATTCTACATCTCCTCTCTATCCTCGACATCTACAGTCCAGGACCCACATCTACTCTCTAGATTCTACATCTCCTCTCTATCCTCGACATCTACAGTACAGGCCCCACATCTACTCCGTAGATTCTACATCTCCTCTCTATCCTCCACATCTACAGTCCAGGACCCACATCTACTCTCTAGATTCTACATCTCCTCTCTATCCTCCACATCTACAGTCCAGGCCCCACATCTACTCTCTAGATTCTACATCTCCTCTCTATCCTCGACATCTACAGTCCAGGATCCACATCTACTCTCTAGATTCTACATCTCCTCTCTATCCTCCACATCTACAGTCCAGGACCCACATCTACTCCCTAGATGTGGGTCGCACCTAAGTGCTGGCTGCTTTCTGATGACAGCTCCTTGACGGCCGCTGAGCTGCTGCTCAGGCCTCAGGCCCCGGCCTGTTTTCCCAACTGGACCCGGGGCTGACGTGTGTCATCACCCAGAGTACAGCACTGGGGGGAACAAAGAGGGGCTGAGTGCAGGCCAGAGCCCCCCCCCCCCCCTGGGACCACCCTGAGAGGAAGCGGGAATCAAATACGCTACTTAGGGGTCACCCACCAAATTCAGAAACCCCAAAGATCAAACACCGCCCCCCCCCCCCCAGCGTCCCCCTGGATAGGCTGATACTGAAAAGGGTTCATTTTGAGCAATTATTTTAATACTAGCATTGCGTCACTTCTAGACAGAATAGCGAAGACAAGCACGCGTCACATTTAGACAGTTTTGTGAAGATTTGCATTGCGTAAAATCTAGACACAATTGCGAGGATTGCGAAGACTAGCATTGTGTAACAACTAGACCGAATTGTGAAGATTAGAATGCGTTGCTTGTAAATAGCGATGCCACTAACCAACCCACTACACAATATCTCCCCTCTGCATGCACCTCTCACACTATACACATAGTCAACCACACCTCCAAAGCATTACAACCCGCACGCACCTCACTACATTGCAACAACAAAACATAACACACATAGCCGTGCACAACAACACATGCCGGCTACCAAACGAAAAGCACACCTGAGCTCAGGGAGTGGTGTTAACCGAACTGAGGCTGCCAACAGCACATCACAGCTCTCTTGCTCTTTTTACCGCTCAGCCTTACTAACCCACCCCACCCTCTTTCCTTTTCAGAGCCGTCAGAGCGCCAGGGGACCACTAGGTTAGTGATAGTGCGCGGTATAAATATCTTTTAACATAACATTAAATAAAAGAAGTAGGGATCGATGTAAAACAGAGAGTTCCAGTGAAGGGCCGCTCCCAGCATTTACAAGGCGCAGCAAGAACCCTGTGGCCCCCCTACTAACACGCGCTGCCAATGCCAACAGTTTGGGCTTTTGTGTAGACATAGGAAATGCACTCGCCAGGCACTGCCATAGTGGCATTACCTAATGAATGCCAACGATGACGCCAATCGGAATGAAAACGGAAAAGGATCCCAATGGGGGCACAAGGAGTAACAGGGGGCCGTGGCAGCAAATGCACAAATACAATTCATTTTTTAACACATTTTATCAAACAAACTACAATTTAAATAAATCACAATTCATATAAAATCATCAACGATATGTGCAAAACCGCACTAATAGCATACTGTGCAAAGGAGCCGCATACACTGTGCAAAGGAGCAGTATACACTGTGTAAAACCGCAGGAAGGCCATACTGTGCAAAGGAGCAGTACATTCTGTGCAAAGGAGCAGTATACACTGTGCAAAACCGCATGAAGGCGAGACTGTTCAAAGGAGCAGTATACACTGTGCAACAGAGCAGTATACGCTGTGCAAAACTGCATGAAGGCCATACTGTGCAAAGGAGCAGTATAGACTGTGCAAAGCTGCATGAAGGCCATACTGTGCAAAGGAGCAGTATACACTGTGCAAAGGAGCAGTATACACTGTGCAAAGGAGCAATATACACTGTGCAAAACCGCATGAAGGCCATACCGTGCAAAGGAGCAGCATACACCGTGCAAAGGAGCAGTATACATTGTGCAAAACCGCATGAAGGCCATGCCGTGCAAAGGAGTAGTATACACCGTGCAAAGGAGCAGTATGCACTGTGCAAAACCGCACGAAGGCCATACTGTGCAAAGGAACAGTATACACTGTGCAAAGGAGCAGTATACACTGTGCAAATCTGCACGAAGACCATACTGTGCAAAGGAGCAGAATACATTGTGCAAAACCGCATGAATAGCATACTGTGCAAAGGAGCAGTATACACTGTGCAAAGGAACAGTATACACTGTGAAAAACCGCATGAATAGCTTACTGTGCAAAGGAGCAGTATACACTGTGCAAAACCGCATGAATAGCATACTGTGCATAGGAGCAGTATACACTCTGCAAAGGAGCAGTATTCACTGTGCAAAACTGCATGAAGGCCATACTGTGCAAAGGAGCAGTATACATTGTGCAAACCCACATGAATAGCATACTGTGCAAAGGAGCAGTATACACTGTGCAAAGGAGCAGTATACACTACACAAAACTGACTGAATAGCATACTGTGAAAAGGAGCACTATAAATTGTGCTGAACCGCAGGAATAGCATACTGTGAAAAGGAGCAGCATACACTGTGCAAAGGAGCAGTATACACTGTGAAAAGCAGCAGTATACACTGTCCAAAACCGCATGAAGGCCATACCGTGCAAAGGAGCTGTATACACTGTGCAAAGGAGTAGTATACACTACACAAAACCGCAATGAATAGCATACTGTGCAAAGGAACAGTATAAAGTGTGCTAAACCGCATGATGGCCATACTGTGCAAAGGAGCAGTATACACTGTGCAAAGGAACAGTATACACTGCGCAAAAATGCATAAAAAGCATACTGTGCAAAGGAGCAGTATACACTATGCAAAGGAGCAGTGTGTAAAACCGCATGATGGCCATACTGTGCAAAGGAGCAGTATATACTGTGCAAAGGAGCAGTATACACTGTGCTAAACCGCATGAATAGCATACTGTGAAAAGGAGCAGTATACACTGTGCAAACCCGCATGAATAGCATACTGTGCAAAGCAGCAGTATATACTGTGCAAAGGAGCAGTATACACTGTGTAAAACCACATGCTGGCCATACTGTGCATATGAGCAGTATATACAGTGCAAAGGAGCAGTATACACTGTGTAAAACCACATGCTGGCCATACTGTGCATATGAGCAGTATATACAGTGCAAAGGAGCAGTATACACTGTGCAAAACCGCATGAAGGCCATACTGTGAAAAGGAGAAGTATACACTGTGCAAAGGAGCAATATACACTGTGCAAAACCGCATGAAGGCCATACTGTGAAATGGAGCAGTATACACTGTGCAAAGGAGCAATATACACTGTGCAAAACCGCATGAATAGCACACTGTGCAAAGGAGCAGTATAAATTGTGCTAAACCGCATGAATAGCATACTGTGAAAAGGAGCAGTATACACAGTGCAAACCCGCATGAATAGCATACTGTTCAAAGCAGCAGTATATACTGTGCAAAGGAGCAGTATACACTGTGTAAAACCACATGCTGGCCATATTGTGCATAGGAGCAGTATATACAGTGCAAAGGAGCAGTATACACTGTGCAAAACCGCATGAAGGCCATACTGTGAAAAGGAGAAGTATACACTGTGCAAAGGAGCAATATACACTGTGCAATACCGCATGAATAGCACACTGTGCAAAGGAGCAGTATACACTGTGCAAAACCATATGAATAGCACACTGTGCAAAGGAGCAGTATACATTGTGCATAGGAGCAAATATGAATTGTCCAAATCCACAAGTCATATATGCCATGTGTCTTCAAACCATGGCACATGAAGGCATAACTAGCATTAGACATTATTGCAATCCTCGCTGTTGAATAAACTATTCAGAACCCGTTCTCAACATTTGCCGAATGCACTTTAGATGAATAGTTTATTCAACAGTGAGTCTTTTGGGCAGCGAGGGGCACATCTTGCTTCTAGATTCTCCATCTCCTCTCTATCCTCCACATCTACAGTCTAGGCCCCACATCTACTCTCTAGATTCTCCATCTCCTCTCTATCCTCCACATCTACACTCTAGGCCCCACATCTACTCTCTAGATTCTCCATCTCCTCTCTATCCTCCACATCTACACCCTAGGCCCCACATCGACTCCCTAGATTCTACATCTCCTCTTTATCCTCCACCCCACATCTACTCTCTAGATGCTCCATCTCCTCTCTATCCTCCACATCTACAGTCTAGGCCCCACATCTACTCTCTAGATTCTACATCTCCTCTCTGTCCTCGACATCTACACTCTAGGCCCCATATCTACTCTCTAGATTCTACATCTCCTCTCTGTCCTCGACATCTACAGTCCAGGCTCCACATCTACTCCCTAGATTCTACATCTCCTCTCTATCCTCCACATCTACAGTCTAGGCCCCACATCTACTCCCTAGATTCTCCATCTCCTCTCTATCCTCCACATCTACAGCCCAGGCCCCACATCTACTCTCTAGATTCTCCATCTCCTCTCTATCCTCGACATCTACAGTCTAGGCCCCACATCTACTCTCTAGATTCTACATCTCCTCTCTGTCCTCGACATCTACAGCCCAGGCCCCACATCTACTCTCTAGATTCTCCATCTCCTCTCTGTCCTCGACATCTACAGCCCAGGCCCCACATCTACTCTCTAGATTCTCCATCTCCTCTCTGTCCTCGACATCTACAGCCCAGGCCCCACATCTACTCTCTAGATTCTCCATCTCCTCTCTGTCCTCGACATCTACAGCCCAGGCCCCACATCTACTCTCTAGATTCTCCATCTCCTCTTTATCCTCCACCCCACATCTACTCTCTAGATTCCCCATCTCCTCTCTATCCTCCACATCTACCATCCAGGCCCCACATCTACTCCCTAGATTCTCCATCTCCTCTCTATCCTCCACATCTGCAGTCCAGGACCCACATCTACTCTCTAGATTCTACATCTCCTCTCTATCCTCCACATCTACAGTCCTGGCCCCACATCTACTCTCTAGATTCTACATCTCCTCTCTATCCTCGACATCTACAGTCCAGGACCCACATCTACTCTCTAGATTCTACATCTCCTCTCTATCCTCGACATCTACAGTACAGGCCCCACATCTACTCCGTAGATTCTACATCTCCTCTCTATCCTCCACATCTACAGTCCAGGACCCACATCTACTCTCTAGATTCCCCATCTCCTCTCTATCCTCCACATCTACAGTACAGGCTCCACATCTACTCTCTAGATTCTACATCTCCTCTCTGCCCTCGACATCTACAGTCCAGGCTCCACATCTACTCTCTAGATTCTACATCTCCTCTCTGTCCTCGACATCTACAGTCCAGGCTCCACATCTACTCTCTAGATTCTACATCTTCTCTCTGTCCTCCACATCTACAGTACAGGCTCCACATCTACTCCCTAGATTCTACATCTCTTCTCTATCCTCCCCATCTGCAGTCCAGGCTCCACATCTACTCTCTAGATTCTACATATCCTCTCTATCCTCCCCATCTTCACTGGCCTTAACATCATCTTGCTATCCTCCACATCCCCCTCCACCTGCCCTCCCATGCCCTTCCTAGCCACCACATTCCTCCTATCCTCCAGCTGCCCCCTACAGCCTCCATATCCCCTGTCTAGCCCCCAGCTTCCCTCTCTAGTCTCTGTATCCCTCTGTCTAGCCCCCACTTGCCTTCACCAGCCTCTACAGTCCCTCCCTAGCCTCCACCAGCTCTCTCTATCCTCAACACCCCCATTCACTTGCCTTTTATTGTCTTCACATCCCCTCTACCCTCCACCTGCCACCTCCTGCCCCCACCTGCCCTTCTAGCCTCTACATCCTGCTCTCTAGCCCCCGCCTGCCCCACTAACCTCCCATGCCCTCCCTAGCCACCACATGGATCCTTGCCACCACCTGCCCTCTCCCTGAACCACCACAGCCCTCTCTGTGAGGAATTTGACCATCCGCACGGTGGGTCTGCACTCACCTGGGCTTTTATGAAATTGAATGATGGTAGATCAACCTCCGGAAAATTCATGGGGCTAATCCATACAAATTGTCCTATGCTCACCGCACAACATACACATAGAGTTGTGTACTCAGGGTGGACATAGCCTACAGGTGCAGTTCCCCCTGTCATATTTAGTTGGGATATGACAGCGAGGAGTGCACCATGTCATTTCAGAAGGGGGAGGACCAAACATTCACCCTGCCATAACCAACCTAATTAACTAACAACAGCTCCATGGATCTGCTCTGTCCTTTGTGTAGCTCTGTAGCTGGTGGCAGCGATTAACATAATTAACATACTAATTGAGTTGACTTCAAACAGGCCCACATGAGGCCTGACTGCAGAGGTTAACAAAGGAGACAGGAAACCCAGAACAACCTTTCATATACACGGTGTCAACCTGAAGCCAGCTCTTGCCCGTAGTATTGATTGACACTGAAATGTCATGTCTGGGACTTTCTGTATTACAGTAGTCCTCTCCACAGTGGGACCCCATTCAGAAGTTACGAGTATGTGGATTGATGGGGACAGAAAGTCAGTTCTCGCTGCAGCTTCAAGGGAGACCTGCCACTTTAATCAGGAACCACAGAGAGCTCAATTAACTAGACAGACCCTTTGATCCGCAACAGACAGGAAGATGGGTGGGACTTAGAATTACATGCTTTCACACCTTTACCTTTTCTGTTGCAAAGTACTCTGGTTATGCCCTCATGCATGAAAGGGATTGTTGGTGAGGACCCATGATTGGTTAATTAAGGTAGGTTTAGCCTACACCAATCCCTGTGGTCCATTTATCTTTAAAAGATGGTCGAACTAGAAGCAGAAGGAAGAACTCATCATTGGACCCTAGCAGAAGGTACAGTCTGCCTTACATATTCTGCCAGTGAAGGAAGGCCAGGAACTCCAAGAGGGAAGCAAGATCCCTCCCCTAAACATCTCCCAGGGAACAGAGGTAGATACTGAATCCAGAGGACCCTCCGGCAGCTCCAGTACCAGTACCCACCCAGCACACAGCATGCCCTGCAAGGCTCTGCAGCAAGCTTCCTAGGTCGGAAGTGCCAGGGAGTCTCTGAACCAAAGCAAGGACAAGGCAGCTGCTTGCAACACTCTCCTCAGCTTGGGGCCATCCGCCTTAAAGGATGACACAAGCCGAGTGAAGACGCTGGGAGGGGTGCATCGACAAGCATCTACTGACGTCCACCTTAGAGGACATTTTCGAGCCAGTTGAGCCCCCTCGAACTGCAACCGACGGCACTGCTGACTTTTTTTACGCCCCAGTCGCTAACGCCACCTGAGACCCCTCGACTAGTGCTTCAGAACCGCCGACCAGCACTGAGACAATGATTCCTGTCCCCGAGCTGCCTTGTAGGCCAGCCTGCAGCCGTCCGTCCTGCCACACTCGGCGAACAGCCTGCTGCCTGATACCTGCAGCTGTCTCCCATCGTGAACTCTGTTGCAGAAGCTGCCAAGAGCCCTGAAACCAACTCGACCCTGTTGAACATCAAGAACTTCTACAAGCACAAGGTAGATTGTGGTTCTGTCCCCCTGGTCCTTCTCAGAAGGCCCCTAGTGACATTTTGCGACCCATTGCTCACTTTGTGCTGAAACCAAGTATCTTTGAACTATTGTGATTAATTACGTTACCGACTACCCTCTTGTCAGTATCCAGAGTGCATCCCCCTTTTCCTTCTTGAAAATGTCTGTCCTCTGCATTTGTAATAATATAATAATTATTAAAATTCCGTTACAGGGTGAGTTCTATTTCGTGGTGTTGCTAGAAATGTCTGGTGTGATATAAACAAAGTAGATGTTTTTATACAACCTTGACTGGACAGTCCCTTTTATCATTGGGTAATAATTGTATTTTCGCTGTGTTGCAACTAACCAACTATCCCTGACCTTGCCAAGATAAGGCTGCCGTTCCGTCCACGTTACCAAAAATTGGACAAGGAGGTGAATGACTTGTGTTTCCAATCTGTTCGGATCCCTGGACCACTGATTCGTCACACCCTCTCCAGTCACCACCTGCCACCTCTACCCTCTGCCTTCCCCTCTCTGGCCTCCACACCCCTCTCTGGCCTCCACACCCTCGCTTCTTTTCAAGCCTTCTCAGTCTTTCCTCTGTGCACATGTGTCCAATGCTCACTCACTGTAGTGCACTGGCCTCTCTCCCAGTGCAACTGATGCAACCTGAACTCACCAATCGGAGCCCACCCCTCGCCTTGTTCTGTCTTGCTTTCTATTGGGCAATTATGAAGCGCACACCACGGTGGGTATTCTCGGGGGACGCTGTGAATTGCGAGGGTAGTTATTCCCAAAACTCCATGGTTGGTTCGCAATTTATGGCATTTAAAATGTCGGAAGGCGGTGCTGCCCCTGCGGTGACTTCAGGGCACAGCGGATCTCTGCAGCAGGTGCAAAACCTCGCGAGCTATCTTAGGTGAGAACGCATCGTACTCCCCAATCAGAAGCCGCCTGTCAGTAAGGTGTCTCTTCATCCTGTCTCCCAGGGCGGGGCTGTCTGGCGGGGGGGGGAGACACGGGTACATACAGAAGTGGGGCGCGGACCGGGAGACCCCATTGCAGACACGGGCACCTTTGGGACACACACCGCGCTGTTTATTTGTGCAGAGAAAGAGCACACAGTGTAATTGCGGCGTCCAGGCCTGACCGCAAACTCGTGGCGCTTCCCACCCATTTCCTGGCAGGACGTCCTCTGTCTATGCCAGTGTCCAGCGTGGAAGCCAGAGGTAAACAGAACCCGAAAGATTCCCAAAGAGCTGTCCAGGAGTACCTCTGATTTACTCCCAAGTTACTCCTGCGAGCGGCTCGTTGATTCACAAAGGCGTTTCCGGGAGTAATTCCTAGCAATGTATGCCAGCATTACTCCTGGTAACTCTGGCATAATCCTGCCTTTTTCCTCAGAGAGACTATTCAGGCAGGGTTATGCCAGAGTTACTCCTGCTAACATCTTTGTGAATGGAATAGTCTCCCTCAGGATTAAGTCAGGAGTATGCCAGAGTTACTCCTGCTAACATCTTTGTGAATGGAATAGTCTCTCTCAGGATTGAGGCAGGGTTATGCCAGAGTTACTCCTGTTAACATCTTTGTGAATGGAATAGTCTCTCTCAGGATTAAGTCAGGAGTATGCCAGTTACTCCTGGTAATTTATGCCAGAGTTACTCCTGGTAACTTCTTTGTGAACCGAATAGTCTCTCTCAGGATTGAGGCAGGATTATGCCAGAGTTACTCCTGGTAACTTCTTTGTGAACCGAATAGTCTCTCTCAGGATTGAGAAATGGTCATGTCAGAGTTACTCCTGGTAATTTATGACAGAGCAACTCCTGGTAACTTCTTTGTGAACCGAATAGTCTCTCTCAGGATTGAGGCAGGATTATGCCAGAGTTACTCCTGGTAACTTCTTTGTGAACCGAATAGTCTCTCTCAGGATTGAGGCATGGTCATGTCAGAGTTACTCCTGGTAATTTATGACAGAGTAACTCTTGGTAACTTCTTTGTGAACCGACTAGTCTCTCTCAGGATTGAGGCAGGATTATGCCAGAGTTACTCCTGGTAACTTCTTTGTGAACCGAATAGTCTCTCTCAGGATTGAGGCATGGTCATGTCAGAGTTACTCCTGGTAATTTATGACAGAGTAACTCCTGGTAACTTCTTTGTGAACCGATTAGTCTCTCTCAGGATTGAGACAGGATTGAGGCAGGATTATGGCAGACTTACTCCTGGTAACTTTTTTCTGATAGTCTGTCCCAGGGCCAGACGTAAACCCACTTTACCCTTTGTCACTTGTTTGAGTATTGAATAGTCTCTATTTAGAGTAATGCAGGCGTAAAAGTTACTAATGCTCATAACTGGAGCGTGATTTGAGTCTCCCTCAGAGGTAAGGAAGGAGTACATTACCCTGTTTGTAAATGAGACCCCAGGGTCTAGAATCCAGGACAGGGCTGAGGACCCTCTTCCGGACAGGCGAGGCGAGCTGCTTGTCTGGCCAGGTAACCAACATGGCCCGATTTAGCCCCCGAACCTCCAAAAGGGGCAACAGGGCGCACGCCATGGCCGTGGCTACAACTCGCCACCATTGCCCCGCGCCACGCGGCAGCCTCGTGGCACTATAAAAGGTCGGCGGGAGGGCGACCACCAACCAGGATCAAGAGGTCTCCTGTCCGGGTTCACACCCCGCGAATCCTGGCTCAGGGTGGGCTTCCTCGACTGGTGGCATTCAGTGGCTGCCCTCTCAGGTACAGGTGCAGCAGCGTGGCCGGCAGCAGAGGGGCCACTCCTGCTGTAGTGTGGGAGGGTGGGGCGCAGCTCCAGGGAAAGGCTCTTCCTTTCTAAGGTTTTTGAAGTATACTAAGGTATTCCCCCCTATTACTCTGTCAAGCGCCCCGAAGCTCGATTCACAGTCGATAAATATCCAAAATAATAATAATGCAAAATTAATTGGGGGTTTTCCTTGAGGTCATTTGAAGCTGAGTTCAGATTTGATTTTTTAAATCTGAAAAATAATCTTGTGACCCATGAGTTCTATTTATAATAACTACTGATATAGCAGTGTTATCCAAAGCGCTTTACGCAGAACATAACCACATACGTTGTTATTACCCAATTGAAGGTGGTACTCACTTTATTGACCTTGCAAGGATGAAAGGCTGAGTCAACCTTGCCGGGATTTGAACCTGCGACCTGCAGATCACACTCAGATCGCAGCAGCGAGCGCTTAACTCGTTGAGCTATCTTACCTTCTATTTCGTGCTGGCGTGTGATTAGATACACCCCTTCCAGTGTGCTGGCCTGATTAGCCAGTGAGTGAGTAACATATATGTCACATAGGTGCATTATTATAGAATCCTGGCTGATGTTGCTGGTTTGTGGAAAAGTTCCCACGCGTGTTCGGGGTGCACGCCCTCTCCATTGAGGCATGTGTGCTTATAAACTCGAGGGGCGTGGCCTGTGACAGGGCGCATGGGGCTCGCGCTCTGATTGCCGGGCCTGAGGAAATAGAATTCAAGGGGCGTTATCTGCAAGACAAGGCCGCAAATCAACAGGGCTTCAAGCTGTTAAAAACGCGCAAAACATATTGAACAAGGGAATACTTCACTGCGCTCTAAGGCGCAAAATAGAAGCCGAACTGCGCAAAGGCGCCGGATCACGCATTTCCAGAACTGCGGTTCTGAAGAGTACAGAAAGCGTTCATAATGACCACCAAGTCAACAGACTCCCAAAACAGCGGATCCAGGAAGCCCAGGGACTGATTCCCAAAACAGCGGATCCAGGAAGCCCAGGGACTGATTCCCAAAACAGCGGATCCAGGAAGCCCAGGGACTGATTCCCAAAACAGCGGATCCAGGAAGCCCAGGGACTGATTCCCAAAACAGCAGTTCCAGGAAGCCCAGGAACTGATTCCCAAAACAGCAGATCAAGGAAGCACAGGAACTGATTTTCAACACAGCGGATCCTGGAAGCCCAGGGACTGTGCAGGGACTGATTCCGAAAACAGCGGATCCAGGAAGATCAGGCACTGATTCCCAAAACAGCAGATTCAGGAAGCCCAGGGACTGTGCAGGAACTGATTCCCAAAACAGTGGATCCAAGAAGCCCAGAGACTGATTACCAAAACAGGGGATCCAGGAAGCCCAGGGACTGTGCAGGGACTGATTCCCAAAACAACGGATCCAGGAAGCTCAGGCACTGATTCCCAAAACAGCGGATCCAGGGACTGTGCAGGGACTGATTCCCATACAGCGGATCCAGGAAGATTCCCAAAACAGCGGATCCAGGAAGCCCAGACACTGATTCCGAAAACAGTGGATCTAGGGAGCCCAGGGACTGATTCCCAAAACAGTGGATCCAGGAAGCCCAGGGACTGATTCTCAAAACAGCGGATCCAGGAAGCCCAAGAACTGTGCAGGGGCTGATTCCCAAAACAGCTGTTCCTGGAAGCTCAGGCACTGATTCCCAAAACAGCGGATTCAGGAAGCCCAGGGACTGTGAAAGGACTGATTCACCAAACAGCGGGTCCAGGAAGCCCAGGGACTGTGCAGGGAATGATTCCGAAAACAGCGGATGCAGGAAACTCAGGGACTATGCAGGGACTGATTCCCAAAACAGTGGATCCAGGAAGCCCAGGGAGTGATTCCCAAAACAGTGGACCCAAGAAGCCCAGGGACTGCCCATGGACTGATTCCCAAAACAGAGGATCCAGGAAGTCCAGGGACTGATTCCCAAAACAGCGGATCCAGGAAGCCCAGAGACTGATTCCTAAAACAGCGGATCCAGGAAGCCCAGGGACTGATTCCCAAAACAGCAGATCCAGGAAGCCCACGGACTGATTCCCAAAACAGCGGATCCAGGAAGCACAGAGACTGATTCCTAAAACAGCGGATCCAGGAAGCCCAGGGACTGATTCCCAAAACAGCAGATCCAGGAAGCCCAGGGACTGATTCCCAAAACAGCAGATCAAGGAAGCCCAGGAACTGATTTTCAAAACACCGGATCCTGGAAGCCCAGGGACTGTGCAGGGACTGATTCCCAAAACAGCGGATCCAGGAAGCTCAGGCACTGATTCCCAAAACAACTGATTCAGGAAGCCCAGGGACTGATTCCCAAAACAGGGGATCCAGGAAGCCCAGGGACTGTGGAGGCACTGATTCCCAAAACAGCGGATCCCGGAAGCCCAGGGACTGATTCCCAAAACAGCGGATTCAGGAAGCCCAGGGACTGTGCAGGGACTGATTCCCAAAACAGCGGATCCAGGAAGCTCAGGCACTGATTCCCAAAACAGCGATCCAAGAAGCCCAGGGACTGTGCAGGGACCGATTCCCAAAACAGAGGATCCAGGAAGCTCAGGCACCGATTCCCAAAACAGCGGCTCCAGGAAGCCCAGGGACGGTGCAAGGACTGATTCTCAAAACAGTGGATCCGGGAAGCTCAGGCACTGATTCCCAAAACAGCGGATCCAGGAAGCCCAGGGACTGTGCAGGTACTGATTCCCAAAACAGCAGATCTAGGAAGCCCAGGGACTGTGCAGGGACTGATTCCCAAAACAGCGGATCCAGGAAGCTCAGGCACTGATTCCCAAAACAGCGAATCCAGGAAGCCCAGGGACTGTGCATGGACTGATTCCCAAAACAGTGGTTGCAGGAAGCTCAGGGACTATGCAGGGACTAATTCCCAAAACAGCGGTTCCAGGAAGCCCAGGGACTGATTCCCAAAAAAGCAAATCCAGGAAGCCCAGGAACTGCGCAGGGACTGATTCCCAAAACAGCAGATCCAGGAAGCCCATGGACTGTGCAGGGACTGTGCAGGGACTGATTCCCAAAACAGCAGATGCAGGAAGCTCAGGGACTATGCAGGAACTGATTCCCAAAAACAGCGGATCCAGCAAGCTCAGGCACTGATTGCCAAAACAGCGGATCCAGAAAGCCCAGGGACTGAGCAGGGACTGATTCCAAAAACAGCGGATCCAGGAAGCTCAGGCACTGATTCCCAAAACAGTGGATACAGGAAGCCCAGGGACTGTGCAGGGACTGATTCCCAAAACAGCAAATGCAGGAAGCTCAGGGACTATGCAGGAACTGATTCCCAAAAAGAGCGGATCCAGGAAGCTCAGGCACTGATTCCCAAAACAGCAGATCCAGGAAGCCCAGGGAATGTGTAGGGACTGATTCCCAAAACAGCGGATCCATGAAGCTCAGGCACTGATTCCCAAAACAGTGGATCCAGAAAGCCCAACGACTGTGCAGGGACTGATTCCCAAAACAGCAGATGCAGGAAGCTCATGGACTATGCAGGGACTGATTCCCAAAAACAGCAGACCCAGGAAGCTCAGGCACTGATTCCCAAAACAGCAGATCCAGGAAGCCCAGATACTATGCAGGGACTGATTCCCAAAACAGCGGATCCAGGAAGCTCAGGCACTGATTCCCATAACAGCGGATCCAGGAAGCCCAGGGACTGTGCACAGACTGATTCCCAAAACAGCGGATCCAGGAAGCTCGAGCACTGATTCCCAAAACAGCAGATCCAGGAAGCCCAGGGACTGCGCAGGGACTGATTCCCAAAACAGCGGATGCAGGAAGCTCAGGGACTATGCAGCGGCTGATTCCCAAAAACAGCGGATCCAGGAAGCTCAGGCACTGATTCCCAAAACAGCTTATCCAGGAAGCCCAGGGACTGTGCAGGAACAGATTCCCAAAACAGTGGATGCAGGAAGGTCTGGTACTGTGCAGGAAGTGATTCCCAAAACAGCGGGTCCAGGAAGCTCAGGCACTGATTCCCAAAACAGCGGGTCCAGGAAGCCCAGGGAATGTACAGGGACTGATTCCCAAAACAGCAGATCCAGGCATCTCTGGGACTGTGCAGGAAGTGATTCCCAAAACAGTGGATGCAGGAAGGTCTGGTACTGTGCAGGAAGTGATTCCCAAAACAGCGGGTCCAGGAAGCTCAGGCACTGATTCCCAAAAACAGCGGCTCCTGGAAGCCCAGGGACTGTACAGGGACTGATTCCCAAAACAGCAGATCCAGGCATCTCTGGGACTGTGCAGGAAGTGATTCCCAAAACAGTGGATGCAGGAAGATCAGGGACTGTGCAGGAAGTGATTCCCAAAACAGTGGATGCAGGAAGCTCTGGTACTGTGCAGGAAGTGATTCCCAAAACAGTGGATGCAGGAAGCTCTGGTACTGTGCAGGAAGTGATTCCCAAAACAGTGGAGGCAGGAAGCTCTGGTACTGTGCAGGAAGTGATTCCCAAAACTGCGGATCCAGGAAGCTCCGGTACTGTGCAGGAAGTGATTGCAAAACAGCGGATCCAGGACTCTTGTACTGATTCCCAAAACAGCGGATCCAGGAAGCCCAGGGACTGTGGAGGAAGTGATTCCCAAAACAGCGTATCCAGGAATCTCTGGGACTGTGAAGAAAGTGTTTCCCAAAACAGCGAAAGCAGGAAGCTCTGGTACTGTGCAGGAAGTGATTCCCAAAACTGCGGATCCAGGAAGCTCCGGTACTGTGCAGGAAGTGATTGCAAAACAGCGGATCCAGGACTCTTGTACTGATTCCCAAAACAGCGGATCCAGGAAGCCCAGGGACTGTGGAGGAAGTGATTCCCAAAACAGCGTATCCAGGAATCTCTGGGACTGTGAAGAAAGTGTTTCCCAAAACAGCGAAAGCAGGAAGCTCTGGTACTGTGCAGGAAGTGATTCCCAAAACAGCGAATCCAGGAATCTCTGGGACTGTGCAGGAAGTGATTCCCAAAACAGTGGATGTAGGAAGCTCGGTACTGTGCAGGAAGTGATTCCCAAAACAGCGGATCCAGGAAGCCCAGGGACTGTGCAGGAAGTGATTCCCAAAACAGTGGATGCAGGAAGCTCCGGTACAGTGCAGGAAGTGATTCCCAAAACAGCGGATCCAGGAAGCTCAGGCACTGATTCCCAAAACAGCGGCTCCTGGAAGCCCAGGGACTGTACAGGGACTGATTCCCAAAACAGCAGATCCAGGCATCTCTGGGACTGTGCAGGAAGTGATTCCCAAAACAGTGGATGCAGGAAGATCAGGGACTGTGCAGGAAGTGATTCCCAAAACAGTGGATGCAGGAAGCTCTGGTACTGTGCAGGAAGTGATTCCCAAAACAGTGGATGCAGGAAGCTCTGGTACTGTGCAGGAAGTGATTCCCAAAACAGTGGAGGCAGGAAGCTCTGGTACTGTGCAGGAAGTGATTCCCAAAACTGCGGATCCAGGAAGCTCCGGTACTGTGCAGGAAGTGATTGCAAAACAGCGGATCCAGGACTCTTGTACTGATTCCCAAAACAGCGGATCCAGGAAGCCCAGGGACTGTGGAGGAAGTGATTCCCAAAACAGCGTATCCAGGAATCTCTGGGACTGTGAAGAAAGTGTTTCCCAAAACAGCGAAAGCAGGAAGCTCTGGTACTGTGCAGGAAGTGATTCCCAAAACTGCGGATCCAGGAAGCTCCGGTACTGTGCAGGAAGTGATTGCAAAACAGCGGATCCAGGACTCTTGTACTGATTCCCAAAACAGCGGATCCAGGAAGCCCAGGGACTGTGGAGGAAGTGATTCCCAAAACAGCGTATCCAGGAATCTCTGGGACTGTGAAGAAAGTGTTTCCCAAAACAGCGAAAGCAGGAAGCTCTGGTACTGTGCAGGAAGTGATTCCCAAAACAGCGAATCCAGGAATCTCTGGGACTGTGCAGGAAGTGATTCCCAAAACAGTGGATGTAGGAAGCTCGGTACTGTGCAGGAAGTGATTCCCAAAACAGCGGATCCAGGAAGCCCAGGGACTGTGCAGGAAGTGATTCCCAAAACAGTGGATGCAGGAAGCTCCGGTACAGTGCAGGAAGTGATTCCCAAAACAGCGGATCCAGGAAGCTCAGGCACTGATTCCCAAAACAGCGGGTCCAGGAAGCCCAGGGACTGTGCAGGGACTGATTCCCAAAACTGCCGATCCAGGAATCTCTGGGACTGTGCAGAAAGTGATTCCCAAAAGAGTGGCTCCAGGAAGCCCAGGGACTGTGCAGGGACAGATTCCCAAAACAGCGGATACAGGAAGCTCTGGCACTGATTCCCAAAACAATGGATGCAGGAAGCTCTGGCACGGATTCCCAAAACAGTGGATGCAGGAAGCTCTGGGAATGTGCAGGAACTGATTCCCAAAACAGTGGATGCAGGAAGCTCAGAGACTGTGCAGGGACTGATTCCCAAAACAGCAGATGCAGGAAGCTCTGGTACTGTGCAGGAAGTGATTCCCAAAACAGCTAATCCAGGAAGCTCTGGTACTGTGCAGGAAGTGATTCCCAAAACAGCAGATCCAGGAAGCCCAGGGACTGTGCAGGAAGTGATTACCAAAACAGTGGATGCAGGAAGCTCTGGTACTGTGCAGGAAGTGATTCCCAAAACAGCGGATCCAGGAATCTCTGGTACTGTGCAGGAAGTGATTCCCAAAACAGTGGATGCAGGAAGCCCTGGTACTGTGCAGGAAGTGATTGCCAAAACAGCGGATCCAGGAATCTCTGGGACTGTGCAGGGACAGATTCCCAAAACAGCAGATACAGGAAGCTCAGGCACTGATTCCCAAAAAAGCGGACCCAGGAAGCCCAGGGAATGTGCTGGGACAGATTACCAAAACAGTGGATACAGGAATCTCTGGGACTGTGCAGGAGGTGATTCCCAAAACAGTGGATGCAGGAAGCTCTGGCACTGATTCCCAAAACAGTGGATGCAGGAACCTCTGGGACTGTGCAGGAACTGATTCCCAAAACAGTGGATCCAGGAAGCTCAGGGACTGTGCGGGGACTGATTCCCAAAACAGCGGATGCAGGAAGCTCTGGGACTGTGCAGGAACTGATTCTCAAAACAGTGGATGCAGGAAGCTCAGGGACTGTGTGGGGAATGATTCCCAAAACAGCCGATCCAGGAAGCTCATGCACTGTGCAGGAGGTGATTCCCAAAACAGCGGATCCAGGAAGTCCAGGCACTGTGCAGGAACTGATTCCCAAAACAGTGGATGCAGGAAGCTCATGGACTGATTCCCATAACAGTGGATGCAGGAAGCTCTGGGACTGTGGAGGAACTGATTCCCAAAACAGTAGATGCAGGAAGCTCAGGGACTGTGCAGGAAGTGATTCCCAAAACAGCGGGTCCAGGAAGCTCATGCACTGTGCAGGAAGTGATTCCCAAAACAGCGGGTCCAGGAAGCCCAAGCACTGCGCAAGAAGTGATTCCCAAAACAGCCGTTCTAGGAAGCCCAAGCACTGTGCAGGAAGTGATTCCCAAAACAGCGGAGGTAGAAAGCTCAGGGACTGTGCAGGAACTGATTATCAAGACAGTGGATGTAGGAGGGACAGGAACTGTGCAGAAACTGATTCCCAAAACATTAGTGGATGAAGGAAGGTCAGGAACTGTGCAGGAACAGACCGATCCACAAAACAGCAGATATAGGAAAGTCGGGAGTTATGAAGAAACTGATTCTCAAGACATTAGTATATGAAGAAAGGACAGGGACTGTGCAGAAACTGATTTCCAAAGCATTAGCGGATGTAGGAAGAACAGGGTCTTTTCTTGAATGTTTCACAAAGCACTCATGGATGTAGGAAGATCAGGGACTGTGCAGGAATGGATTCACAAAGCATTAGCAGAAGCAGGAAGGACAGGAACTGTGCAGGAATGGATTCACAAAGTATTAGCAGAAGCAGGAAGGACAGGAGCTGTGCAGGAATGGATTCACAAAGCATTAGCGGATGCAGGAAGGACAGTAACTGTGCAGTAATGGATTCACAAAGCATTAGCGGAAGCAGGAAGGATAGGAACTGTGCAGGAATGGATTCACAAAGCATTAGCGGATGCAGGAAGTATAGGAACTGTGCAGGATTGGATTCACAAAGCATAAGCAGATGCAGGATAGACAGGAACAGTGCAGGAATGGATTCACAAAGCATTAGCGGAAGCAGGAAGGACAGGCGCTGTGCAGGAATGGATTCACAAAGCATAAGCAGATGCAGGAAGGACAGGAACTGTGCAGGAATGGATTCACAAAGCATTAGCAGATGCAGGAAGGACAGGGACTGTGCAGGAAAAGACTCTCAAAGCATTAGCGGATGCAGGAAGGACAGGAACTGTGCAGGAATGGATTCACAAAGCATTAGCGGATGCAGGAAGAACAGGAACTGTGCAGGAATGGATTCACAAAGCATTAGCGGATGCAGGAAGGACAGGAACTGTGCAGGAATGGATTCACAAAGCATTAGCGGATTCAGGAAAGACAGGGACTGTGCAGGAAAAGACTCGCAAAGCATTAGCGGATGCAGGAAGGACAGGAACTGTGCAGGAATGGATTCACAAAGCATTAGCGGATGCAGGAAGGACAGGAACTGTGCAGGAATGGATTCACAAAGCATTAGCGGATGCAGGAAGGACAGGAACTGTCCAGGAAAAGACTCGCAAAGCATTAGCGGATGCAGGAAGGACAGGGTCTTTTCTTGAATGTTTCACAAAGCACTCATGGATGTAGGAAGATCAGGGACTGTGCAGGAATGGATTCACAAAGCATTAGCAGAAGCAGGAAGGACAGGAACTGTGCAGGAATGGATTCACAAAGCATTAGCAGAAGCAGGAAGGATAGGAACTGTGCAGGAATGGATTCACAAAGCATTAGCGGATGCAGGAAGGACAGTAACTGTGCAGCAATGGATTCACAAAGCATTAGCGGAAGCAGGAAGGATAGGAACTGTGCAGGAATGGATTCACAAAGCATTAGCGGATGCAGGAAGTATAGGAACTGTGCAGGATTGGATTCACAAAGCATAAGCAGATGCAGGATAGACAGGAACAGTGCAGGAATGGATTCACAAAGCATTAGCGGAAGCAGGAAGGACAGGCGCTGTGCAGGAATGGATTCACAAAGCATAAGCAGATGCAGGAAGGACAGGAACTGTGCAGGAATGGATTCACAAATCATTAGCGGATGCAGGAAGGACAGGGACTGTGCAGGAAAAGACTCGCAAAGCATTAGTGGATGCAGGAAGGACAGGAACTGTGCAGGAATGGATTCACAAAGCATTAGCGGATGCAGGAAGAACAGGAACTGTGCAGGAATGGATTCACAAAGCATTAGCGGATGCAGGAAGGACAGGAACTGTGCAGGAATGGATTCACAAAGCATTAGCGGATGCAGGAAAGACAGGGACTGTGCAGGAAAAGACTCGCAAAGCATTAGCGGATGCAGGAAGGACAGGAACTGTGCAGGAATGGATTCACAAAGCATTAGCGGATGCAGGAAGGACAGGAACTGTGCAGGAATGGATTCACAAAGCATTAGCGGATGCAGGAAGGACAGGGACTGTGCAGGAAAAGACTCGCAAAGCATTAGCGGATGCAGGAAGGACAGGAACTGTGCAGGAATGGATTCACAAAGCATTAGCGGATGCAGGAAGAAGACGAACTGTGCAGGAATGGATTCACAAAGCATTAGCGGATGAAGGAAGGACAGGAACTAGCGAGGAATGGATTCCCAAAGCTTTTGTGGATGCAGGAAGGACAGGAACTGTGCAGGAATGGATTCACAAAGCATTAGTGGATGCAGGAAGGACAGGAACTGTGCAGGAATGGATTCACAAAGCATTAGTGGATGCAGGAAGGACAGGAACTGTGCAGGAATGGATTCACAAAGCATTAGCGGATGCAGGAAGGATAGGAACTGTGCAGGATTGGATTCACAAAGCATAAGCAGATGCAGGATGGACAGGAACAGTGCAGGAATGGATTCACAAAGCATTAGCGGATGCAGGAAGGACAGGAACTGTGCAGGAACAGACTCGCAAAGCATTAGCGGATGCAGGAAGGACAGGAACTGTGCAGGAATGGATTCACAAAGCATAAGCAGATGCAGGAAGGACAGGAACTGCACAGGAATGGATTCACAAAGCATTAGCGGATGCAGGAAGGACAGGAACTGTGCAGGAACAGACTCGCAAAGCATTCGCGGATGCAGGAAGGACAGGCACTGTGCAGGAATGGATTCACAAAGCATTAGCGGATGAAGGAAGGACAGGAACTAGCGAGGAATGGATTCCCAAAGCTTTAGTGGATGCAGGAAGGACAGGAACTGTGCATGAATGGGTTCACAAGGCATTAGTGGATGCAGGAAGGATAGGAACTGTGCAGGGAATGGATTCATAAAGCATTAGTGGATGCATGAAGGATAGGAACTGTGCAGGGAATGGATTCACAAAGCATTAGCGGATGCAGGAAGGAAGTCACATCTGCTCAAGAACACAGTGAATGCTAAGGTAAGTGATTGAGGGGGGCAGGTGAAAGGGGAGTGGCCTCCGAAAGGAAAATAGGGGATTCTGGGCCAAATGTAATGTTGCCACCATCAACAGAAGAGCACAACTTCTATCCTATCCATCTTCCCTCACCAACCAAGCCCACCCACCTTTCATACTGAACCACGTGAGCGCCTAGAGGCCATGCAAATGCCAGCGGTGCGCTGTATACATCTTCATAACCTACCCAGGATGCAAGCCGCGGCTGTTGTTCTTGCTGGAGGTGCTGTTAGTAATAATTAGTAGTCCTCTTACGGGCTCACCACTTGTTCTCATCTTTGTGCAATTGTACAGGTGCTGCTTGTGGGAATGCCCCCACCACCTGTGAATGTGTTATTGGGAGTCATTTCTGATAGAACTTGACATCCCTGCTCTTCAAATAAATACAAAGGGGCCCCCAGTGGGGGCGTCGTTGTCTGGGGGTCATTCGTCAAAACTCCTGGAACTCTATTGCTAATAGTCATAGAATCTGGGGTTTGCGTCTCTGTAGCAAAATATGGACTCGTAGAATTCCTGGGTGCGAAATGGCCAGGTGCTGCTTAGCTCCTGTTTATTAGCTCAGAAGAGAGCGTTAGCTTGACACTAACAGCTTCCAGGAGCTACCTTCGACGCCTGAGGCGCAATACAAAAATAGCTGCATGACATTAACTCTGGGGGTTTGGGAATGTTTCCAATAGACCCTTTCCTCCTCCCCTATGGCCCACCTGGTGCTCTCACATCATCAAAACTGAAAAGGGACTTGTACCCGCTGTCCATCGCTCAGTGGTTCTGCATGTTTTTTTTGGGAGGGGTGAAACCTTTTTTGCTCGAAAGTGTCCTGCTCTTGGCTCCCAGTGAAATGGCAGGGGGCCATTGGCCTTATTGCCTTCAGCTGCAAGCAATATGGCTTTTACGAGCCCGCAAGACTGACATATGGGGCTGAGCAAAACGTCCCACATAATAGACAAAAGTTACAGTCTGCCCCTTTTGGGGTGGGACCAAGCCTGATTTGCATATGGTCTTTCCCCTTCTATAATGGCTTGGCAGGTGAAGACCGATGGTCTGGAGGGTTGCACAGAGCAATGCCAGAGGTTAAGATTAATTCAAACCTTCCAGCCATGGCCCCTTTAGCTTTGCATGTTTCACACCCTTACATTGCACGGGCTCCAGATCACTGGCTATTGCCCAACTCCAGGGGCAGATTTTAGCTCCCGCTAATTAAATCCCTGTTTCGAACCCTGGAGTATCCTCAACCAACTCTGGACCAGTCCACACTGAGGTACAGGGGTCTCCATGGTAGGCTCTGCTGCTTCCAAAAGTGAGTCCTCCCCAACAGAGGGGTGGGGGCGCTGGGTTGGATGGGGGCAGGATGCACCAAAATGGTGGGAGAAATTGGGGGCGACAGCAAACAGCCATCCCTGACCTGGGGCTACAATGGCGAGGACTGCCGGGCTAGGGGCGGCGGGCGCTCAGTGGGAACATCGGATTTCCCGCTCCTATCTCCCGCCCCGCGTCGCCGCACGTGGTTCCGCTGCCGTACCTGCCGACCTCTGCATCCGTCCCACCCTCCCTACAGTTAGAGACGGTGGGGCAGGCGGGGAGGACCGTGTGGACATTGAGTAGCCCCTTCCTGGGGACCGTGCGGCCAGTAGGGTGCGGTGGCGAGGGCGCGGTCTGCCTCCCACTGGGGGGTTCCGGGCCGGTGAGGATCCAACTGGGAGGGGCCAAAGGCAGGTGGGGCCAGGAGGCGGATGGTGCTGGTCAAAGAAAAGGGTGCCTCCTGGGATCACCCCTCAACCAGGGTATGGCGGGGCCACAGCTGATCCTGGACCTCCAGATCAGGCTGGAAAGGAAGGCAGGCAAAGGCATCATTAAAGGAAAGGAGAAGAGGGCGCCCAGTGCATCACAATTAGGAAGAAACCATCCTGGAAACGTTCACATTAGGCACTTTGCCTCCAAGCGATTCCGCGGTGCCGCAGAACCTCACCGCCAAGATGGGGCGTTAATTACATTTCTTCACAAGTACCGTGAGCCTGGAATATTTCTCAATGACACCCAATTTGCCTGCAGACTCAATAGCTGCCCATCTTCCATTCCCATATATTAGCGCGGTCTCGCCCCCCCCCGCCCCCTCAAAGATCCAAGTCTGAACTATTCCTCGTCCAACCTCTCCCAGAATGCATCATATTAGAAAAAGGAACCCAGCGGCAACTTGGCGGGTGAGTGAGCCCTGAACGGCGCAGGTTCGAATCCCTGCGCTTAGGACACTCTTTTATTATGGAAAAGGTTGCAGAGAAGCGACGCACTCTTCCAAGCTGCACTCCAATTGGCTTACAGGAGGGAGGAAGCCCCTACAATGGTAGGAAATGGGGTGATCAAAGGAAAACACAAAAAGGGTTCCTACAAGAAAAACAAACCCAAAACGATCTGTTTTGAAGTATTAAATCAACTCTTTTTTTCAGGTTTAAACAGCGCACACATTATTTGAGCACACTTATCAGTAGTTTTCTATATATATTATTTTATACAATTCTGATTGGCTGCTGAGTTGGTCAATAAGTACAATAACTGATTCTCTAGAGCCCTAATCATGTGTACATCCTTAGGAATGAGTAATAATGTGGATATTTGATGACATCACAGGAAGTGACATCACTAAAATGCACATGCTAACTTAAATATCCCGTGATAAATGCATGTGTTTATGGATTATGTTTGGAAAAGATGTCCCTTCAAGGGGCTGAAGTCAGTAACTGGACACTATAGGGCCCAACAACCTGCTCCATATAGGACTTCATGGCCCACAGAAATCTAGCGAGCAATGGGCATTAATACACGCTTTCTTCCATTGGAACAACCAGGGTGTAGGGAATGCAGGCTGTAATTTCCAATAGTAGCCTGCACTCCATGCTTCTCAGCTGTTCCACTCACTGCTTCCAGCTCTCCAGCCAATCATGGAGCTTGGAATGGGGGCTCCACCCACCTGTAAAAGCATGTCCCCAGGCTTGTCTTTGTGATGTGTACACACTGCGCGCTCGCTGCATCGCCGGAAGCCCCAGGTGAGGCGTCCCACTTCCCGCCGCCAGCATAAGCTCTAACAGCATTAGAGCCCTTACCGTCAGGTCCGAAATTAACTTTTCCCTTGTTAGAGGCCCTCGCTTTGGATTGGGACACTACTGTGGGCTGATGTGGGCTCTATCGCTTCATTAACGCTCCAGGCAACAATGAGCAGTATTAGCCTCCTCTCCACCCCTCTCTTCCCTGGCATTCTTGTTACGACACTTGCACGCTCCGAATGTCTCAATACCTAGTAGGAACGTTATTTGTTTGTTTTCTCCCTGTACCTCTCCCTCCCTTGTCTTGATGCGCCTCGAAACACCATCGGCTGTATAGGTGCATTATGAAGACTCAATAAATAAATAAAATAGCTACAGAGTGTATACTATAAAAAGCCGCCAACAGTAATATGGAGTAGAACGTGTACCAATAATGGCACCGGACAGTATTCGACTGGTACAGTATATCATGACGCTCGCCATGGACGACGGGACAGTATTAGACTGCTAGAGTATATCATGACGCTCGCCATAGACGACAGGACAGTGTAGGACTGCTACAGTATATCATGACGCGCGCCATAGACGACGGGACAGTATTAGACTGCTAAAGTATGTCGTGTTGCGCGCCATAGACGACGGGACAGTATTAGACTGCTACAGTATATCATGACGCGCGCCATAGACGACGGACAATATTAGACTGCTACAGTATATCATGACACGCGCCATAGACAACGGGACAGTATTAGACTGCTACAGTATATTGTGACGCTTGCCATAGATGACGGGACAGTATATCGTGATGCTCGCCATAGACGATGGGACAGTATTAGACTGCTGCAGTATATCGTGACGCGTGCCATAGATGACGGGACAGTATTAGACTGCTACAGTATATCGTGACGCTCGCCTTAGACGACGGGACAGTATTAGACTGCTACAGTATATCGTGACGCTCGCCATAGACGACGGGACAGTATTAGACTGCTACAGTATATCATGATGCTTGCCATAGACGACGGGACAGTATTAGACTGGTATAGTATATAATGGCGCGCGCCATAGACGACTGGACAGTATTTTTCACATAAAGTAGTCCTTTCGTGGACACAGGCAGCCATTCGAAGTGTCGGCTCGATGCACTGTGCCATGAAAGGTTCCAGACAGTAATGAGGAGCGTAGGGCACGACCGCAAATGCCCGCTGGAATAGAAGGACTACTGCCCTATAGGACTACAGGGATGAGTAATGACTGAAGCTCTCAGTCAGCCTCACACTACTACTCAACCAGCAGTGATCCCAATAATAGCGGTAAAAAGGCCCAGCCTGACAGGGAAACCCCGTGGGTCAAGGGCAGGCAAAACTCTTCAGGGTGGAGGGGGAGAGCTAGTTAAGAAGCATCCAAAAGACACCAAAATAAAAGACTGTCCAACCAAGGACCTATACAAGTAGGACTCCTGAACTAAACTAAAAATACAAACTGTTTAGTAGAAACACTACTAGCCCACCCTCGTAAGAGGAGAAAGAGGGTAGTCTGGGTGTGGAGAAGGGGCGAGACAAGCAACAGCAAATGTTCAAGTTCAATGGGTAGCCTTCAAAAGGTAAGGAGGGAGGTCTAAGCTTCTCTCTCTGGTCCCTGAAACCAGGCCACGGGGAGAGAACTAGTAGCAGCGCATCTATATCCTTCTTGAGTGGCACGGCAGAGTCAAGTCAGGCTTCTTGGCACTTTCCAATTGGTCAAATCGGCCTTGAAATGGTCAAGTTAGGGCCTCCAATGGATCGAGTCATCATCGAGACGGTCGAGTTGTCTCGACGCGATCCAGCGATACAATGTGGTCCTGGTAGCGGCGATGGTCTTGAATCGGCTGACGAACATGCACCATGCGGACGAACGCAGCGGTCTGTGTGGAGAGCTGCTCTTCCTCCACAGTTGAGGAGACTGCAAGAGGGCTCCACCTGTGGTGAGCAGAGGCTGGCTGACAAGTGGGGCTGGAAGCTAATGTAGTTGGGCCCACCACAGTGACATTAACGTCTGTAAATGCCCACACAGCGCTGCTGAGTCGGCATTTACAGATTTTGGGTGGGCCTTGCCCGCTCAGGCCCTACCCTGTCTACGCCTCTGGTGGTGAGACACATTCCTGCAGGCTCTTCGACTGAGGGGAGCCCTTCGAAACAGAGACTGTCCAGTGCTGCGGAATGAGGCCCCTCCCTCCCCCCATGGACCGCGCCAGGACACCTGAAGCACTCTCCCTATAATATTAAACTCAAATAAAAGTAACATGTTGATAATGTGCAAAAGTAGCCCTGCGTTGCCAGCGCAAGAGGGCCATGTGGAAAAAGAATGCCACACCTGTGCTTCCCAAGGGCACCATTAGGGAAGGGCGGGGCTGTGTAGTGTAGTGCTCATTTACAACAGGCCATTCTCTCGGTGTGCAGTGCTCCGTTGCCTCTCAGCGGGATTTCCCATATAGAAAGCCCCAAACATACAGGCCTTGATTCCCACATAACGGCGCAATCCCACAGGAACGCGCTCCGTGAACCAGTCTGTCCTGGCAATAGGCATTGCCACTCAGTGAACTTTCCCATATAGAAAGCCCCAAACATACCGACCCTGATTCCCATATGACGGCACAATCCCACAGGAACGCGCTCTGTGGACCAATCTGTCCTGACAATAGGCATTGCCTCTCAGCGGGCTTTCCCATTTAGAAAGCCCCATCTGTCCTGGCAATAGCCGCTGCCTCTCAGCGGGCTTTCCTATATAGGCATTATTCTTGAAGTAATGTTCGAAAAAGAAAAATCTGTATTCATAGCAACGTGGGACTGGGCTTTCTGTTACAGGTGCAGCCTTCTGGGGGCTCAGGCACCCACGGGTTCTAGTGGGGGGTCAGCCATTTGGGGTAGCGTTCAGGTTGTAGAGGAGGTCCCAGATATGACCTGCACCCCTGCCCCTCATTGCGAGTTGCCAGTAAAGTACTCGTCGAGGTCTGTGACGTGTGAGGAGCAAATGAACCAACAGAGAGCCGCACTGGGACTCTGCCCTGTGTACATAAGGAGATCGGTACCGGTTGAAGCAGCCATAACGCGACAACCCCGGGCAGAACGCTACCCTATCAGATAGCCGTACCAGCCACTGATGCGAAATGAGGAATACCTGCACACGGTCCACGAGGAGACCCCTAAAGCCTTAATGGAAGGCGAATGGAAATAAACCAAGGGCCCGAGCAGCCCCGAGAACAAACAGAATTGGCTACTGAAAGCACGTATGCCAGTATTAGTAACTGCAAGGATAATTATAACGGATACAGGGGGGAGACACTGGTAAAACGTAAGAGAATGGTGCCATGAGACAAGATGGAAGCAACCGCCCTGTTGAATCTGTGTAAATAAGCTTGAAACGCAAGATGCTAAGAAATTGGTACTGCCTTCAATGCTTAGTAGAAGAATAGAGTGGCAAGCGCCAACGTATATCTCCCTCAATACAGAACAATGTACACGTGCGACTCCATTTTGTGAAAGCAGAAATGTACCCAGGCGGCCAAAGGCCTGACAGGCCAAGTTTCGAAACTCAGCAAAGAGGCTCATGCCGGGGAAATCGAGGTCGACCAGAGAAGGGGAGGTGAGCATGAGCCCACGAGACTCCAACTACGGAGCATACCAGCCCGCCCGTGAAGGTCAAGATAAGAGAGGCCCATGCAGGTGGCCAAGTGAACATGGAATTAAATGCACAAAAGGCTGGAAACTGAAGCAGATTCATGGTGAACCAACACGTGACCAGACAGGCGCGAAGATGTACCACCGCCTGATGTCATCCAGAACCCGAGGATGCCATAACTTTTCCTGATAAGAGACTACAGATCCGAGGCCATACCCAGCCAACTAATTGACATATAGCCCTAAAACACTGATTGATGGAAGGGAGGCAGGGTGAATCTTGGGACACTGGGCACCTGGGTGTCTATTCTGCATGCTGCTAATTAAAATGGAGATTTATGTTTAGGGCTGTAACTTGCCCAATCACAAGGGACCATGTAATCTAGGGTCCTATAGACACTGTAACCAATGAGACGTTGTACTTGTAGTGACGTCAATCACGTGTGATGTAGAGGGATGGGCGTAGACGCCCACCTGATAAGAGTCATCCAATCCACTCGCCTTATTTCCATATACAGATATAGCACCGATACATAAGTTAATTATATTGCATGATGGTTTTATGTAGAATTAGACGTCAATGATGATGGATTTTGCCCATAAAAGAGGCTGCTTGACTGAAGTTCGGGGAAGTCGGGGTGAGGCAGGTGTTCGTGATGCTGCTGATTTCCAATTGCTAATGTGTGTACCATTAAACAGACTTCCCTTTGCCAATGTATTGAGTCTTGCTGGAGTATGTGAATCCTGCACTCTGTCCTCACATGGTGCAGCTATCTTGTATAACTGGTTTTCGAGGGCGAGTACTGACCAATGGGCCCGTCAGTAATTTCCTCTCCTCTTCAACACTTGGTAGCGTGAGGATGGTTTCGGCCATCGATTATAGATCATCGATTGATATCATTATAAGACACCTTTAGACCGACGGCACGAAGTAACTCTGGGCCTTCGGTTACATCACGAGTGCTTTCGCCATTCCGGCTGAGTAGGCTGAGAAGCTCCCTGTGGACAATGATAGTATAAATATTCCAAAAAATCTGCAGTGGGTCTGAAGGAACCCGCCTTTCCAAGCATAAACCTTCTCATTCCCACGGGCAGCGGATCGGACGAAAACCTTAAAAGCAGGAAGAGGAAGGGGCGGTGATCCTGAAGTTCCAGAGAGGAAAAGAGGCGATCGGTGAGTGAAACAACGAAACTCGTTATCCTGGCAAAGGTCTTATAGGCCTTAGAGTAAGAAGGGGAAAGGTAACGGAGGGTGGAGGAGAAAAAATAAAACAGCTAGAAGTAGAGAAGACGGTATAAGGGGTAAAGACCCAAGAGCCTGAAGTAATTGGGGAAAGATATCAGGGGGCCACCTGAAATTAAAAACTGTAAGGAATACCGGGGGGGCACCTGAGAGAAAACTGTAAGGAATACCAGGGGGCACCCGAGAGAAAACTGTAAGCAATACCTGGGGGGGGCACCCAAGAGAACACTGTAAAATTCGCCTTGTTCCTGCACTTTAAAGAGTGGTCAGAAGGAACGTGAACCCAGAGCCCACAGAGGGGGATACATTAGGCTACGATGGCGTTTAAAGATGCCATAATGGGGTTCGTTCAAATCCCATGACGGGTAGTGATTAGAAGGCAGGTATATGTATGACCAGCTGGTGTCCGTCTAGTCTGTCAAGCGTCTGTCCTTTATGTCCTGTGTATGCTGAATGTGGAATTGTTGTATTATCGATTGATGGCAATACATTTTTGCTTTACGCGATTCTGTAAATGAGAGGGAATCGCCACTGAATTGATGAGTCTTGAGTAAACTGTTGGTATAAAAATGTTGAGAAAAGTTGGATTGGAGCTTGCGTATGTGGTGCTCGCTCATAATAACGAAAAGTTGAAAAACTGTGTGAACATTGTTGGTGACAAAATTAAGAATGGAGGAAGTTACCCCACTTGCACATTTGTGCAAACAGTTGCCAAAGCATGCAACAAAGCTGAAGAAATATAGCCAGGAGTGGGTTAAGGGCACCGCAAATAAAATGTTTATGCCGTGGCCCCAGAATGGGTCATTGTCTAAGGCTGTTTTACAGCACATAACCACCTTCTTACATGCCACATATAGCGGGAAGAAGCTCGAGAAACGCCTTGCTGTTCTCGAGTTTAGGAAAATGTTTGAACAAGTAAAGGAAGAAGAACCCCCCGCAGACTGGATATTAAATGTATATACAGAGGGGGGGGAGATGCCTACCGCGCCACCTGCCCCGCCGGAACCAGTTGCTGAGGGAAGTAAGTCGGAGGGTCTGTACCCACTAAGAGAACTTAAGGCAGCCACAGGTTATAGCAACCCTGCATATGAGTCACCTGCGTGTAGTGACGAGACGAAAGAAGGAACAGGAAATTGACTCGGCTTCCACATTCCTGTGGGACAAAGAGAGGCGAGGTGAGGAAAGAAAGGGCCAGGCACAAACAAGTGCACCTCTCGATAGAGAGAGGGAAAGAAGCAGAAAGGAACCAATGAGTTAACATTTGCAAAGGACGAATGGATGGGAGGGCAGATACTGTTGAAGTTAGATGGAAAAGGAAGTGATGGTGCAAGGCTGAGTGAACGGTCTGATGAGGTGCAAAGAAAGGAAAGGGAGAAAGAAGTGGACATAAGAGATGAGAGGGCAAGAAAGAAGGATAGGTTGAGGTGAGAACAACTATATTGCGAAGAGCAAAGTATACCGCTCAGTCACACGCAATATGCAGCCTATGAAAAGTACAGGCAGAACATGCTAAAGTTGGAGGAAGAAAGGAGAGCGTACGAAAGGAAAGTGAAGAAGGGAGAAGATGAGGAAAGTAGAAGGGCAAAAGAAGGTAGAAATGAATGGATGAGGGAAGTAGATAAGGCTAGAGAGGAAGCAAAGAAGCGAAGAGAAATGGATGAGGAAGCAGAGCATAAACGTATGCAAAGGGCGCGAGATTTAGAATATTTGCAACGGGAAGTTAAAAAACCCAATCCTGTTGTAGACTGTGAAGACATAGAAGAGTTCTTTCTTGCCAGCGATGCGGTACCAGGTACAAGCGGGACCATTATTGATGATGACTTCGACACCAGAAGCATCGGGGAAGCGACTGATAAAATATTTGATGAGATGGGACTGGAACTAATCTCCCAAGAGGGAAGGGAAGATGAGCATTTAGAGAGCACTCAGCTATATGACACTGAGGATATCACCCAAAGTAGTGGGAGTAGGGGACGTTCCCTAGATAGACTAGAAGTTGGGCAGAACGAAGATGATGCAAGAAGTTGTGTAAACTGGGAGTATTCAGAGTCTGACTCCGATCGGGAAGCGGAGGAAGTGATGCATGATGAAGGGAGACGGTGCGAAAAGCGGCTCCCAGGGAACCGAGAGGTACGATGGTCAGATGCTGGCGGGTCCATATATAGGACACCGAAGTCCGCTGGACAGTCCAGCCGACATGAAGAAACACATTGCGGTCAGAGGGGGGTGTCAGCACCTGCCTATACAGATAGATTGAGGGCATTGCCAGGTAGACAGCAAGGTGGGAACGACACTCCGAGGAGGTATAGAGAAGGAAAAGGAGGATTGTACATTCCAATTCCCACTGTTAGAAAAGGGGGGAGCAAGACCGCAATATATTCCATGGCCACACATGGACCAAGAGAATCTTAAAAATAGGCTTCCAATGTTGACATCGGGAGCCGGGAAGTGGATACATGAGCTAAAAAAAATGACGGGGGGCGTCACCCTAACCATAGGGGACATCAAGGGTCTCCTAATTGCTATACTCGGAGAAAGAGAAGATGATGTATGGAAAAGGGCAGGCTACCCTAGGGTAACCATAACTAACACCTCTCATGACGGAGCGCCATTTAATAACTGTAGAGCAGCAGTATGGAAAGCGCTGCATACGCTTTATCCAGACACATCTGATATGGGAGCTATAATGACTCAAAAAATGAAAGAGTCAGAGGATCCGTTGCATTATATCCAGAGTTTTCAAGACGCGTGGGTGCTCGAAACGCATGAGTCTTGGACGAAATCTATCCCTGTATTCTATCATATATTGTGCCAAGGGTTACCAGAACCGGTGGAAAAACAGCTAAAAAAATTGGTAGGAACAGAACCTAAACCGTGGGCTGAAATCCAGTTGACAATTGCACATTACTGTAAACTGTTGCAAGAAAAGAATCGGAAGAAAGATGCAACACGTAAGGGAGAAGAGGTGAAGCTAGTGCAAAGGAAGCTCTCAAAGTATGCTCTCGAGGGAGCCATGCTAACAAGCCCAGCCAAATCGAGTGCACAGTGTGCAACTAACCCGCCACAGACCAATCAGGGTAACGTGGGATTTTACCTGAGAGGAAGGAGATTTGGAGGAAGAGGGTGGCAGAGTAATCAGGGAGGGTTTAGAGGTAACCAAGGAGGTTTACAAAATGTTCAAAATGGTATCCAGAACGCACCGATGGGCAGGCTGACTATGCCAGATGGACAGATGGCCCGACCACCGCCAGTGTGTTGGCTGTGTGGAGTAACAGGACATGTGGCATGCATGTGCAGAAGCCTAAGCATGTGGCAGAACAACCTAGGGACGGGGGCAGGCATGGTGAATCAACCCGCTACCCCACAACAGCGCAGTGCACAAAACTATACCGTGGAGCAGCAGGCGGTTGGCTTGCAGCAAGGTGCACAGCAAGTGGTCCAGCCACAGAACATGGGGAATGTACCACAGGGACAACCCCAGCAGACACTGCCACAAGTGGCTCAGGGCACTAATTCTGGTGGGGGAAACCCAAAGGTATACAGTGGACCGAACCTATATATAAAATAGGGCGGCTCACAGGGAACTCTGATGTGTTCTATCCTATCAGTGACACCAGACCCTAACAGGGAACCTAGGGTAAATGTCACCATAGCGGGGAAAGAATATTCCTTCTTAGTTGACGCGGGTGCAACGCGCTCGTGCATACGAGAAGGCAGGTTCTCCTTGTCCGGCGAGGCCATAGATACCCAGAGTTTTACTGGAGCTCATAGCAGAGTTCCCTTTACTGATGCACTCCCGGTCTCAGTGGGAGAGTGCAACATGAATGTACCTTTATTGTATTCTCGTCAATCCCCGGTAAATATCATGGGTCGGGACTTGAAGACAAAGTTGAATATGACCATCTCGTTCACTGAGGATGGCATAGTGTGCTCCACCCCAGGAATGCATTATGCAAACGTGTGCAAACTGATCAGAGCATACTCTGGATGTGCAGCTATGAGAGCTGTACTACTGGAGCCAGAAGTTTTTGCATATGGTGTACGAGTGCTTATGGCGGGATTGCCAGGCCTTGCAGACAAACCTATGAGAACCCCTGATGAGTCTCTATTCAGGCCACGAATACCCAGGCACAAAGAGGAGAGACAAGTATTTCCATTAATAATATAATCTGCCGCAGTGCGAGGAAAAGTAGTATTAGTTGAAGGATATGATGAAGAGGGCAGACCATGGTGTGCGATTGTCGCCATCGAAGAAGGGTATCGAGTGACTGACGTCACTGATGATGATCTGTTCGAAGAACACCCTGACCTAGAAGAGACACGGGTGGAAGTGAGTCTCATATTTTGGGTCAAAATGATCAAGAGGGAGGTGCCGCAGAGGATGATGTTAGCGCTGGTACACCCCAGAATATTTCAATGACGACATGGCCCTAGTGCCAGCCAAAGTATGGACTACAGATACAGGGCCTTATGATGTAGGTCTCCTGAAGGGGGCCAGCGAAGTAAAAATTAAATTGAAACCAGGAGCAATTCTGCCACAGGCACAACAGTATCCCATGCCCAGAGAAGCAGATGAAGGGATCGCAAAGACAATCTCTGCCATGATGGAGCAGGGCATCCTAGTGACATCAGAATCACTGTGCAACACAGTGATTTATCCTGTCAAGAAATCAAAGGGAGGGTCCTGGCGTTTAATCCAGGATTAACGAGCATTGAAGGACATAGTCGAAGCCGAGTTCCCTCTAGTCCCTAATCCATCCACAATTTTGTGCAACATACCCACTGAGGTAAAATACTTCACTGTGATCGATTTGAAAAATGCATTTTTCTCAATTGCACTGCACCGTGACTCACAAGACCTGACGTCATTTACTTTCAGACAAATGCGCCTGAAAAATACAAGGTTGCCACAGGGGTATTGCGAATCTCCGTCCATTTTCAACCGAGTCCTGCAAATGGACCTAAGCAATATTGTGGTGGACAGTGTTGTTTTGCAGTATGTAGATGACATTCTAATCTGCAGCATCACTGAAGAGCAATGCCGACATGACTCTGTCCAGCTATTGACTATATTAGCTGAGAAGGGATACAAAGTGGACAAGGACAGGTTGCAGTACTGCCAACAGGAGGTGTTGTACATAGGGCAACTGATCTCACATGATGGGAAAAAGGTAACCCCAGAAAGGGCTGAGGCCATCATGAACACGGCCAAGCCGCGCCATTAAAGCAAATGCAAAGCTTCCTAGGCCTGTGCAACTATGTCCCAGCATGGATCTTTGACTACAGCTCATATACCAAGCCCTTGTTGCAGGCACTTAAAAAGGCCCAGGCGACGAGAGAAGAAATTGAATTGAATGAAGAAATGGAGAAAGGGTTTACAGAACTCAAAGGGGCAATTTGTATCTATCTGTTTTCTCATACTGATGGCAATCTTGTGACGGCAGTGCTCGCGCAGCGAACCTCGCTGGGGTATAAACCCCTAGCATATTACAGCGGGAGTTTGGACCCGGTCATGACCCGGTCATGAAGGGCCACTTCCCATGGAAACAAAATCTAGCTGCCGCTGCGTTCGACATTGAGAAGGCGTCATCCATTGTTGAACACTCACTATTCGCCATACTAGAGAAGCCAAAGGGCACGCTGACTTCTCAGAGAGCATCAGCCTACGAGGTGATTATCTCTAATCCATCGATCAAAGTAGTGCGATGCAAAACTGTGAACCCTGCTACGTTCATAGCTGAGCCAGTCACAGAGGGAGAACCTATACACAACTGTGCGAACTATGAGGAATTCTATGATGAGATCCCCAGGGTAAAGGAAAATGACCTGGCGAGTGGGGAGATTGTCTTTATTGACGGGTCTTCGAGAATTGACCAAGAAGACGGACAAAGGTATACAGGCGTGGCCGTGATCAGACACATGGCGAATGGGGAGTTCCAAGTACTTGTCAGTGCATGAATACCATCTCATTATTCGGCACAGGCTGCAGAACTAGTGGCATTGATACTCCCCATTGAGAATCACGCAGACCAGGAACTGACAGTGTACAGTGACTCTGCCTATGTGACGTCAACAGTGCACGCAGTACTGGCCTGCTGGAAAAGGAGGGGCTATCTCCGAGCAGACTGCACGCCAGTGCAGCACGCAGCCCTGTTGGACAGGCTGATAAAAGCACTACAGCTCCCAGTGGGCATAGCGGTCGTAAAATGCACTGCTCATACCAAGGGGACAGATTTCGTGTCACGTGGGAATCATGAACCGGGCACGGAAGCCAAACGTATGGCATCCAAAGCTGAAACAATCATGGACGTGAATGTGGCACGTACCCATGAGAGAATGATGGTAGCACGAGCCACACCAGAAGCCTATAGTAATATGGGGCAGACTCAGTTGATGGAGCTCCAGGGGGAGGCACCTCAGGAGGAGAAAAATCTGTGGAAGCATCGAGGGTGTTCTTTAAACCCCTCAGATGGATTGTGGAGGCAAGACAGCACTGGTAAACCAGTAATGCCTGTCGCCCTTCTAAAAGTAGCGCTAGAACAGCTTCACTACCCCATACACATGTCAAGAGAAAATCTTGCCGCAACGCTTGCTGAGGATTGGTTTATACCGAATTTAGCCGAGCATGTTGCATTCTTTATGGTAAACTGCATTGTCTGCCAACAATTTACCTCTGGGCACACTTTAAAAGTAGTGAGAGGAGTCATCCCCAGACCAAATGGACCTTTCCAGCACCTTCATATTGATTATGTCGATATTATTCAGGCGTGTAATGGGTACAGGTATTTACTTGTGGTGGTGTGTCCCTTTTCCAGATGGTTAGGAGCAGGTCCCTGTGCACATCCTGACGCTACCTGTGCTGCTAAGTTCCTGGTGAGGGAGGTTTTCCCTAGATGGGGGGGGGGGTGTGAGGTAATGAGATCAGATAATGGGGCTCATTTCGTGAACGCAGTGTTCGAACAGATTAGCTTGTTGCTTGGTATAAAGCACAAGTTCTCGTCGGCGTATCATCCAGAGGGAAATGGGATATGTGAACGAATCAACGGCTTGCTCAAGGAAAGGATAGCCAAGTTGAAGCTCACATTAAGAAAGGGATGGATGCACTGCCTACCACTGGCATTGTATGCGCTTCGGAACCAACCAGGCTACGACCATCATCTCACGCCACACGAAATAGTTACTGGGAGAAGGATGAGGACTCCCCTTACCCCCGAGACAGAGCTAGATATGATGCCCAGACAACTAGGGAGGTTCTAGGAGAAGAAATGAAAGCTTATCTGGACTGTCTCACATCCAGTGCCACTGTCATTACAGGCCATCTACAGCGACGGCGGAAAGTGGACAGCACAGCACAAACCACAACAGATAGTGCTGATGCAGACGCAAATCACAGCCTGTGCGCACCCTTCTTCTTCCCTGGTAGGCAGAGTCCTCTTAAAAAATTTCACGAGAAAGAGATGGGACGAGCTGAGGTTTAACAGCCTCTTCATCGTAGAGGACTGCACCCCGTCTGCTGTAAAGCTCAAAGGCAGAAGAGCCTGGATCTTCCTAAATGATATCAAGCCCTTTCTAGGGGAGAGCCCCCCTGCTGCACCCAACGCCGAAGAATCTGCAGACAAAGGAGAAGAACCTCAGCACGCGCAGACAAGATCCATGACGAGGAAGAAGGACGCATAAGCAGCAAACAAAGACAAAGAACCTTTATGTGAAAAAATTGAACAGTTCCCCTGAAAAGGCAAAAGGGGGGATAAGGACATAAAACGAACACTTGGTGCATCCTAGTTGCAGGATAGAGAAAAGCACATCCAAACCTGCAAACAACACTGATAAACTGAACTGTCAAACTCACATAATACTCAAGTAGAACTCTGATTAGACTGCCAATAAACAGTTCCGTAAAACGTAACGCAATATCCTGAAGTAACCAGTACCAAGACTTTCTTCACACATCTAATGGTACCCCCCAGCAGAAGCCTCAGGTGGGATGTGCTAACCTACTTCCAACTTGTGGTACTATCGTACCCGTCACTCATAGGAAGAGAAGCCAGCGTTACAGAATTCATTCAAGATCCGGCAAATAAGAAAATAATCTGGCAACTATTGTTATAACAGAAACTTTCGTTAAGCTGACCCGAGCACAGCGGAAAAAGCACAGATGCTTCCACCATAAGTGATAATAGATGAATTAACTTACACTCTATTCTTCCGGATCATAGAAGAGTGTCCCAGACTCGTTGGGAGAACCACAGACACCTTAACCTTCATCAGAGATCCAAGAAATAATAACTTTTTGAACCAAGTGTGGTATAAAATCAACTACGTCATAGCGATCCACGCAGCAGGAAAGTGTAAAAACTGTTCGCATCAAAAGAAGGGACTGTGATCGGGCCCCAACAAAGCAAAGCAGATGTCCCTGACTCCCGTAGATATGGAGTTAGCACACCATGTCATGCTTAGACTAGTCACAGACTATCCAGAAATGGTGGGAAGGCCTGCTGATGTTGATGTTGTCACCTTCCTAAGAAATCCAGTCAATTTTCTACACATGAGAACCCTTCTCCATGGCATCATGCTCCAAGTGGAGCTGTCCAATTTCCAGCGAGAATTCCTAAGCCGATTCCAGTGAGACCTTTCACCGAGGGACAGATCGAGGAGGCAAAGACTGTTCACGCTGCAAGGAAGGCCTAAGATCTAGAGACTAGAAAACCAAAGCAAATATCATTAACAACCGAAGACAGTCGTTATGCATTTCGTGTTTTCTTCCACCTCATTGAAAACTTTCCAGGACTAATGGGCAGACCCCACAACATTGATGTGTCTGCCTTCCTCAATGATCCAGCAAAAAACGCACAACTGAACAGGCTCCTGAGGGCTATTGCATCTCAACTCAGAAGCAACTAAGGACATCCTCTGCTAAGGAGAGCCTTAGAAGGGGGAGAACCACGATAAAACTTTTCAGCATCCGTCCGCCGGGGGCAGAGCAAAGAAACAAAGACACAGTTCTTCATGCTTCTAACGTAGGACAGATCGAGAAAAGCAGAAACAAGGATACCAACATCTTGTTCTTATTTTTCCTATTTTTTCTATTTTTCATTGTCGTTCCGCAGTGGAGTAAATGGGGGAGAGAGAGACTTTTCATCAACTTTTCATCGAAGGACCAAGTGAAAGGAACAGAGACACGAATTTCACCGCCGTGTTTACCTTTTTCAACCTTTTTCTTATTTTTTCCTACCTTCTCATATGTTCACTTTTATTTTCGTTTTTATTTTAATTTTTTCAATATTTTATTTTTGCGTGATTTTTAGCGATTCCATCTTTTCATGGTGTCACTGCGAACAGATTCCTGCATTTCTCAGGGCCAAGGCAAGTTGGAGGAGTGCCCTGGGACTGCGTTTATCATAAAAATGAAGACTGAATGTGATGTCCCGAAAACGGTAGTCTAACCTTTTCCCATAGTCTAGCAAAGGAACTGTATTCCATACTCAGAGACTATCATCATCACTCGCAAGAGGAGGGACATTGAACAGCACTTGTCACTTTAGTGTTTGCTGATCTTTTGAGCGACGAAAATTAGAATAAGAAGAGAAATAAACTATTGACTATTGACTATGGACTTGTTTGAAATGGGGGCCTAAAACAGTAACTTAGTCGAGCCACCAGTGGAGGGGCGCCCGTGCTTTCCTGGAAGGAGATGCTGTAAGCTGTCTTTCAAAGCCATTATATGTATATGCATAGTGATTATTGTAGTATTTATGTCTCTAACTATCAGAACTGCATTTTATATTGGAGCACGAAGCATCCCAATGTCTGTGCATCCACCAGGTAATGAGCGTCTTGGCCCCACAAAAGCACCCAGACCTTATATTGTCATCCCTGTCCCAAGAAAAAACTGATGATAAAGCAAATGATTTACAGTTGAATGTAATTAGCAGTAATACGTATACACTTGAAGTAATGGTGAGAAAAGCTGGAGACAGGGTCAGCACGGAATGAATGGTAATTCAGCACTGTCCACGGCACGCACCCATACACTGAGTGCACACAAACAAGGGCAAAAGTCAATAGCTACACAACCGCAGGCCAAAACAACTGAAAGAGAAAAAGTCACCCGTGGAACAAACAGCTCCAGAAAACAGGGAACCAAGCGAGAAACCAAACAGAGATGGCATAGTAAAATCCCTCAATAGAATGGAGGAAGCCACGAAAGAACTCATTGAGAAAACACATGCGGTAGTCGAGTATGTGTTTCCGCTCATACTTAGAGCAAAGAAGCTACATGAGGAGCTGGGCAAGAAAACTACTGAGACAGTAAGAAAGAGCACGCCAGCTCCAACGCAAGAAGTAACTACTGAGCCTACGAAACTGGCACATGGTGGGAGGATGATAAGCCAAATGTGGTGGGAGGAGTTCTACAAAAGAGTGCATGAGGGGAGGAAAAGAAATGCAAGCCCTTCCTCTACTATTGCAGTGCAGGAAGTGAGACCTGCACCACCAAGGATAATACCTGAGAGACTACCTGAACGAAAGAGCAGCACAGACGCATTCAGAGACATAGTAATAGCCAATTACAGAAAACCGTTAAGAATCAAGAGAAGCCCATATGAAACTGACAACTAACTAAACGATTACTTGGACAGCACAGCCCATCTTGGAAACAACATTTGGTACCAACACATGAAGGAAGTAGGATGAAGGCAATCAGAAGGAGAATGTTTTGTCTGTGCACTCTTGCCGTACAGCATGGGCAAGTCCAAAATCTTTGTGACTGTAGAAATCGATGTCCCCACAGCACACTGTATCTCACACGTAGCGATGTGCAACACCGGAGGACAATTTATGGAAAGAGACGCCTCGTTGATATGGGCCAACAAAAAGGATTACCCTGATGAAGACGGTTTTGTTCAGGACATCAAACAAGAAACAGGGCGCACCACCAAGAATCATGTGATCAGATATGAGAACCCTGACGTCAAAGGATCAGGAATAAGGTGGGAAATAAACTCAAGACTGAACGTCCAAGGAAAAACGGCAGAAGAAGCTCAAATCTGGAAGAACCGAGGCCAAATGCAGATCTGGGGGTCAGTAGTTTCCCCGGACGGATGGGAAGAAGGAGTTGTGATCTGCCGGGCTTGGATGGTCCTCAGAGCCTGCAAAGAGGCAATAGAGAACTCACAGAGGTTATGCAAACCTCTATGGCCAAAACTGGTAAAACTGTTAACATGGGTCGACGACAGAGGAGGCCCCCTGCAAATAATACCACTGGAAAATCAAAACTGTTCTTTAGAAGTAATGGCACAAGGAAAATGGGGGAGAATCAGAACTTCGGACGAATATATGAAGCCCCAGGAATGGCACAAGGAACCGCAATCCTGATGGACCATTATTGAGCATGCGGATCCAAAGCATATATAAGACTACCAAGGAACTGGGGAGGCATATGCACACTGGTGAACATCCATGTTCCGGCACTAGTGATTCCAAAAAATGAACTGAATCTGGACAGTTTCCCGAAAGCAGATGCTCACCTGAGGAAAAGGAGGTCTGTGGGAATATTGTCAAGGATGAAGCGAGAGAATTACTTCTCCGACAAATCAGAAGACACATTTCATGCCATTCCATACGAGCACCGGCTGTTCAGCCTCACCTCAACAGTATTCACAACACTACTCCTGCCACACATCCAAATTGGAGTGAATGCTAAATGGTTGCAGATAACCAGATGGGAGTTACTGAAGACCATCAATACCACCATAAAAGGATTCAACGCAATCAAAGAATAGCTAAGAGCAGTCAGGCTAATGACTCTCCAGAACAGATACGTGCTTGACATGATCACAGCAATGGATGGAGGTGTTTGTGCAAAAATTGGAGAATCATGTTGCACATTTATAACATCACACGACGAAGAAAATGGAACCCTCACAGAGGCCATAAGCATGTTGACAACACTAAAGAAACAGATGACCGATGAAATGGACGAAGTGGATGACGACAGCTGATTTGGAAACCTATTCGCATGGGTCCCACAATGGATGGCTGATATATTCAAGTTCCTGGGAGCTTTGCTAGCAATGGTGCTGCTAGGATTCTGTGTTATCAAGAGAATCATCACACAGTGCCAGAAAACGGCAAAGGAGGCCATTGGGATGAAAATTATGGTTGATGTCAAGCCAGGCTGGAAGCCCAGAGACCTGACAGATGAGGAGATAAAGGACTTTGTGAAGGCCAGTGAATTTGCACCAGAGGGAACAAATTCACTTATCCCAAGAAGCGAAGAAGGTATGAAGGCAAATGGATTTACTGCAGCCCAAATGGACAATGCCAGTTGATGACCTGGAACAAAGATGAGCATGTGAGAACAGCAGGAAGCTTGAAAGGGGTGATAAAGATATGGACACCAAAATTGCATACTTTCACGCTATCTTGTGTAAACCCAGAAGACGATGCACAAGAAGCTGAGCAACCAAAGAAACTGAATATAAAGGAGGGAGCAGGAGTGGTCAATGAACCGACCAGAGGGGGGAGTGTAGAGGAGGTCACAGATATAACCTGCACCCCTGCCCCTCATTTCGAGTTGCCAGTAAAGTACTCGCCAAGGTACGTGACGTATGAGGAGCAAATGAACCAACAGAGAGCCGCATTGGAACTCTACCCCCTGTACATAAGGAGATCGGTACCGGTTGAAGCAGCCATAACACGATAACCCTGGGCAGCACGGTACCCTATCAGACAGCCGTACCAGCCACTGATGCAACATGAGGAATACCTGCACACGGTCCACGAGGAGACCCCGAAACCCTTAATGGAAGGCCAATGGAAATAAACCAAGGGCCTGAGCAGCCCCGAGAACAAACAGAATTGGCTACTGAAAGCACATATGCCAGTATTAGTAACTGCAAGGATAATTATAATGGATACAGGGGGGAGACACTGGTAAAACGTAAGAGAATGGTGCCATGAGACAAGATGGAAGCAACCGCCCTGTTGAATGTGTGTAAATAAGCTTGAAACGCAAGACGCTAAGAAGTCGATACTGCCTACAATGCTTAGTAGAAGAATAGAGCGGCAAGAGCCAACCATATATCTCCCTCAATACAGAACAATATACACGTGTGACTCCATTTTGTAAAAGCAGAAATGTACCCAGGCAGCCAAAGGCCTGACAGGCCAAGTTTCGAAACTCAGCAAAGAGGCTCATGCCAGGGAAATCGAGACTGACCAGAGAAGGGGAGGTGAGCCCACGAGACTCCAACTACAGAGCATAGCAGCCCGCCCGTGAAGGTCAAGATAAAAGAGGCCCATGCAGGTGGCCAAGCGAACACAGAATTAAATGCACAAAAGGCTGGAAACTGACGCAGATTCATGGTGAACCAACATGTGACCAGACAAACGCGAAGACGTACCACCGCCTGATGTCATCCAGAACCTGAGGATGCCATAACTTTTCCGGATAAGAGACTACAGATCCGAGGCCATACCCAGCCAACTAATTGACACATAGCCCTAAAACACTGATTGATGGAAGGGAGGCAGGGTGAAATTTGGGACACTGGGCACCTGGGTGTCTATTCTGCATGCTGCTAATTAAAATGGAGATTTATGTTTAGGGGTGTAACTTGCCCAATCACAAGGGACCATGTAATCTAGGGTCCTATATACACTGTAACCAATGAGACGTTGTACTTGTAGTGACGTCAATCACGTGTGATGTAGAGGGATGGGCGTAGACGCCCACCCGATAAGAGTCATCCAATCCACTCGCCTTATTTCCATATACAGATATAGCACCTATACATAAGTTACCTTTCCCAACCAATTATGCTGCATGATGTTTTTTTGTAGAATTAGACGTCAATGGTGATGAATTTTGCCCATAAAAGAGGCTGCTTGACTGAAGTTCGGGGAAGTCGGGGTGAGGCAGGTGTTCGTGATGCTGCTGATTTCCAATTGCTAATGTGTGTACCATTAAACAGACTTCCCTTTGCCAATTTATTGAGTCTTGCTGGAGTATGTGAATCCTGCACTCTGTCCTCACATGGTGCAGCTATCTTGTATAACTGGTTTTCGAGGGTGAGTCCTGACCAAGGGGCCCGTCAGTAATTTCCTCTCCTCGTCATTAAGGTTTTGGTGCCTGGGTGTTCTCCAGGCTGGGTGCTTCTCTCATCTCGCCCCCCCCCCCCTTATCACCAGTAGGGGGGGGGCAGCAGGCAATAGTGTGTAGTGTTAATTCATCATATATCACCATTGGGTTTGATGTATAAACTCTCTGATAATGTTTTCCCTTAAGCTCCAAAAATGTGAGCATTTTGTAAATAAATATGCGTGACCAAACTAAAATATTGCAAGAGCTCTGCCCCATGTGTCACTGTAAGAGTGTGTGACTTTGAAGGGGCCCCCTGTGTGTGGGGGACCTGAGGGGTGTGCATGCGCCCCTCCCTGGGGCCTGGACAGAGTGTGGCCGGCCGGCTGGAGTAACGTGAGGCCCTGGGGCCCTGACCCAGTACTGAGGCTGCCCTTGTGGCCCCAGGGCCCTGACTCAGCACTAAAGCTGCCCTTGAGGCCCTGACTCAGCACTGAGGCTACCCTTGACTCCCCGGGGCCCCGAACCAGTGCCGAGGCCGCTGGCAGCCAATCACAGGGAGTGCTCAGGGCTGACCGCACTCCTAGGACGATTTCCCCGTTTGCATAATTTGGCTGCAAATCACGACCCTGGAGGTCGGAGGAAAGTGAGTGATTTTCGTCCTTGCAACAGAGGCCGTTTGAGAGGTTTTCGATTATTAGGTTAATGCCATTTTCTTTAAAAAAAAATATGCAATTCTAGTCCATGGCCCTTCTTCAATTAACGCTTTTGCAACAGCAGCAAATTACAAAAACAGGCTATTAATGGGGCGGAGGAGGGAAGGGGGGGGCTGTCGCAGTGGGACTTATGCATGTTGCAGTGTGAAAGGCCAGGATAACAAGCATCCGTCAGCATCCAGCGAGGTTCATTTAATTATTAAAAAAACACATTGTCACTACATGAAAATCATCATTCTTTACAAAAACTGAGTTTAAAACAAATACAGTCTTAACATTTCTGAAAGTATCACTAGTTTAAGGTAATTTCCATGATTATGTCTTCCCTTACACGGGAAGGGAAGGGTCTGCAACCTTTGGCTCTCCAGGTTCTTTGGACTACATCTCCCATCAGCCCTTGCCAGCATAGTCAACCGTGAGGACAGTCGCAGGGGGCAAACCCCTGCTCTATGGAATTTTAGCATGGAAATGTTCCAGTGACCACTTTCCCGTGTAGAGGCTCTGGGCGAGGCATGAACATCAATCCCTGATAATACCCCTGTCAGATCCAGCTCCCTACGCCTCCGGGTGACCATACTTGCTTCAATTCATGATACCCCCTAAATGCTATCTTTCTTTCCCTAACCAGTAACCACACCACCAGCCACCTTCACTGCTCCACTCCAGTCCCCAAGCTCTATGCCCCAATCCAAGCCATCAGCCCCTCGTATGAGAGGTCCTCTGGGAGTGAGAAGGTCCTCTGCGAGTGAGAAGGTCCTCTGGGAGAGAGAGGTCCTCTGGGAGTGAGATGGTCCCCTGGGAGTGAGAAGAAGGTCCTCTGGGAGAGAGAGGTCCTCTGGGAGTGAGATGGTCCCCTGGGAGTGAGAGGAAGGTCCTCTGGGAGAGAGAGGTCCTCTGGGAGTGAGAAGGTCACCTAGGAATGAGAAGGTCATCTGGGAGTGAGAAGAAGGTCCTCTGGGAGAGAGAGGTCCTCTGGGAGTGAGAGGGTCATCTGGGAGTGAGAAGGTAACCTGGCAGTGAGAAGGTCACCTGGGAATGAGAAGGTCATCTGGGAGTGAGAAGGTCATCTGGGAGTGAGAAGGTCCTCTGAGAGTGAGAAGGTCCTCTGGGGGTGAGAAGGTCACCTGGGAGTAAGAGGTCCTCTGGGAGTGAGGAGGTCATCTGAGAGGGAGTAGTTCCTCTTGGAGTGAGAAGGTCATCTGGGAGTGAGAAGGTCACCTGGGAGTGAGAAGGTCCTCTGGGAGTGAAAAGGTCACCTGGGAATGAGGTCACCTGGGAATGAGAAGGTCGCCTGGGAGTGAGAAGGTCGCCTGGGAGTGAGAAGGTGCTCTGGGAGTGAGAAGGCCGTCTGGGAGTGAGAAGGTCACCTGGGGGTGAGAAGGTCACCTGGGAATGAGAAGGTCACCTGGGAGTGAGAAGGTCACCTGGGAGTGAGAGGGTCATCTGGGAGTGAGAAAGTCACCTGGGAATGAGAAGGTCACCTGGGAGTGAGAAGGTCATCTGGCAGTGAGAGGGTCATCTGGGAGTGAGAAGGTAACCTAGGAGTGAGAAGGTCACCTAGGAGTGAGAAGATCATCTGGGAATGAGAAGGTCACTTGGCAGTGAGAGGGTCATCTGGGAGTGAGAAGGTAACCTGGGAGTGGGAAGGTCACCGGAGAGTGAGAAGGTCCTCTGGGAGTGAGAAGGTAACCTGGGAGTGAGAAGATCACCTGAGAGGGAGAAGGTCACCTGGGCGTGAGAAGGTCACCTGGGAGTGAGAAGGTCCTCTGGGTGTGAAAAGGTCACCTGGGGTGAGAAGGTTAACTGGGAGTGAGAAGGTCCTCTTGAGTGAGAAGGTCACCTGGGAGTGATAAAGTCCTGTGAGAAAGTCTTCTGGGAGTGAGAAGGTCACCTGGGAATGAGAAGATCCTCTGGGAGTTAGAAGGTCCTCTGGGAGTGAGAAGGTCACCTGGGAGTGAGAAGGTCCTCTGGGTGTGAAAAAGTCACCTGGGAGTGAGAAGGTCAACTGGGAGTGAGAAGGTCCTCTGGAGTAAGAATGTCACCTGAGAGTGAGAAGGTCACCTGGGAGTGAGAAGAAGGTCCTCTGGGAGAGAGAGGTCCTCTGGGAGTGAAAAGGTCACCTGGGAGTGAGAAGGTCATCTGGGAGTGAGAAGGTCACCTGGCAGTGAGAAGGTCACCTGGGAGTAAGAGGTCCTATGGGAGTGAGGCGGTCATCTGGGAGTTAGTAGGTCCTCTTGGAGTGAGAAGGTCATCTGGGAGTGAGACGGTCACCTGGGAGTGAGAAGGTCCTCTGGGAGTGAAAAGGTCACCTGGGAGTGAAAAGGTCACCTGGGAATGAGAAGGTCACCTGGGAGTGAGAAGGTCGCCTGGGAGTGAGAAGGTGCTCTGGTAGTGAGAAGGTCACCTGGAATTGAGAAGGTCGTCTGGGAGTGAGAAGGTCACCTGGGAGTGAGAAGGTCATCTGGGGGTGAGAAGGTCACCTGGGAATGAGAATGTCACCTGTGAGTGAGAAGGTCACCTGGGAGTGAGAGGGTCATCTGGGAGTGAGAAGGTCACCTGGGAATGAGAAGGACACCTGGGAGTGAGAAGGTCATCTGGCAGTGAGAGGGTCATCTGGGAGTGAGAAGGTAACCTGGGAGTGAGAAGATCACCTGGGAATGAGAAGGTCACTTGGGAATGAGAAGGTCACCTGGGAGTGAGAAGGTCACCTGGGAGTGAGAAGGTGCTCTGGGAGTGAGAAGGTCACCTGGAATTGAGAAGGTCGTCTGGGAGTGAGAACGTCACCTGGGAATGAGAGGGTCATCTGGTAGTGAGAAGGTCACCTGGGAGTGAGAAGGTCCTTTGGAAGTGAGAATGGAACCTGGGAGTGAGAAGATCACCTGAGAGGGAGAAGGTCACCTGGGCGTGAGAAGGTCACCTGGGAGTGAGAAGGTCGTCTGGGTGTGAAAAGGTCACCTGGGAGTGAGAAGGTCATCTGGGTGTGAAAAGGTCACCCAGGAGTGAGAAGGTCAACTGGGAGTGAGAAAGTCCTCTGGGAGTGAGAAGGTCACCTGGGAGTGAGAAGGTCCTCTGGGCATGAGAAGTTCACCTGGGAGTGAGAAGGTCAACTGGGAGTGAGAAGGTCCTCTGGAGTAAGAAGGTCACCTGAGAGTGAAAAGGTCCTCTGGGAGTGAGAAGGTCACCCTCGAATAGAAAGTCCTCTGGGAGTGAGAAGGTCCTCTGGGACTGAGAAGGTCACCTGGGAGTGAGAAGGTCCTCTGGGAGTGAGAAGGTTACCTGGGAATGCGAAGGTCCTCTGGGAGAAGGTCCTCTGGAGTGAGAAGGTCATCTGGGAGTGAGAAGGTCCTCTGGGAGTGAGAAGGTCCTCTGGGGGTGAGAAGGTCACCTGGGAGTAAGAGGTCCTCTGGGAGTGAGGAGGTCATCTGGGAGTGAGTAGGTCCTCTTGGAGTGAGAAGGTCATCTGGGAGTGAGAAGGTCACCTGGGAGTGAGAAGGTCCTCTGGGAGTGAAAAAGTCACCTGGGAATGAGGTCACCTGGGAATGAGAAGGTCGCCTGGGAGTGAGAAGGTCGCCTGGGAGTGAGAAGGTGCTCTGGGAGTGAGAAGGCTGTCTGGGAGTGAGAAGGTCACCTGGGAGTGAGAAGGTCACCTGGGGTGAGAAGGTCACCTGGGAGTGAGAAGGTCACCTGGGAGTGAGAGGGTCATCTGGGAGTGAGAAGGTCACCTGGGAATGAGAAGGTCACCTGGGAGTGAGAAGGTCATCTGGCAGTGAGAGGGTCATCTGGGAGAGAGAAGGTAACCTGGGAGTGAGAAGGTCACCTAGGAGTGAGAAGATCACCTGGGAATGAGAAGGTCACTTGGCAGTAAGAGGGTCATCTGGGAGTGAGAAGGTAACCTGGGAGTGGGAAGGTCACCTGGAAGTGAGAAGGTCCTCTGGGAGTGAGAAGGTAACCTGGGAGTGAGAAGATCATCTGAGAGGGAGAAGGTCACCTGGGCGTGAGAAGGTCACCTGGGGTGAGAAGGTCAACTGGGAATGAGAAGGTCCTCTTGAGTGAGAAGGTCACCTGTGAGTGATAAAGTCCTCTGGAAGTGAGAAAGTCTTCTGGGAGTGAGAAGGTCATCTGGGAATGAGAAGGTCCTCTGGGAGAGGGAGGTCATCTGGGAGTGAAAAGGTCATCTGGGAGTGAGAAGGTCATCTGGGAGTGAGAAGGTCACCTGGCAGTGAGAAGGTCACCTGGGAATGAGAAGGTCATCTGGGAGTGAGAAGATCATCTGGGAGTGAGAAGGTCCTCTGGGAGTGAGAAGGTCATCTGGGAGTAAGAGGTCCTCTGGGAGTGAGGAGGTCATCTGGGAGTGAGTAGGTCCTCTTGGAGTGAGAAGGTCATCTGAGAGTGAGAAGGTCACCTGGGAGTGAGAAGGTCCTCTGGGAGTGAAAAGGTCACCTGGGAGTGAAAAGGTCAGCTGGGAATGAGAAGGTCACCTGGGAGTGAGAAGGTCACCTGGGAGTGAGAAGGTGCTCTGGGAGTGAGAAGGTCACCTGGAATTGAGAAGGTCGTCTGGGAGTGAGAAGGTCACCTGGGAGTGAGAAGGTCATCTGGTGGTGAGAAAGGCACCTGGGAATGAGAAGGTCACCTGTGAGTGAGAAGGTCACCTGGGAGTGAGAGGGTCATCTGGGAGTGAGAAGGTCACCTGGGAATGAGAAGGTCACCTGGGAGTGAGAAGGTCATCTGGCAGTGAGCGGGTCATCTGGGAGTGAGAAGGTAACCTGGGAGTGAGAAGGTCACCTGGGAGTGAGAAGATCACCTGGGAATGAGAAGGTCACTTGGCAGTGAGAGGGTCATCTGGGAGTGAGAAGGTAACCTGGGAGTGAGATGGTCACCTGGGAGTGAGAAGGTCCTTTGGAAGTGAGAATGGAACCTGGGAGTGAGAAGATCACCTGAGAGGGAGAAGGTCACCTGGGCGTGAGAAGGTCACCTGGGAGTGAGAAGGTCACCTGGGAGTAAGAGGTCCTCTGGGAGTGAGGAGGTCATCTGGGAGTGAGTAGGTCCTCTTGGAGTGAGAAGGTCATCTGGGAGTGAGAAGGTCACCTGGGAGTGAGAAGGTCCTCTAGGAGTGAAAAGGTCACCTGGGAGTGAAAAGGTCACCTGGGAATGAGAAGGTCACCTGGGAGTGAGAAGGTCGCCTGGGAGTGAGAAGGTGCTCTGGGATTGAGAAGGTCACCTGGAATTGAGAAGGTCGTCTGGGAGTGAGAAGGTCACCTGGGAGTGAGAAGGTCATCTGGGGGTGAGAAAGTCACCTGGGAATGAGAAGGTCACCTGTGAGTGAGAAGGTCACCTGGGAGTGAGAGGGTCATCTGGGAGTGAGAAGGTCACCTGGGAATGAGAAGGTCACCTGGGAGTGAGAAGGTCATCTGGCAGTGAGCGGGTCATCTGGGAGTGAGAAGGTAACCTGGGAGTGAGAAGGTCACCTGGGAGTGAGAAGATCACCTGGGAATGAGAAGGTCACTTGGCAGTGAGAGGGTCATCTGGGAGTGAGAAGGTAACCACCTGGGAGTGAGAAGGTCACCTGGGAGTGAGAAGGTCCTTTGGAAGTGAGAATGGAACCTGGGAGTGAGAAGATCACCTGAGAGGGAGAAGGTCACCTGGGCGTGAGAAGGTCACCTGGGAGTGAGCAGGTCCTCTGGAGTGAGAAGGTCATCTGGGGGTGAGAAGGTCCTCTGGGAGTGAGAAGGTCGCCTGGGAGTGAGAAGTCCTCTGGGAGTGAGAAGGTCACCTGGGAATGACAAGTCCTCTGCGAATGAGAAGGTCCTCTGGGAGTGATAAGGTCCCCTGTGAGTGAGAAGGTCATCTGGGAGTGAGAAGGTCCCCTGTGAGTGAGAGGTCCTCTGGGATTGAGAAGGGCACCTGGGAGTGAGAAAGTCCTCTGGGAGTGAGAAAGTCCTCTGGGAGTGAGAAGGTCACCTTGGAATGAGAAGGTCGTCTGGGAGTGAGAAGGTCACCTGGAAGTGAGAAGGTCCTCTGGCAGTGAGAAGGTCCTCTGTGAGTGAGAAGGTCATCTTGGAGTGAGAAGGTCCTCTGGGAGTGAGAAGGTCCCCTGGTAGTGCGTGGTCCTCTGGGAGTGAGAAGGGCAGCTGCGAGTGAGAGGTCATCTGAGATTGAGAAGGTCATCTGGGAGTGAGAAGGTTCCCTGGGAGTGAGAATTCCTCTGGGAGTGAGAAGGGCACCTGGGAGTGAGAAGGTCCTATGGGAGTGAGAAGGTCCTCTGGGAGTGAGAAGGGCACCTGGGAGTGAGAAGGTCATCTGGAAGTGAGAAGGTCCTCTGGGAGTGAGAAGGGAACCTGGGAGTGAGAAGATCGCCTGGGAATGAGAAGGTCACCTGGGAATGAGAAGGTCACCTGGGCGTGAGAAGGTCCTCTGGGAGTGAGAAGGTCATCTGGGGGTGAGAAGGTCCCCTGGGAGTGAGAGGTCCTCTGGGAGTGAGAAGGGCACCTGGGAGTGAGAAGGTAATCTGGAAGTGACTTTCACTACCCTGCCCCAGTCCTTCCATACCTATAGATTCTCCCTGACATGTGAGTGCTCCTGTGAGTGACTATCACTCACCCTATCACAGTGATTCTGTGCACACCTACCTATAGATTCTCCTTCATATGTGCGGGAGTGCCCCTGTGAGTGACTTTCACTACCCTCCCTCAGTCCTTCCATACCTATAGATTCTGCCTGGCATGTGAGTGAGTGCCCCTATGAGTGACTATCATTCACCCTATCACAGTGATTCTGTGCACACCTACCTATAGATTCTCCTTCATATGTGCGGGAGTGCCCCTGTGAGTGACTTTCACTACCCTCCCTCAGTCCTTCCATACCTACAGATTCTGCCTGGCATGTGAGTGAGTGCCCCTATGAGTGACTATCACTCACCCTATCACAGTGATTCTGTGCACACCTACCTATAGATTCACCTTCATATGTGAGTGAGTGCCTCTGTGAGTGACTTATCTACCCTGCCTCAGTCCTTCCATACCTATAGATTCTGCCTGGCATGTGAATGACTACCCCTGTGAGTGACTATCACACCCTACCAGAGTCATTCTATAAACACCATATCTATAGATTCTGCCTGACGTGTCAGGGAGGACTGACCCTGTGAGTGAGTGCCCTGGGACTCCCCCATGCACTCTTTACCAGCAGGCCTCCTCTAGCCCCAGGTTGGCACCAGACCCCTAGCTTCTGCGCCCGGCCTCAGCCTGGCATCGCCTGGCCCTCAGGCCTACCTTTAAACCCTGTCCTCTATCTTCGCAGAAGCGGGGGGGGCTTAAAGGGGAGGCGGTGCGGGGGGGGGTAACCCTTTCCTACGGAAATAAACTCTAGATGTCATTAGTAGCTGGAAACCCCGGGGCTCTAAGAGTTTACAGATGGCGACTTCTAAAAGGCAGTGTTTACAGACCCCCTGCTGCGACCACTCATGCGCCCACTCACTGGTAATACTAACACGGGGCATGTTTCTCTTTCAAGCGGTTTTTATTCATGCCGCGGCCTTGTTTAGAGACAAATAAATACAAATGTATATACTGTGCACGTGTGCATTAAGAGCTCGCGCGTGGCTTGCTGTGGCCCCACTGCCCCGCCAGAGGCTGGACTGGCCTATGGGGAATGCTGGAGATTCCCCGGTGTGTGCCTCTGTGCCCTGGGCAGGGGTGGACTGGCCTATGGGGAACGCAGGGGAATCCCTGGTGTGGGCCTCTGTACCCTGGGCAAGGGTGGACTGGCCTATGGGGAAGTCTGAAGATTTACTGGTGTGGGCCTCTGTACCCTGGGCAGGGGTGGACTGGCCTATGGGGAACGCAGGAGATTCCCTGGTGTGGGCCTCTGTACCCTGGGCAAGGGTGGACTGGCCTATAGGGAATTCAAGAGATTCCCCGGTGTGGGCCTCTGTACCCTGGGCAAGAGTGGACTGGCCTATAGGGAACTCTGGAGATTCCCCGGTGTGGGCCTCTGTACCCTGGGCAGGGGTGGACTGGCCTATGGGGAATGCTGGAGATTCCCCGGTGTGTGCCTCTGTGCCCTGGGCAAGGGTGGACTGGCCTATAGGGAAGTCTGAAGATTTACAGGTGTGGGCCTCTGTACCCTGGGCAGGGGTGGACTGGCCTATGGGGAATGCTGGAGATTCCCCGGTGTGGGCCTCTGTACCCTGGGCAGGGGTGGACTGGCCTATGGGGAATGCTGGAGATTCCCCGGTGTGTGCCTCTGTGCCCTGGGCAAGGGTGGACTGGCCTATGGGGAACGCAGGAGAATCCCTGGTGTGGGCCTCTGTACCCTGGGCAAGGGTGGACTGGCCTATAGGGAATTCAAGAGATTCCCCGGTGTGGGCATCTGTACCCTGGGCAGGGGTGGACTGGCCTATAGGGAACTCTGGAGATTCCCCGGTGTGGGCCTCTGTACCCTGGGCATGGGTGGACTGGCCTATAGGGAACTCTGGAGATTCCCCTGTGTGGGCCTCTGTACCCTGGGCAAGGATGGACTGGCCTGTAGGGAACTCTGGAGATTCCCCGGTGTGGGCCTCTGTACCCTGGGCAAGGGTGGACTGGCCTATGGGGAACGCTGGAGATTCCCCGGTGTGGGCCTCTGTACCCTGGGCAGGGGTGGACTGGCCTATAGGGAATTCTAGAGATTCCCCGGTGTGGGCTTCTGTACCCTGGGCAGGGGTGGACTGGCCTATAGGGAACTCTGGAGATTCCCCGGTGTGGGCCTCTGTACCCTGGGCAAGGGTGGACTGGCCTATGGGGAACGCTGGAGATTCCCCGGTGTGGGCCTCTGTACCCTGGGCAGGGGTGGACTGGCCTATAGGGAATTCTAGAGATTCCCCGGTGTGGGCTTCTGTACCCTGGGCAGGGGTGGACTGGCCTATAGGGAACGCTGGAGATTCCCAGGTGTGGGCCTCTGTACCCTGGGCAGGGGTGGACTGGCCTTTAGGGAATTCTAGAGATTCCCCGGTGTGGGCCTCTGTACCCTGGGCAGGGTTGGACTGGCCTATAGGGAACGCTGGAGATTGCATTTCTTTAAAAATGCTTCCCGGGGTGCTGGTGAGTTTAGGACTTTTATTTGTGAACGTGGTCCCCTTTTTCGTGCACCCTGGCTCTGCTCTTTTTTCCCAGCCTGACCTGATGGGGCCTCATTTCACCTCTGGCGTTTGGGGGTGGGTGGGTGTGGGGGGTTCAGCTGCTTGATCAGGGCTGGGCAGGTAGCTCGTGAAAAAGATGATCTCAAATTATTGGTGACATCCATTGACGATAGCTCTCTGTGCTATGATTATGGTTGCTTGCAAATATATTTCCAAATATGACAAATATATTGAAGTGGTTACGTTCCCTGTTTCAGGCAGGAAAGAAGGCAGACTGGACTCTTGCGTTCCCAGTTCCAGACAGGAAAGAAGACAGACTGGACTCTTAAATTCCCATTTCCAGACAGGAAAGAAGACAGACTGGGCTCTTGCGTTCCCTGTTTCAGACAGGAAAGAAGACAGACTGGACTCTTAAATTCCCAGTTACAGACAGGAAAGAAGACAGACTGGGCTCTTGCGTTCCCTGTTTCAGACAGGAAAGAAGACAGACTGGACTCTTGCATGTTCCCTGTTCCAGACAGGAAAGAAGACAGACTGGACTCTTGCACGTTCCCTGTTCCAGACAGGAACGAAGACAGACTGGACTCTTGCACGTTCCCAGTTCCAGACAGGAACGAAGATAGACTGGACTCTTGCACGTTCCCAGTTCCAGACAGGAAAGAAGACAGACTGGACTCTTAAATTCCCATTTCCAGACAGGAAAGAAGACAGACTGGACTCTTGCACGTTCCCTGTTCCAGACAGGAACGAAGACAGACTGGACTCTTGCACGTTCCCAGTTCCAGACAGGAACGAAGATAGACTGGACTCTTGCACGTTCCCAGTTCCAGACAGGAAAGAAGACAGACTGGACTCTTAAATTCCCATTTCCAGACAGGAAAGAAGACAGACTGGGCTCTTGCGTTCCCTGTTTCAGACAGGAAAGAAGACAGACTGGACTCTTGCACGTTCCCTGTTCCAGACAGGAACGAAGACAGACTGGACTCTTGCACGTTCCCAGTTCCAGACAGGAACGAAGACAGACTGGACTCTTGCACGTTCCCTGTTCCAGACAGGAAAGAAGACAGACTGGACTCTTGCACGTTCCCTGTTCCAGACAGGAACGAAGACAGACTGGACTCAGACTGGACTCTAGGCAAACACACATGAACGTATGAAGTGCATTCATGCAGTGTCCACTACGGCAAGCCACTTCTAGGCGCTGTGCTACGAATTACCAGCAACGCATCAAAAAAAGAAGACTCTTGAGGAGATTTAAACTCTAATTTTCTAGACTTTTCCAAAGCCTTCCCTAGAAACTAGGGCAACCCCCTGTTGGCTGCTGAAACCTTGTGTCTTCTCATGAGGCCCTTGACTCGTCTGAAGTGCTCCAGGGTTTACCAGCTTTTTGTGGTGCTCGCACAAATGCCACCCAGGCCAGGCTCACCCATGGCAAAGGCATTCACACCTGCCATCAGACGCCACGCCCGGGCCCCCGGACACCTTGACGCAACATCTGATGCAGGGGGGTCCACCTGAGCGTGAAGCATTGAGGCTTTCCAGTGACCCACCAATCACATGTGCATGACAGGCGCCCAGGTCTCCGAATGTGGGGTTGCCATGCCACCTCCTTGATCTGCAGTGGCCTAGTGTTAGTGTAGGTTTATATGTTATGGCCCACCTGCACAGAGGCGCACACATAGCACGAGCAAATACAATGTGAACAACAGGGTCCAAGACAACACAGACAACAAACAACTAAAGAGTCGAGAGCGCCCACAGCGGCAAGGACATAAACAGTCCAGAGGGCTGATGCGCAGAAGCAAAAACTCCTTGCAGGAAAAGGGCCTTAAGCGCGCAGTAAAGACCGCAACGAGCACGTTGCGCGCAAGTCACGAACCGAGAGCGCCCACAGGGGCAAGTACATAAACAGTCCAGAGGGCTGATGCGCAGAAGCAAAAACTCCTTGCAGGAAAAGGGCCTTAAGCGGTCTGTAATGAGCGCGCTGTGCACAAGTCACGAACCGAGAGCGCCCACAGCGGCAAGTACATAAACAGTCCAGAGGGCTGATGCGCAGAAGCAAAAACTCCTTGCAGGAAAAGGGCCTTAAGCGCGCAGTAAAGACCGCAACGAGCATGTTGCCCGCAAGTCACGAACCGAGAGCGCCCACAGGGGCAAGTACATAAACAGTCCAGAGGGCTGATGCGCAGAAGCAAAAACTCCCTGCAGGAAAAGGGCCTTAAGCGCGCAGTAAAGACCGCAACGAGCGCGCTGCGCGCAAGTCACGAACCGAGAGCGCCCACAGCGACAAGTACATAAACAGTGCAGAGGGCTGATGCGCAGAAGCAAAAACTCCTTGCAGGAAAAGGGTCTTAAGCGCGCAGTAAAGACCCCAATGAGCGCGTTGCGCGCAAGTCACAAACCGAGACCAGCCACAGGGGCAAGTACATAAACAGTCCAGAGGGCTGATGCGCAGAAGCAAAAACTCCTTGCAGGAAAAGGGCCTTAAGCACGCAGTAAAGACTGCAACGTGCGCGTTGCGCACAAGTCACGAACCGAGACCGTCCACAGGGGCAAGTACATAAACAGTCCAGAGGGCTGATGCGAGGAAGCAAAAACTCCTTGCAGGAAAAGGGCCTTAAGTGCTCTGTAAAGACTGCAATGAGCGCGCTGCGTGCAAGTCACGAACCGAGAGCGCCCACAGCGGCAAGTACATAAACAGTCCAGAGGGCTGATGCGCAGAAGCAAAAACTCCTTGCAGGAAAAGGGTCTTAAGCACGCAGTAAAGACTGCAATGAGCGCATTGCGCGCAAGTCACGGACCGAGACTGCCCACAGGGGCAAGTACATAAACAGTCCAGAGGGCTGATGCGCAGAAGCAAAAACTCCTTGGGGGAAAAGGGTCTTAAGTGCTCTGTAATGAGCGCACTGCGCACAAGTCACGCACCGAGAGCGCCCACAGCGGCAAGTACATCAACAGTCCAGAGGGCTGATGCGCAGAAGCAAAAACTCCTTGCAGGAAAAGGGCCTTAAGCGCTCTGTAATGAGCGCGCTGCGCGCAAGTCACGAACCGAGAGCGCCCACAGCGGCAAGTACATAAACAGTCCAGAGGGCTGATGCGGAGAAGCAAAAACTCCTTGCAGGAAAAGGGCCTTAAGCACGTAGTAAAGACCGCAATGAGCGCGCTGCGTGCAAGTCACGAACCGAGAGCGCCCACAGCGGCAAGTACATAAACAGTCCTGTGAGCTGATGCGCAGAAAAAACTCCTTGGAGGAAAAGGGTCTTAAGCGCTCTGTAAAGACGGCAATGAGCACGCTGCGTGCAAGTCACGGTCTAGTAGAATCGAAGGCCAATCCGCCCGCTCTTTCAAGATGAACTCTAGGTGCTACGAGCAGGCAAGCACTGTTTGACCGCGGCGAATGCACGAGGATGTGCCATACAGACATTTATGAGCAATGGTGGCAGCTCGAAACGCAAGATGCTCCTTCACTCGAAGCCAATGCAACGCGTAGTGAGCTTCCGTAACACAGCTCAATTTTCCTTAGAACGGTAAGGACGTATGTGAGATAACTGCTTTAAACTGTACAAAGCACAATAAACGATTTAGTTGATTTGAGCCTTCATCGAAAGAGTTGCATCAAGATCGATGTCCAGAGTTTTGACCTTATCTGCCATTGGGTGGTGCAACCTGCAATCTTACGCTGTTGGAATTCTTGAAAGAGCTTACCCGGTCTCTGTTGCGTACCCACAATTAGAAGTTCCGTTTTTGAGTCATTTAGTGCCAGCCTGTTTAATGCCATACAAGTCTGGATGGCACCATATATCTTATTAATATTGGCGGGCATAAAGTACACCGAGACTGACCAGAATGTAAAAAAAGGACTTTGTAAAGAGACTTTATAGAGCAGGCTTGAGGCAGGAGGCCTGAGGGACTAAGTCAACGGGGATGGCGGCTGCAGAATCAATCACTCAAGACTCTCGAAGAGCGGCCAGATAAGAATGAAAGGACGCCGCGCACCACGTGGTCTCTCTGCCAGGATGTCATAATCCACCAAGTCGAATACTGCTGACATATCCAAAAGCATGAGAACATCCGTGCCACCTTTTTTCTATGATCTGGAACACACTAGACTTTATATCCAAAAGAGCGGTTTCTGTGCTGTGAGCGGCTCTAAATCTGGATTGCCCTCTACCAAGTAGATGATATGTTTCTAGGTACAGTTGTAGCTGAAGATATGCCCTCTTGGCAATTATCTTCAACACAAAGGGTACATGTGCTATCAGGCGAAAGTTAGTCGCTAGGCTGGGGTCAAGGGAAGGCTTTTTTAGCAAAGGAGTTATCCAGGCTTAATGGAGGCGGCTACAGAGGCAGTGCCAAAGGAAACATGAATACATGTGGCACAGATGGAGTAGGAGAAGTGGCAGCTGGGTGCGGATCTCCTCTGTAGATTGTGGGCTTAAGTGAGGCTATGATGTCTGCAACCTCCTGTTCCGTCACAATGGAGAATTCAAAAGGTGGAGTATGGAACGCAGGACCACCACTGCAGATGGAAGGAGAGGGAACTGTCATTTGTTTTCTAGCCATGGCCAGTTTCCGAGTGTGTATTTCATCTGACTGGATATACCCCAATCCCTCTCCTTGGAGATTGGATCCAGAGGTTTAACATCTGGGGATTCCAGCTCTGAGAATTTTAGACATCTCTTTGGAGTCTGAGCTTGCAGAGTTAATAATCTCTTTTATCTTTAATTAAAGCCTCCTTGCACAGACTCGTTACCTCGAGATGACGTCTTACTGCCCTGAGTTTGCACCCATGAGTGACTTTTTTCAGGATCTCTTACAATATTAAATGCAGACCGTGGGCACCCTTGTCTTCTAACTCTTTGCCCATACAGCTCTGCACCCTTCCTATGCCATGCTCAGCGGGTGGTGTCAGCCAAGCTCGAAAAGGCTCTGCTCTGCCACGATTGGGACGGCATGTGTGCCTTAGTCTTCCTTGCCTCGATAATACCCTCTTTCACCGATCCGAAAAACTGGTGGATTAACTTGAAGACCACCAGACCACAGTGACCATGCCAGGTTCACAACACATCCACAGTTGTGTCAAAGTGCACTGGCGACCGGTATCAGAGCTCCTTGACGCCAAAGCATGAAACCTACAAATGACTGCCCTGATCCAGGGGTGGCAAGTGTTGGATTTCCTGGAGAGGCGGTGCTGGGTTTTGGCACAAATCTCGACCGAGTGACATCACATGACATGACATCACGCCCCAAGACTATAACCTCCTCTCTGTCGGCATCAGACTCGCCCCCCACTCCTACAATTCAGAAAACAACTCAAAACCCACCTCTTCAAGGAGTCTCTCCTCCTCAACACCTAGGTCATGATGCCGTCCCTCGTGCCAACGGACTCGCTAGAAGCCATCTGACCCTCTGCTCCCCACCACCCAGTACAGCTGTACCCCTCCTCTCTAACCCTCTGTTTCCCCCCTCTGCTGTATATCTGTTCTGTTATTACCACAGAAAAGCGCTGTGTTATGCATCTGTAGTGTTGTATAACGCTGAAGAGAGCACTGTTGCTTCTCGAATTAACCCGCGCTCAATTAATACCATAATATTAATAATAATAATAACTTGTGGCAAACAGTGTGGTCATGATTTTTGTTTTAATTCGCGAGGCCCTCATACTGGCCTATGTATTAAAGCTGATGGTGGGATCAATGGAGTGTGGCTCGGGAGCCTAAAGTAACACATGAAAAGAATCCAGTAAATGCCATGTCATGAACAGTACAGATGAGCATCTCAGAACACTTTTATGAAGCTGTGGCCATAACCAATTTATGTCAGTAATGGTCCCTTTAAACCACTTGCATTATGTTCAGCCCACAACATTTCTAAGTTGTTTCATTGTAATTAATTTCTTTGTGTTAATTCACTGTGATGCAATTACTTTGTGGCATTATTTTTGTTGTTTAATATAGTGTGGGGGTCCCACATGTGACCCCTACACTCCTCCCACCCACCACCCACTCTTCCCACCCCCACATATACCCCTTACCCCCAAACATCTATATGTAGAGATATATTACTTCCAAGTAACTGCACAAAGTAATTCCTGTAGATGAAACAATGGTATACAGCGTCAATGTATCTATGCCGGTAATGGTCGCTGTAAATCACATCATGAAGCTGCGGCTCCACCCTATCTATGCCAATAACGGTCGCTGTAAATCACGGCATGAAGCTGCGGCGTCCCCCTATCTATGCCAATATGTTCACTATAAAACACTTCATGAAGCTGTGGCCACACCCTACCTATGCCAGTAATGGTCACTATAAAACACTTCATGAAGCTGCGGCCACACCCTATCTATGCCGGTAATGGTTGCTGTAAATCATGTCATGAAGCTGCGACCACACCCTATCTATGCCGGTAATGGTCGCTGTAAATCACATCATGAAGCTGCGGCCCCACCCTATCTATGCCAGTAATGGTCACTGTAAATCACTTCATGAAGCTGTGGCCACACCCTATCTATGCCGGTAATGGTCGCTGTAAATCACATCATGAAGCTGCGGCCCCACCCTATCTATGCCAATAACGGTCGCTGTAAATCACGGCATGAAGCTGCGGCGTCACCCTATCTATGCCAATATGTTCACTATAAAACACTTCATGAAGCTGCGGCCACACCCTACCTATGCCAGTAATGGTCACTGTAAATCACTTCATGAAGCTGTGGCCACACCCTATCTATGCCGGTAATGGTCGCTGTAAATCACATCCTGAAGCTGCGGCCCCACCCTATATATGCCAATAACGGTCGCTGTAAATCACGGCATGAAGCTGCGGCCTCACCCTATCTATGCCAATGTGTTCACTATAAAACACTTCATGAAGCTGAGGCCACACCCTATCTATGCCAGTAATGCTCACTGTAAATCACTTCATGAAGCTACGGACACACCATATTTATGCCAGTAATGGTTGGTGTAAATCATGTCATGAAGCTGCGGCCACACCCTACCTATGCCAGTAATGGTCGCTGTAAATCACATCATGAAGCTGCGGCCCCACCCTATATATGCCAATAACGGTCGCTGTAAATCACGGCATGAAGCTGCGGCCTCACCCTATCTATGCCAATGTGTTCACTATAAAACACTTCATGAAGCTGAGGCCACACCCTATCTATGCCAGTAATGCTCACTGTAAATCACTTCATGAAGCTGCGGACACTCCATATTTATGCCAGTAATGGTCGGTGTAAATCATGTCATGAAGCTGCGGCCACACCCTACCTATGCCAGTAATGGTCACTGTAAATCACTTCATGAAGCTGCGTCTATACCATATTTATGCCAGGAATGGTCAGTGTAAATCACGTTATGAAGCTGCGTCCATACCATATTTATGCCAGTAATGGTCGGTGTAAATCACGTTATGAAGCTGCGGCCATACCCTATTTATGCCAGTAATGGTCGGTGTAAATCACGTTATGAAGCTGCGTCCATACCATATTTATGCCAGTAATGGTCGGTGTAAATCACGTTATGAAGCTGCGGCCATACCATATTTATGCCAGTAATGGTCGGTGTAAATCACGTTATGAAGCTGCGGCCATACCATATTTATGCCAGTAATGGTCGGTGTAAATCACGTTATGAAGCTGCGGCCATACCCTATTTATGCCAATAATGATCTGCAAGGGTACAGATAAACATGCAAGTACCAACATCTACCCCCAGTACTCAACAGTACCGAACAGGTAAAAATGATATAAGCTGAGACAGCCTTACTCCATTGCAGAAATATAAAAGTGAAGAGGAGAACCCATGTGCTAAAGCAGAATCTGTCAATTCACAATGAGTGTAAGTTGTAGATTGGGCACACAGAGGTGCTAAACCATACCCGCTCACCTTGGCAATAGAAGACTCCAATTGGAAGACCCAAAGCAGATAGGAAGATTTCCCGGAACAAATCCTGACACCTCCGCCCGAGGTAAAGTAACCCGTGTGAGGAGACAGGACTACCAGGGAAACCCTCAAATGGGAAGAAAACCCTGGACGACTTCCACTCAAGATGGTCCGGTAGAAGGCAGTGGATTGGATGGCTCCGGCAGGAACCCTCAAGAATAACCCCGGGAATCTGGTCTGCAGAGTTGAACAAGGGGAAAAAACAGGGGAGAAGGTTTAGAGGAGAGAGCTAGGTAAGAAGAGAAATTAGGAGGTAATGGCAGGCTTCTCACCATCCGAAGATGGATCGGGAGTGATTATCCGGAGCTTCGTGGAGTAGAAGAGCTTCGGGAGAATCTAGATAGGGATAGACGGGAATAAGAAACTAGGGTAGAGGCACGAGAACCCCTAAAGATTGGGAAACTTACTCAGCTGGAGGGAAGGCAGAGACGGGAATCAATGGAGAGAGATCCGTGGAACCGGCTGCGAGCGGGATTAGCGGGAATAGCGAAACCGGAGAGACGGCTCTGCAGAGGATCGTAAATACAGGTAAGTCAGAACTGTTAGTTTGAGAGAAAAATGAGTTTTAGGAGAGAGAGAGTAATCCAGAAGCGAACTCACGGAGCGCCAAAGGCAGAAGCGACGCAAAGTGCCGGTCGCTTGGTTTCCGTATAAAGGATCACATGATCTCCATGCCGCACGTGATCGCCTGTTCGCACGGCAAGGGAGCGTGCAACAACTAGACAGCTACTAGCCGGATGAGGAGAACAGGAAACTTCCCGCACAGCGGGATGTGTAGTCAAGGCACCGCACAAGCGGGTCCGAGCCCATAGGGACCACTTGCGGCGATGTGTAACAGAATCCATGACTTACACTTAAATAAATAGCACATGTGAACTGCCATAAAGACATAGTACGCTTAAATGACATTAGTGTAGGAACTAAAACTAGATTAAAATAGAGCATAGTGTTGACACCAGGATAGGGAGGAGCCAGGTTCCAGCATACAAAAGAAAGGCACTCATTACACTGCTAGGAGCAGATTAAAATCCATGCAGGAATAGATGCAGCATACATTTACAGGGAAATCAACACGTATGGCAGAAAATGCATTAGATGCCAGTAGAATACAGCAGTGAAAGGACAGCATGAAGAGTACACGTGATACAGCCATTGGCATCTTTAAAACATTGCAAATGGACAGCAAGACAGGCTTTACAAATCGAGCTAAGCCTCATATGGGCCATGGAACAAATAAATCCTAGCAACCCGCAAGAGGCTCACAGCTACTCACTATAAAGGAATTTCAAGGTTACAGGAAGGCAAAAAGGGAGGTTTCCACAGAAACAGCAAAAACAGAAAACTGATCGCAGGCTGGAGAGTGTTCGACCATTAAGGTTCATTTGCTGCAATGCAAGGCAGGCAGTCTTTTTATATCCAGGTGCACACACCAGCAAGTAAAATAAACATCCTGTTGACGCAATGATGGTTGACTCAAGTAGCCAGCCAGGCACGTCATGCACGTTTAGAGATAGCTAAAATCGGAATACATGCAAAGGTTTGAAAATTGAAAAGTGGTCAGTAGGACATGATTTAAAGCAACTGTTCATTACAACGGGCCAAGAATGAGATAATGCACCTGCAGCGGGGTGCCTCACAGACACACTTCCAAAGACAGCCATGGATTCTCACAGACATGACACAGGGATAATGACAGCTGTTGTCTAATTGGAAATAACAGTGGCACACTGATCTCTCTACCCCCATTATGCAACTCCATATTCATCACACCGTATCAATGCCCAAGGCTGGCCACACTATCTGCCAACCAATGAGAGCCCACACTTAGCCCAGTTTAGTAGCAACCAATGAAGCTTATTATCGATGATATAGCCCATGTGTTATCTGAAGTGGGGGGCCCCCAGGGTGGAGCTATTAGATAGGGGCCCTCCAATCATGGCTGGTGTACCTATGTGAGACATATATAGCCTAGATGTGTGGCCCAATGAATGAGTGACATAATCAGCACTTCATAAACTGTTGTAGTCTATTGAAAACTGGGAGAACTTGAGTGAGAGCTTAAGCGTCTGTTAATCCTGTTTCCTCCCAGCATATTGTGTATTGGGAATAAAGGATGCGTTTACCTTGCATCCAGCATACTCCATCCTCTGTCACCTCTTTTGTTGGCAAATACCAGATGAAGGGCTGTGTCACTTGTAGGCCCTGGTGAGCAGATCACAATAAATCACGCCACAAAGCTGCGGCCACACCCTATCTATTGTAATAATGGTCATTGTAAATAATTTTATGAAGATGCGGCAACACCCTATCTATGGCACTAATGGTCACTGTAAATCATTTTATGAACCTGCGGCCACACCCTATCTATGCTAGTAATGGTCACTGTAAATCATTTTATGAAGCTTCTGCCACACCCTATGTATGTCACTAATGGTCACTGTAAATCATTTTATGAAGCTGCCGCCACACCCTATCTATGGCAATAATGGTCACAGTAAATCATTTTATGAAGCTGCGGCCAAACCCTTTCTATGGCAATAATGGTCACTGTAAATCATTTTGTGAAGCTGCGGCCACACTCTATCTATGGTAATAATGGTCACATGTAAATCATTTTATGAAGCTGCGGCCACACCCTATCTATGGCAATAATGGTCACTGTAAATCATTTTGTGAAGCTGCGGCCACACTCTATCTATGGCAATAATGGTCACATGTAAATCATTTTATGAAGCTGCGGTCACACCCTATCTATAGCAATAATGGTCACTATAAATCACATCATGAAGCTGTGGCCACACCCTATCTATGCCAATAATGGTCACTGTAAATCGTTTTGTGAAGCTGCGGCCACACTCTATCTATGCCAATAATGGTCACATGTAAATCATTTTATGAAACTGTGGCCAAACCCTATCTATGGCAATAATGGTCACATGTAAATAATGTTATGAAGCTGCAGCCACACCCTATGTTTGGCAATAATGGTCACTGTAAATCATTTTGTGAAGCTGCGGCCACACCCTATCTATCGCAATAATGGTCACTGTAAATAATTTTATGAAGCTGCGGCCACACCCTATCTATGCTAGTAATTGTCACTGTAAATCATTTTATGAAGCTGCGGCCAAATCCTATCTATGGCAATAATGGTCACTGTAAATCATTTTATGAAGCTGCGACCACACCCTATCTATGGCAATGATGGTCACTGTGAATCATTTTGTGAAGCTGCGGCCACACCGTATCTATGGCAATGATGGTCACTTTAAATCACGTCATGAAGCTGCGGCCACACCCTATCTATGGCAATGATGGTCACTATAATTGACGTCATGAAGCTGCGGCCACACCCTATCTATGGCAATGATGGTCACTATAAATCACGTCATGAAGCTGCGGCCACACCCTATCTATGGCAATGATGGTCACTATAAATCACGTCATGAAGCTGCAGCCACACCCTATCTATGGCAATAATGGTCACTGTGAATCATTTTGTGAAGCTGCGGCCACACCGTATCTGTGGCAATGATGGTCACTGTAAATCACGTCATGAAGCTGCAGCCAGACCCTATCTATGGCAATAATGGTCACTGTAAATCACGGCATGAAGCTGCGGCCACACCCTATCTATGCTAGTAATGGTAACTGTAAATCATTTTATGAAGCTGCGGTCACACCCTATCTATGCTAGTAATGGTAACTGTAAATCATTTTATGAAGCCACAAACTACACTTTGCCAGCATGGTCACAATAATTTACTTGCATGATTCATTCACTGTATTCACACTAAACACACATACCCAGGCAGTCAGATAATCCAGAGTTTCAGACTGACTCAGACACACTCACATACACTTCACACACATACTCAACACTAACATACATTCCTCATGCACCACGCTCACAGACTCATTCAAGACTCCAGTGTGCATACACCACTCACACAAACATACTACGTGCATTACATTTTTAACAGAAATGCGTGTACAGTGCAGTTTTCTTTTTTTTCTATGTACCTGTATATTTCTTCTGTTTTTGTTATGGAAGCACATGGTGGATGAGGCACCAGGCATCGCGCGACACAATTCAAGTAGCACCGGCCCACCCTGAACGGACTTTAACACTCGATGCACTCTGGGTGCAGCATGTGACATCACACAAACAGGAATGGGCTGGGACTCAAAAGAGGCCCTACATTATTTTCAAAGGGGCCCCATATTACACCCTGCAAGCAAAAATAGCATCTTAGTTGTGTATCCGGCATGCAGCAATATAAAGAAAAGAGGCCTGTGGTGCCGAGGCCTGCCGGAAATCTCCACTCAGCCACTCCACACAAGGCAACCTAGGGGCAGCGTGCTTGCCGAACACTCCCAGCGCATTTGCACTTTAAAACAAGCCCGATGTTCTTATATGTAGGCATGGGAAAGGCACTTGCCAGTCACTGCCATAGTGGTTTTGACTGGCTATTGATGGTAGCACCTGCAAAATGGTGCGAGTAGCTGAAAATCTATTATCAGTGCCTGGCAAAGGCCCAATACTTGTACACAAGCCAAAACTGTTGGCTTTGCCAATGTTTGTTTTTAACAGGAATTCAGTGAAGGACGTGGATAATGCTTATAAATTGAGTGGCTGAAGGCAGACCTGGTTAAGAAATTTTTACTAGACCAGTAGCGTGTATACAACTCCAATTAAGTCATTCACTCTCAGAAGACTGCCTTGAAAAAGCACTGGTAGGCAATTTGAGTGCAACGTTTGATAGCAAGGCTTGATTAAAGTGAGCTCAAAGAGTTCCCATGGGGAGGTGTTTTGGGCGGGGAGGGGCAGGAAGTGGATGGGAAGGGCCACAGTGATTAGTATAGCAATGGGAAGTCAATGGGTAGGCAAATAACCAAACAACAACTACACGCTGTGTGTCCCTCCTCATGTGCATTTCTCCCCAGCTGTACTCTAGTGCAATAGTTTTGACTCATGGGTAGCGCTAATGGGCACAGCAGGAGGGTCCAGCTTCCCAGTTCTCGCAGCACAATGCTGGAACTCTCTCCCTCTGACTATCAGATCGGAAGCTTCTTTCTGGCCATTCAGAGCCATGGTGAAATCATGGCTCTCAGCCTAAACACCTTGTCATCCACCCACACTTATTCCTAGCCTCATCTCTCCACCATCTAGAAATGTATGTCCTATTTAAACCTGAGCCGGACCACCTTGTAACTCGGTCCTCACTCTCCACTGTAATTATTTTATATTTCTGTATTTTGTAACTGTTCAGATTTTGTATTATGTATGTACCCTTTTTATTCCTGTGTTCGTGTAACGATATGTAACTATGCTGTGCACATGATTATGCGCCCAGCTGCCTGAGGGTTCAGACGCGCTGTATAAATAAATAAACAAACTAAACTAAACTAAACTAAACCTAATGGCCCACACTATAAAATGCAATTACATGCCAGGGAAGACACACTGGCCTCGGTCCATGTGGTGGAGGCTCAACTCTCCATCCCACATTCTTTTGGAGGGTCCCAAGACCACCAGCCCTCTTGTAGTTGGCCCCACTGCCTCACACAGAAGCCAGGCCCAAAGCACAGGCTATCGGCTGGCACTACCCTTGGAGGGCATGGATGTGTGGGTCTAGCCCATCCCACAGACATGATGCGCCGACACACTCAGTGCGATGCAACGCCTCCTTTTAATGTAGGAGCTTGCAGGATCTAGCAGAGGTTTGGGGTCAATGGCTTGTACCCGAGGGCATGGCAATGGCACAGACATTGCTGGCCTGTAGCCGTGCGTGCCTCACGTTGCCCTTCAGGGAACACGAGGCCACCCTCTGGCCTCTGCCTAACACACCTCCTGGATTAACCCGAGATGGGCTGGAGGAAATCACAGCCATACATGACCCACGGGAGGGCTCAGGTGCAGCGGTGCTCCCCGCCACCTGTCCTGAGAAATACCACCGACACCCCCAAGAACAACAGTCATGTGCAGCCCCATCCCAGGCCTTCTGCAGAGCCCCATTCCCCAACAATGAATGGATGAATAGATTGATAGACGGATGAACAGACGGATGAATGGATGGATGGAAGATGCATGCATGTATGGATTACAGTTGAAGTGATTTTAGAGCTTGTTGGGACTGTGGGTCTTGCGCTAGTGTGTGCGTTACTTCCTCTTTGCGTTGCCTGCCGCCTGTTGGTCGATCTCATGGGGACAAAGATGCTAATGCCCCAGTGTTTGCAAATGTTGTTCTGAGTTACTGAGATCCAATTATTTGTAATTAGGCGCTGGACAGTGGTTCCTTAGTATCCAATGAGTGTCAATTTCCACACGCATTAGGTGTTTGCAACACTTGTTCATTTATTGTTTCTCTGGTCATTTGAACATGGGTTGTCAAGCTTCAAGCAGATCACCGCAAGACCGAGAGTCTACACGGACCCTCCACCGAGGACCCTCTACCATTGCTGACTATATGAGAATCACTTTCAACCATCCGGGAACACGCTAACCCTACAATTGCCTTGAGAAAGACCTCAAAGGTTGAAACACGTGTCGGCACTAATGTAATAGAAGTATATCAGATACTCTGTACCACATGTAAAGATTGAGCAAAGAATATGTTTGTCACAAGACTGACAACCCGTGTTTAAATTCCCAGAGAAACAATAAATGAACAAGTGTTGCAAACACTTAACGTGTGTGGAAACTGACACTAATTGGATACCAAGGAACCACTGTCCAGCGCCTAATTACAAATGATTGGATCTCAGTCTCCCAGAACAATGTATGGATTACAGTTGAGAGCCACATACATTTCTTAAATCATTTGCTAACATGTTCCATTATATCCTTGTGCCTCACAGATAAGAAGATCCCCAAACCACAATCCATATGGATTGCACTAACCTGCCCAATATACAACATGTAGGTGGAACATCTCTAAAAACACACGGACATTACACCTCCAGCCCAATTGGCTTTAGTCGTCCTGACCGTATTTTAGAATGAGATGCCTGTCCCTTGTACAATCCGCACTGAGTGCCATTTAGGGTCTACAGAGGAAGTGGGACGGAATACAATATAGCAGGTTTGGCAAGACATGTCTTTCTGCCATGTCCCCAGACCCACTCACCCACACCTTACCCACACCTTTCAGAATACTCTGCAGCACTGGTACTCCCAGCGAGACCTACCCTGAAGCCGAGTTATCACATGCATGAGCAACCCACCAACAGACACTTTTAATAGACTGGCATGGGCAGCTCAATAATTTAACAGACAAAGACTCACATACTTGTCACAGCTGTCCAGACTGGTATATATGTCCTGTAATGTACAGACATTTTTTTCTTAGGGTGAGTAGTGTGACCAATCAGAACTGCAGAGCCCAGCGTCCATTACTCGCTCAGAAGGGTTTCTTACTGAATCACAGTGAGACACGTTTCAAATGTAAAATTCTGGACATACTTGTGTTCCCATAATGCTCTTTGCTTTTATGCAAATCTCTAGGATTGGATTCTATGAAGAGATAATGTATTGTGTGACCTGGCCTGGGACCATGGCCCTTGGCCCCACCCCTCCCAGGATGAGAGGGTTCCCCCAGTACATTGTCCATTTCCAGCACTGGGTGGGGTCCACATTAGATCTACCGCAGGGGTGAGACCTTGAGAGTGGAGATCCCTTATTGGGAGTCTGCGTCTGCGACACCTCCCTCCCGTAGCTGCAGCTGCAGCGTTCTGAGAAGATTTAGATAAATGATGTACATAGCATATTTCATCTGTTGTGCAACTTGCCTAGGCTGCGGCACGACTCCCATGAGCCAGGTGTGCGCTTAGAAATACAAGGATTAAATAAATAATACAGACAGGACGTCGCTATTCGATGTTTTGAGGTGACATGCCTTTACATCGCTGCTTTTACATCGACATGCCTTTACATCGCTGCACTCACATCGACATGTCTGTCCATCGCTGCACTTACATCGACCTGCCTTTACATCGCTGCACTTACATCGACCTGCCTTTACATCGCTGCAGTTACATCGGCATGCTTTACATCGCTGCATTTACATCGGCATGCCTTTACATCGCTGCACTTACATCAACCTGCCTTTACATCGCTGCACTCACATCGACATGTCTGTCCATCGCTGCATTTACATCGGCCTGCCTTTTACATCGCTGCACTTACATCGACCTGCCTTTACATTGCTGCACTTACATCGACCTGCCTTTACATCGCTGCAGTCACATCGGCATGCCTTTACATTGCTGCACTTACATCGGCCTGCCTTTACATCACTGCACTTACATCGACCTGCCTTTACATCGCTGCACTTACCTGCCTTTACATCGCTGCTGTTACATCGGCATGCCTTTACATCGCTGCACTTACATCGACATGCCTTTACATTGCTGCACTTACATCGACCTGCCTTAACATCGCTGCACTTACATCGGCCTGCCTTTACATCGCTGCAGTTACATCGGCATGCCTTTACATCGCTGCACTTACATTGACATGCCTTTACATCGCTGCAGTCAGATCGGCATGCCTTTACATCACTGCACTTACAGCGGCCTGCCTTTACATCGCTGCAGTCACATCGGCATGCCTTTACATCACTGCACTTACATCGGCCTGCCTTTACATCGCTGCAGTCACATCGGCATGCCTTTACATCGCTGCACTTACATCGACCTGCCTTTACATCGCTGCACTTACATCGGCATGCCTTTACATCGCTGCACTTACATCGGCCTGCCTTTACGTCGCTGCACTTACATCGACCTGCCTTTACATCGCTGCAGTCACATCGGCATGCATTTACATCGCTGCACTTACATCGACCTGCCTTTACATCGCTGCAGTTACATGGGCCTGCCTTTACATCGCTGCACTTACATCGACCTGCCTTTACATCGCTGCAGTCACATCGGCATGCCTTTACATCGTTGCACTTACATCGACCTGCCTTTACATCGCTGCAGTTACATCGACCTGCCTTTACATCGCTGCAGTCACATCGGCCTGCCTTTACATCGCTGCACTCACATCGACATGTCTGTCCATCGCTGCACTTACATCGGCCTGCCTTTACATCGCTGCACTTACATCGACCTGCCTTTACATCGACCTGCCTTTACATCGCTGCAGTTAAATCGTCATGCCTTTACATAGCTGCACTTACATCGACCTGCCTTTACTTCGACCTGCCTTTACATCGACCTGCCTTTACATCGCTGCACTTGCAGCGACTTCCCTGTCCAGCGCTTCGGTTTTGCTCTTTTTCAGGGAGCAGAAATGCTGGAATTAATAGAAGGTAAGTGGATGTGGATAGAGAAGGAGACGGCAGATGGGGGCGTGGCTATCTCTAGACACGTATAAAGCAGCCACCCAGTGGTTAGTCTGGGGGGACCGCCCAGACACACCCAGAGGCTCTTTCCACCGTCTACCACGGGCTTGTCGCGAACCGTAGAATTACAGACATTTTTAGATCAGGCTCCAGAAATCAAGGCGGCCACACATGTGCTTTTAGATCTCATGGTCTTTGCAACATGAATCTCTAATTAAGTCGTACTCTGGGGAAAATATAGCTGTGCCCCAGAAGAGGGACAGCGGCTTTAAATCTCCCATAATCAGTGGGGGCGGCCTATACACGTGTGCTTGTGAACTGCGGGCGATGGCTGAAGCCTTGTCCACGAGGTCAAACCCCAGGCAGACGGCAGACCTTCAACCCGTTCACTGCCAACCCCTTGTCGATACTGCCACATAACGCGAGCCGCCACATTATAATGGGCGTGGTCTTGTGGGTTAGAGTCAGGAGATGGTGAGCCATCCCCAAGAGTCACAGGCGATAGAGCGCCCCCCCCCTTCGGTGCCCATTTTCATACAGGCTTTTGAATGAAAGGTCAGCGGCGACGGAGAGACCAAGGTTTTGCAAGTATTAGTGAGTCAGGGGGTCAGCCAGGGGAGATAGCCATTGAAAAGGGAGAGTCAAAGGTGACACGTGGTCCAGTCTTAAAACACAGCATACTGTAGGGCACGCTTTGGGCATGGTGGAGGTAGAGGCCACCTGTTGAGTCCCATAAGTCTTCAAAGTACATGTGAAGGCCACCTTGATGGCTGTCGATGATGTGAGACAGGTGAGCTAGGTGAATATCCAACAGATTGGGTGAAAGTGAAGAACCATGGGGTCCTCCGCGCTTGATATGGGTGGTTTGTGAGGGGAAGAAAGGCATCTTCTCCTGCGGAGTGGAATTGGGGAGAAGAGCCACTGGACCCTGGACCCATCAATACTGAAGGGCGTGCTTAGGTGAGGCAGGTGGATGGGGTGGTCCACAGCAAAAGGACTATTATTTATTTATTTACTTTTACATTTGTTAGGCATGCAAAACCCAAAGGCATCAAGGCGCTGTTACAACCAGCTACTTTTACATAAGGGGGAGGAGGGAAGGAGGGAGAGAGAGAGGAGACAGAAAGGTAACGTGCAGTCCGTCTGGATGAAGTGCCAGTCTTTCAAGGCTTTTCTGAAGCTCCAGTACGACTGTTCTGCCCTTAGATACAGGGGAAGTGAGTTCCATTGGCGGGTGACTGTTGATGGGAAGCTGGCAACTCCATAATTGGCTTGCTTAGAAGTCGGTTGGACAAGTCTGTGGGCGAAGAGGATTGTGTTTTGGTAACGTTTTGAGTCAGGTAGGGTGGCACCGAGTTGGGTAGGCAACGATGCTAGATTGTGAGTGTTCTAAGAGTCTTTCCCTTGATCGGCAGCCAGTGGTTTTTTCTTCTCGCCTCCGATATGTGGTCTTTTCTTGGGATGTTAAGGGCCACACGGATAGCATTGTTCTGGATCAGTTGCAGTTTCTGAATGTTGTGTGAAGAGGTGGCAGCAAAAAAAGGCATTGCAATTACTTGTCCAGTTTGGCTCCGATCATGGCTCTGGCGATGGTGAGGCAGTTGGTAGGTGCTAGGGAAGTTCTGGCAGCATTGACAAGCTGTGTCGTGTAGGCAGCTGAGGTTGCAATGGCATTGAGCTGGCGGGTCATGGAGAGTGAGGAGTCTAGGCAGACCCCGAGAGTTTTTACCATTGCGGAAACGGGTATCAGACGATTGTCTATGTTGAAGTTTTCATATTGGTGGCTGAGGCTTTATAGGACTGATGGAGGCACAGCCATCAGGATCGTTGTCTTTTCGTCATTTAGACACAGGCCATTTGTTGCCATCCATGCCTGGATGGCTGATTAGATTGTGTGCGAGTAGTTGCCAGAGAGGGATCGCAGGATTTGTGTATCATCCATAGTTAGTGTACAATATGCCGATGGAGTCCAAGAGGTCAAATAGGGGTTTGGTAAAAATAGTGTAAAGTGTGGGGGAGACACAGGAACCTTGGGGCACTTCACATGAGACATGGGAGTGGGGGGCACAGGCGACTTCCGAGAAGACTCTAACTGACCTGTGAGCCAGGAATGAAGCTACCCAGGATGTGGCTTCCTCTGGGAAGTGGCTGCTGAGGTCAGGTGGCAGCATAGACTTTTGTGGCCAACCACGTCAGAAGCGGAGGAGATCCCAGCTCCATGTCTCGGACACCTGATTGGCAGTCAGGTTGGAGGTTATTTGCTTGGTCGTGCGTGGAGAATTGAGAGTGAGTGCAGTTTCAAGCATTAGTGTGATACACTCTTATTTTTCTGGAGTGAAGAGTTGAGCAGAGAATTTAATGCATTTGAAAATCAGCAAATCATTTAAGTGACTCATTTAGAAAGAATGCAAGTGGTGAAAAAAAGCCTCGGGGCCCCTGGGGGGGGCGGTGGAGTGCTTGGGGGTGCCTGTGGGGTGGAGGGCTTGAGAGCTTGTACCACAAATGGCAGAAGCATGTATGTATTCAACAGGCTCAGAGGACAGGACAGGACTTCAAATGTAGACGAGCAGTCGCAGGGGGGCACTGAGCCCAGGAAGGGGACCTCTGTAACAGGTGTTTCTGCCATACTGCAGACAGGGGCCCAGAAGTCCTGGGGGCCACGAGCCCAGGAAGGGGACCCCTGTAACAGGTGTTTCTGCCACACTGCAGGTTGGAGCCCGGAAGTCCCGGGGGGGGGGGGCACTGAGCCCAGGAAGGGGACCTCTGTAACAGGTGTTTCTGCCACACTGCAGGTTGGAGCCCGGAAGTCCCGGGGGGGGGGGGGTACTGAGCCCAGGAAGGGGACCTCTGTAACAGGTGTTTCTGCCACACTGCAGGTTGGAGCCCGGAAGTCCCGGGGGGGGGGGGGCACTGAGTCCAGGAAGGGGACCTCAGTAACAGGTGTTTCTGCCATACTGCAGACAGGAGCCCAGAAGTCCTGGGGGCCACTGAGCCCAGGAAGGGGACCCCTGTAACAGGTGTGTCTGCCACACTGCAGGCGGGAGCCCGGAAGTCCTGGGGGGCCACTGAGCCCAGGAAGGGGACCTCTGTACACTGCAGGCGGGAGCCCGGAAGTCCTGGGCCCTGAGTAAAGGAAGCCAGCCCTGAGGGTATCTCATTGGCTCATCACTGGAAAGCAGATGTATGGCAGCAGGGCCGGGCGTGACTCACGTGCAGCTGGACCTAATTTAGCACTCAATATCATTGGCGTGAATCACCCTGTGACGCATGACACGCACCCTAGGAAGTGCCATGCCTCCAGAGGCGCGAGAGGCGGGACTGCGGTCCAGCCATTGACGCAGGCGTGTCCCGTGAGGCCTTGCAGGAGCTCTACAGCGCCATCTTCTGGTCCGTGCAACCTCGGTTCCCCAAAAGCATCTTCTGCTCTGGGGTCACCAGGCAAGGCCTTCGGGAACCAGACACCCTCCAAGCTTCCACTCACCCTCATGAATTAGTCTTCTGTTTCGTGGCTTTAAATGGGGGGTATTGAGAAAGCCAGGGGGTGCCCGCGAAACCCGCCGCCAGTGGGGTACAGACCATGGGTGCACTTCCAGCCCACACCCCTGCACTTACCTCAGTCTACCCGCGGGGGTGGGGGGCTTGGTCAAGGGGTGTCACGGGGATGGACACTGGCAACGCCATCTCAATGCACCCTGTCCTTCTGAACACCTTTCAGTCCACAGGACGGAAGGCCTTTGGGGGTAAAGTGGGTAAATACCAGCGAAGCCCCCTTCACAAATGACAAGGCTCGCCCCTCCCGCCCACAGATGTTTCTGGGATTCTGCACTCACAACAATGGTGCTTGAAAATGTTCCCATGCCTGTATCAGCTCCAGACCCTAGTGGCTACCCCAGCGGTACACTACCCAGCAGCGGTGCACTTCCCAGCAGCGGTACACTACCCAGCAGCGCTACACTACCCAGCAGCGGGGCGCTACCCAGCAGCGGTACACTACCCAGCAGTGGGGCGCTACCCAGCAGCGGTACACTACCCAGCATTGGGGCGCTACCCAGCAGTGGTGCACTACCCAGCAGCGGTACACTACCCAGCAGCGGTACACTACCCAGCAGTGGGGCGCTACCCAGCAGCGGTACACTACCCAGCAGCGGTACACTACCCAGCAGTGGGGCGCTACCCAGCAGTGGTGCACTACCCAGCAGCGGTACACTACCCAGCAGTGGGGCGCTACCCAGCAGCGGTGCACTACCCAGCAGCGGTACACTACCCAGCAGCGGTACACTAACCAGCAGTGGGGCGCAGCAGCGGTGCACTACCCAGCAGCGGTACACTACCCAGCAGCGGTACACCACCCAGCAGTGGGGCGCTACCCAGCAGTGGGGCGCTACCCAGCAGCAGTACACTACCCAGCAGCGGTACACTACCCAGCAGCAGGGCGCTACCCAGCAGGGGTACACGACCCAGCAGCGGTACACTATCCAGCAGTGGGGTGCTACCCAGCAGCAGTACACTACCCAGCAGCGGTACACTACCCAGCAGTGGTACACTAACCAGCAGCGGTGCACTACCCAGCAGCGGTACACTACCCAGCAGTGGGGCGCTACCCAGCAGCAGTACACTACCCAGCAGCGGTACACTACCCAGCTGCGGGGCGCTACCCAGCAGCGGTGCACTACCCAGCAGCGGTACACTACCCAGCAGCGGTACACTACCCAGCAGTGGGGCGCTACCCAGCAGCAGTACACTACCCAGCAGCGGTGCACTACCCAGCAGCGGGGCGCTACCCAGCAGCGGTACACTAACCAGCAGTGGGGCGCTACCCAGTACCGGTGCACTACCCAGCAGCGGTACACTACCCATCAGTGGGACACTACCCAGCAGTGGGGCGCTACCCAGCAGCGGTACACTACACAGCAGCGGTGCACTAACCAGCAGTGGGGCGCTACCCAGCAGCGGTGCACTACCCAGCAGCGGTACACTACCCAGCAGTGGGGCGCTACCCAGCAACGATAAACTACCCAGCAGCGGTACACTAACCATCAGTGGTACACTACCCAGAAGTGGGCGCTACCCAGCAGCGGTGCACTACCCAGCAGTGGGGCGCTACCCAGCAGCAGTACACTACCCAGCAGCGGTACACTACCCAGCAGCTGTACACTACCCAGCAGTGGGGTGCTACTCAGCAGCGGTACACTACCCAGTACACTACCCAGCAGTGGGGCGCTACCCAGCAGCGGTACACTACCCAGCAGCGGTACACTACCCAGCAGCGGTACACTACCCAGCAGTGGGGCGCTACCCCATTGGCACGCTACCCCAGGGCACGCTACCCAGCAGCGGTACACTACCTAGCAGTGGGGCGCTACCCCAGTGGCATGCTACCCAGCAGTGGTACACTACCCAGCAGTGGGGCGCTACCCCAGTGGCATGCTACCCCAGCGGTATGCTACCCAGCAGTGGTGTGCTACCCCAGTGGCACGCTACCACAGGGGCCATCTTCCTAGCAGTGGTGTGCTACCCCAGCGGTACGCTACCCAGCAGTGGGGCGCTACCCCAGTGGTATGCTACCCAGCGGTGGTATGCAACCCGAGTGGCACGCTATCCAGCTGTGGCTCGCTACCCCAGTGGAACTCTACCCCAGCGGTACACTACCCAGCAGAGGGGCGCTATACCAGTGGCACGCTACCCCAGCGGTACACTACCTAGCAGCGGCTCGCTACCCCGTGGCACGCTACCCCAGTGGCACGATACCCAGCAGTGGCTCGCTACCCGTGGCACGCTACCCAGCAGTGGGGCACTACCCCAGTGGCATGCTACCCCAGTGGTACGCTACCCAGCAGTGGGGCGCTACCCCGTGGCATGCTACCCAGCAGTGGGGCACTACCCCAGTGGCCCGCTACCCTAGCGGTATGCTCCCCAGCAGTGTTGCGCTACCCAAGTGGCACCCTACCCCAGCGGTATGCTACCCAGCAGTGGCATGCTACCCCAGTGGTACACTACCAAGCAGCGACTTGCTACCCCGTGGCACGCTACCCCAGTGGCATGATACCCAGCAGTGGCTCGCTACCCTGTGGCATGCTACCCAGCAGTGGCGCACTACCCCAGTGGCACGCTACCCCAGTGGTACGCTACATGCAGTGGTGTGTGACCCAAGTGGCATACTACCCCAGCCATACACTACCCAGCTGTGGTGCACTACCCCAGTGGCACGCTACCCCAGCGGTACGCTACCCAGCAGTGGTCTGCTACCCAAGTGGCATACTACCCCAGTGGTACACTAACCAGCAGTGGTACACTACCCAGCAGTGGGGCGCTACCCAGCAGCGGTGCACCACCCAGCAGTGGGGCGCTACCCAGCAGCAGTACACTACCCAGCAGCGGTACACTACTCAGCAGCAGTTCGCTACCCAGCAGCGGTGCACTACCCAGCAGCGGTACACTACCCAGCAGTGGGGCACTACCCAGCAGCAGTACGCTACCCAGCAGCGGTACACTACCCAGCAGTGGGGCGCTACCCCATTGGCACGCTACCCCAGTGGCACGCTACCCAGCAGCAGTACACTACCTAGCAGTGGGGCGCTACCCCAGTGGCATGCTACCCAGCAGCGGTACACAACCCAGCAGTGTGGTGCTACCCCAGTGGCATGCTACCCCAGCGGTATGCTACCCAGCAGTGGGGTGCTACCCCAGTGGCACGCTACCCCAGGGGCCCGCTTCCGAGCAGTGGTGTGCTACCCCAGCGGTACGCTACCCAGCAGTGGGGCGCTACCCCAGTGGTATGCTACCCAGCAGTGGGGTGCTACCCCAGTGGCACGCTACCCCAGGGGCCCGCTTCCGAGCAGTGGTGTGCTACCCCAGCGGTACGCTACCCAGCAGTGGGGCGCTACCCCAGCGGTACGCTACCCAGCAGTGGGGCGCTACCCCAGTGGTATGCTACCCAGTGGTAGTATGCTAACCCAGTGGCACGCTATCCAGCAGTGGCTCGCTACCCCAGTGGAACTCTACCCCAGCGGTACACTACCCAGCAGAGGGGCGCTACCCCAGTGGCACGCTACCCCAGCGGTACACTACCCAGCAGCGGCTTGCTACCCTGTGGCACGCTACCCCAGTGGCACGATACCCAGCAGTGGCTCGCTACCCGTGGCACGCTACCCAGCAGTGGGGCACTACCCCAGTGGCATGCTACCCCAGTGGTACGCTACCCAGCAGTGGGGCGCTACCCCGTGGCACGCTACCCAGCAGTGGGGCACTACCCCAGTGGCCCGCTACCCTAGCGGTATGCTCCCCAGCAGTGGTGCGCTACCCAAGTGGCACCCTACCCCAGCGGTATGCTACCCAGCAGTGGCACGCTACCCCAGTGGTACACTACCAAGCAGCGGCTTGCTACCCCGTGGCACGCTACCCCAGTGGCATGATACCCAGCAGTGGCTCGCTACCCTGTGGCATGCTACCCAGCAGTGGGGCACTACCCCAGTGGCACGCTACCCCAGTGGTATGCTACAAGCAGTGGTGTGTGACCCAAGTGGCATACTACCCCAGCCGTACACTACCCAGCTGTGGTGCACTACGCCAGTGGCACGCTACCCAAGCGGTACGCTACCCAGCAGTGGTGTGCTACCCAAGTGGCATACTACCCCAGTGGTATGCTACCCAGCTGTGGTGCACTACCCAGTGGCACGCTACCCCAGCAGTATGCTACCCAGCAGTGGGGCGCTACCCCAGCAGTACGCTACCCAGTAGTAGGGCGCTGCACCAGTGGTACGCTACCCAGCAGTGGTATCCTACCCCAGTGGCACACTACCCAAGCGGTACGCTACCCAGCAGTGGTGTGCTAACCCAGTGGCACGCTACCCCAGGGGCCCGCTTCCAAGCAGTGGTGTGCTACCCCAGCGGTACGCTACCCAGCAGTGGGGCGCTACCCCAGTGGTATGCTACCCAGCGGTGGTATGCTACCCCAGTGGCACACTACCCCAGCAGTGGTGCGCTACCCCAGTGGCACGCTACCCCAGTGGCACGCTTCCGAGCAGTGGTGTGCTACCCCAGTGGCACGTTACCCCAGCGTTATGCTACCCAGCAGTGGTGCACTACCCCAGTGGCAAGCTACACCAGCGGTACGCTACCCAGATGTGGTGTGCTACCCCAGTGGCACGATACCCCAGTGTTATGCTACCCAGCAGTGGTGCACTACCCCAGTGCTATGCTACCAAGGCATTGAGTCCTATCAGGACATATTCTCCCCCCAGACTGGTTAGATGAAAAGGTCCTTCCATTGGGAATATGGGCTGTTGACCCAAGGAAGGCTTCCAAGGGCTCAGAACCTGACCCAGGCCAATCAACCGTTTTGCTTCCACATCAGGGGCTTCAATTGGGAGAGGCGAGATTCATAAAACCAGAGCAAAGACCGGACCAACTTTCCAAAGTGAAGGCAGACGGGAAGACCCTTTTCCAATGAGAGGCTTGTATTGTCACCTGGACCCCGGGTTAAAGAAGGTCCTACAGGGGAGTCCACCCTCTAAGCTTGAAAGGTCCCTCTTCCTAAAATGTGATCTCTCAGACATGGTGACCTCGCCATACAGCTGAGCGACTACTTGTGATACCACTGAACATAATTAAAACAGAGAGGTCTCTACGTCATTGAAAAGCCCACTATTCCAAGATGTGGAAAACAGGTCCCAGATCAACATGAGGATTCACTGTGCAACCCCCAAATCCTGTGTAGAGAACAGGTCCCAGATCAACATGAGGATTCACAGCAACTCACAAATCCTATGTAGAAAACAGGTCACAGATCAACCTGAAGATTCACTGCAACTCCTAAACCTGTGCAGAGAACAGGTCGCAGATCAACCTGAGGATTCACCGCAAATCCTAATCCTGTGTAGAGAACAGGTCGCAGATCAACCTGAGGATTCACTGCAACCCCCAAATCCTGTGTAGAGAACAGGTCGCAGATCAACCTGAGGATTCACCGCAAATCCTAATCCTGTGTAGAGAACAGGTTGCAGATCAACCTGAGGATTCACGGCAACTCACAAATCCTGTGTAGAGAACAGGTTGCAGATCAACCTGAGGATTCACTGCCACCCCCAATTCCTGTGTAGAGAACAGGGCACAGATCAACCTGGGGATTCACGGCAACTCCTAAATCCTGTGTAGAGAACAGGTCGCAGATGAACCTGTGGATTCACTGGCACCCCCAATTCCTGTGTGTAGTACTGGGCACAGATCAACCTGAGGATTTACAGCAACCCCACGCACTGTGTAGAGAACACGTTGCATATCACCCTGAGGATTCACATCAACTTCCAATTCCAGTGTAGAGAAAAGGTTGCAGCTCAACGTGAGGATTCACTGCAACCCCCTAATGAATGTTAAAGAACAGGTCGCAGATCAACCTGAAGATTCACGGCAACTCCTAAATCCTGTGTAGAGAACAGGTCGCAGATCAACCTGAAGATTCATGGCAACTCCTAAATCCTGTGTAAAGAACAGGTCGCAGATCAACCTGGGGATTCACTGCAATTCCCAAATCCTGTGTAGAGAACAGGTTGCAGATCAACCTGAAGATTCACTGTACAATTCCCAAATCCTGTGCAGAGAACAGGTCGCAGCTCAACCTGAGGATTCACTGCAACTCCCAAATCTTGTGTAGAAAACAGGTCACAGCTCAACCTGAAGATTCACCACAACTCCCAAATCCTGTGCAGAGAACAGGTCGCAGATCAACCTGAAGATTCACAGCAAATCCTAAATCCTGTGTAGAGAACAGGTCGCAGATCAACCTGAGAATTCACAGCAACTCCCAAATCCAGTGTAGAGAACAGGTCGCAGATCAACCTGAAGACTCACTGCAACTTCCAAATCCTGTGTAGAGAACAGGTCACAGATCAACCAGAAGATTCACAGCAAATCCTAAATCCTGTGTAGAGAACAAGTCATAGATCAACCGGAAGATTCACAGCAAATCCTAAATCCTGTGTAGAGAACAGGTTGCAGATCAACCTGAGAATTCACAAAAACTCCCAAATCCTGTGTAGAGAACAGGTCACAGATCAACCTGAAAATTCATTGCAACTCCTAAATCCTGTGCAGAGAACAGGTTGCAGATCAACCTGAGGATTCACTGCAACATCCAAATCCTGTGTAGAGAACAGGTCGCAGATCAACCAGAAGATTCAGAGCAAATCCTAAATCCTGTGTGGAGAACAGGTCGCAGATCAACCTGAAGATTCACAGCAAATCCTAAATCCTGTGTAGAGAACAGATCGCAGATCAACCTGAAAATTCACTGCAACTCCTAAATCCTATGCAGACAACAGGTCGCAGATCAACCTGAAGATTCACTGCAACTTCCAAATCCTGTGTAGAGAACAGGTCACAGATCAACCTGAAGATTCACGGCAACTCCTAAATCCTGTGCAGAGAACAGGACGCAGATCAACCTGAGGATTCACTGCAACCCCCAAATCCTGTGTAGAGAACAGGTCCCAGATCAACCTGAAGATTCTCCCAAGTCTTGTCTTCAGAGCTGTTCTTTCATTGTGTTGGATGATGAGGGTCACGCGGACGGCCCCGTCATTGAGCCCACACTTTATCCCTCTGATCTGCCTCCATGTTTCTCCCCAAAAAGCACCATCTGAAGAATAGCTGGGCAAGTCCTGATGAAGACCATGGCCGATGTCTTGGAGAAACTGTGCTCGGCAGTGGCCATCCACGGAGACTCTGCCGTCCGGAGCGATGTCTCACACTTCCAAACAAGCCCCAAAGGGCAGTCATTTGCAGCGTCGAAGGCCGCCTTCCAGAAGAGGATTGGGCCGATGTCAACTCGGAGCATGTATTATACGTCTCCCCATGTTGTCTTGTGCAACGTGTCACAATAGCTCTGATGTAGGGGTCACTAATGGTTTTATCCAACACATTTGGTCCATACAGCTGGACACTTGGTTTGTATTGGGGTGACACAGGTCGTGCAATACCTCTCATTGTGATGTATTTATGTATCGATTTATTTATTTATTTAATATACTCACAGTAAAACTGTCTATACACAATAACATCGCATAAATTGTAACATCGCATCAAATGTACATATTGTTTATTTATCCATTTGTGTTTTCTTGTTGAGAAAAGGGTAATTCTGTCTAATTCGTTAATCAGTTTGCAGAATGCTTTTTCACTAAAGTAGAAGGTATTTTCCTGAGCGTTCTATTTTGGGCTTTCAATTTTTGATGATAAGGTTTTGTCTGTTTCACGTAAAACCTATTTTCCAATCTCTTTCTATATTGCTTTGCCCCCATCCGCCTCTTGCAGCAATGCATTTAGAAGGGGCAGAGCCCCAATACGTAATATACTCGGATATCAGACATGGGGGTGCAGGGTGTGGTGCAGACCAGGACATTGTGTTTACTCGCCTGCAGGCTGCAATAACTTGCAAATGTAACATTGGCACAAAGTGCCTGTGGTGCAGCAGACCAGACAGTCGCTCCATTTCTGCACCCGGTGCAAACGCCAAGCACCCGTTAGCCGCGGGCAGGGGATCGCGATACACACATGTGTGCGCACTCAGCGGGACCGCGCGGTGATCAACACCCCAGACCACAAGAGAAACCCCAGAGTGTGATGGGACACACAACTTGACTCTCATCTATGGATCCCCCAAAACTGACGCAAACCCCAAAAGTTGAACAGCTTGAGGAAAGGCTACTCCAGAGACACGTGCAGGGCCAACGATAATCTTGAGAAGAAACTCAACATTGCAGTTGTGTGGTCGGGGGAGGGACGTAAAACACCGGGTTTGAGGAGCTCCTGAAGGTGTAACCATTTCAAAATGGGCCTGGTGTGGTTTCTGCCCCCCCAATCCCCCTCCCGCAACTGGGCCTAGAGTTCCTGAAACAGGTCCGTCCACGCAACCTTTGAGATTCCGGAACATCACAGGGCATAGCGTTCTTTCATGGTTTTGTCACGAGTACACTTTGCTGAAATAATTCATCGAAATCTTTGGTGGATTTGAGTAGGGGGGGGGAGATAAGGAGTTGGGGTGTAGTGAATAGTTAAAAATAGGTGGCGGAGGGGGGTCTTGGAAGGGAAACCCCCCAAAAATGAAAAATAAAAATGTCGCAACGTTATTTCAGAAAAATGTATTAATAAAAATACCAGTCGTAAAAATGACCGGCGATGAAGTGACACAGAAACCCCACAGGACCCCCGCTCACAGCGAGTTATCCTTCAAGTGGGGGAGCCGGACCGTACGTTCAGGGCTCAAGTCCTATAAAAACTCAGATATCTGTGCTGGGGGTCCTGGAAGGCGAAGGGAGGTGTCTACTAGTCCAGTCTACAGCTGCCCCTCCTGGTTTATATGTGCCTGGGGGACAGCCTTACTAGCCCCAGGTGAAGCAAGGGCCATTTATTAGGCCTAAGGGCACCCTATGCCGGAATTGTGCTACCCCGCCCCCGGGAACCGTGCAGGAGCATGCCCCACCATAAGAGCAGAAAGTTGGAGGCCGTCGCCCCTTGCTGCGCTTGATTGCCTGGTGCACTTGGCTGCGCTCTGTCACGCTTTGCCACTCTATGCGCCCGCCCCTTGCTGCGCTTGATTGCCCGGTGCACTTGGCTGCGCTCTGTCGCGCTTTGCCACTCTATGCGCCCGCCCCTTGCTGCGCTTGATTGCCCGGTGCACTTGGCTGCGCTTTATTGCCCGGTGCACTTGGCTGCGCTCTGTCGCGCTTTGCCACTCGATGCGCCCGCCCCTTGCTGCGTTTGATTGCCCGGTGCACTTGGCTGCGCTCTGTCGCGCGTTGCCACTCTATGCGCCCGCCCCTTGCTGCGCTTGATTGCCCGGTGCACTTGGCTGTGCTCTGTCGCGCTTTGCCACTCAATGCGCCCGCCCCTTGCAGTGCTTGATTGCCCGGTGCACTTGGCTGCGCTCTGTCGCGCTTTGCCACTCTATGCGCCCGCCCCTTGCAGCGCTTGATTGCCCGGTGCACTTGGCTGCGCTCTGTCGCGCTTTGCCACTCTATGCGCCCTTGCGGTTGGTTTGCTACAATGTGTTGGGTTTTGCTTGTGTTTACGCTGCAGGAACTTCACATGCAATGCCTTCTCTTAGGATCGATGTGTTTTCTTCCAACATCCGCATGCATCTTTAATGTAGTCTATGCTTTCGAGTTGCACCTCCCTTCTTTTTTTAGGTGGACGCCCCCCCCCCCCCACACACACCCCACACACGCGCGCACTCCTGTTTGGACTCCCGGAAAGCCTAGTTCCGCTCCTCCTTTTTAATTCTCTCTTTCCAATTGCAATCTTGTGACCTCATTTGAACTTCTTGTTCTTTTTGGGTGAGTTTTGCTCGTTTTCCCTTTTATTTTGTATGTACTTACCCAGCCGCTCTTTCTATTTTTGGACAGGATTCCCGTTTCTGTTATACTGCATGGCCAGGCCCTGCGGTCTCAGCTTATATTATGTGAACTTTCCTCGGGTCGTTTCGCATTAATGTCTAATATTCCCGGGCCTAGAAGCAGCCACAAGGTGGCCGATGGGCCTCGCCAAAACGCACCACTGAATATGTCAAACACGGGTGGCATGAGACGGGCTATAACTGCTGCCCTGACAAGGTAAGGGCACGGTGCCAGCAACCCGGCTCAAGAAGTCCATACAAGGCTGGGCTATGCAGGTGACCTCCCAGAAGAGTCCAGCCTCAGCCGAAACACGACCACTTCCCAGCAGCCCTGTGCAAGGCTCAGCTCGCAGAGCAGAGGCGCCACCGTTCGAACCCTGCCCTCATTTAAAACTGCCCATGTATCCCACCTGCCCTCCTGTCTTATGGAGCTGACCGTCTGTGCTGGCTCTGGGACTGGGGCCAGCAGGTTAGAAGGGGTTTGCCCTCCCGATTGTCCTAGGCTTGCTTCTAATTTGGAAAGGCACACAATGACACCCTGGCAGTGTGGAGGCTTCAAAGCTTGCCCACTGCTCAGCCAAAGGAAGTGCCCACGCCCTTAATCATTTGGAAACAGAATGGCAAGCCTGGGTGCTGTGCCACTACCCAGGCTGTGGTTCAGGCCGGCATGAAAACATTTTACCAAAACATCAAGGGGAACAATTGAACATTTAGCACATTTTTTAGCGACCTGTGAACATGTAAAGTTCACATTTCTGACATAGCAGCGTAGGGTGTCCAGGTGGGCGAGCTGCCAGGCCACCACTGCTCTGGCCTGGGGGTCTCTTCTGGAGTAAATTCACTTCAGTCTCAGGGCCATTGTGTCCCTCTGGCTGCCGGCTGAGGGGCCCTGAGTGCTGGTCAGCTGTGGACGCACAGTGTTCGGGTTGTTGGGTGCACCCTGAGACATTGCCTCCCTGCCTCTTAGTGCTGCCAGGAGGCCTAGCTGTGGCTGGCATAGGGGGTGTCGCCGGGGTGTTCTGGGTGTGAAGGACGACGACCTTTGATGCTTGGATTTTGGCGGCTCGTTGGTTGGTTTGGCCACGAGTTGGCCTGCAGACGCTCAGTGGAGGGCGGGGGGGGGGGGGATCCTTCCACTGTTTCCCCGAGTGTTTGATTTTCGCAGACAGTGGTACATGGCTGCTTTGTGGGGTGTGCACCCTGAGTACCCTGAAGGTAACTAATGTAACCAGGAGTGTGGCATTGTTTTCCACACGTGATGTACATCACTGTCCATTTGAACAGTAGGATAACAGGACCTAGCACAGGAGGGTGCGTGGAGAAGGGCAGACACCCGCCCATCGCTACCTGCCCTCTGTGGTGCACACCGGCCCACCTGCACCCTTCACACGGTCTAATGAACACAGACACTAACCATTACACACCAAGGTGCCAGCCTCTTTCATGTCACTCTGTGCATGTGACCACTCTCTTCCCTCACCTGCGGGTACCTTTCCTAAAGGTGTACTTCTCGACTCCGCTCCTCTTGGCTCAGGCGTGGCAGTCACAGAGTTTTACATGGGGGGCAACGTGCAGAGATGCCGGGGCGGGGCCAATAAGCCGCCATGCCCCCAGCATTACATTATACACTGATTCTGCCTCGGAAACACAACCCAATTACCATACCACTTTACGACTTTACGACATATCTGCCTCCTCCCTTTTACAGAACTACGGGCTGCCTGGCATGAGTGACGCGCACCCGTGCTACCGCAAAGCGTCCTTCCCGGCTGCATCGCTCCTTCCCTGTGTTCGTAGCATCCATTTCCTGCTTCCCTACCCTCTTTTCCTCCAGCACAGCAAGGAAGGGATACCTCTGACGGGGTACACTATGCCCCCTCCTGCCCCCCACCCCCTGCAGACAAGCCTACAATCTCCAGAACTGCTATGGTGATGATTTGGCAGAGTAACATGAAACAGCGAGGGAAGCAGCGTAGCATCAGCAGCGTAGCATCAGCAGCGCGGTCGCGCAAGGAGCGCCTGGAGAGCAGCGTGCTGGCGTCATCAGGGGTCTAACGCGTCCGCGTCATTGCTACTGAAACATGGAAGGGCCAGAGCTGACGCGCTAACGTCGCCGGAGTGGGGTGGTGAGAGGTGGGCCCTCCTGGGAATACAAAGTGATCGGGGGCTATACAGTGTTTCTATAGAATCTGTTGTATAGAAAGAACACATACAGAATATTTTACATTGAAAAATGTTATAGGGAATGCATTCAGGGTGGGGTAAAGGGTTAAATTGTCAGGATGGGTTTTTAGGGGTGGGAAACAAGAGTTTAGGGGGGAAATGTGCATTCACTATAACATTTATCTATATAAAATATTCAATATATGTTCATTCTTTATAAATTACTTTGGTATAACGACATGTAACCGATCTGGGCTGGCTGCGCTCCAGGATGGTGACATTCTGCGCATTATTAAAGCTGGGTCCCAGCATTCCGCCTTCCTGATTGGCTGAAATGCGCCCAACCTCCTCAAACGGGGGATGTGCGTGTCACTGCGCGGCTCTTTAGTGCGTCTCCGCCCCCTCCTCCGGTCACTATTTATTAATGGGGCAAACAGCCCATGGTCCCTTTCTAGAGCCCCCCCCCCCCCGACCCCCATCTTCCACGCCGCCCTCTATCCTCTCAGGCACGACCCTTCCCGGATCTCTCTTTCTTTGCACCATGACATTTTCACGCTGTTCTTCTAATGGGCAAACACGTATTTTTCGTAAATGTTGTTTTTCTTCACCATAATACATCCAAATTCAGCCGGATACTCTCCTGTATGCCCAGGTGCTGCCTCGTGTGCCTGGTGGAGTGGCTGTATGACCAGTGGTTGACTTCTGTGTCCTGTAACTGCCTCATATGCCGAGGTGCTGCCTCGTGTGCCTAATGAAGTGGCTGTATGACCAGTGGTTGACTTCTGTGTCCTGTAACTGCCTCATATTCACAAGCTCTGCCTCATATGCCCAGGTGATGCCTCGTGGCCATGATGGACTAGCTGTATGCCCAGTGGTTGACTTCTGGGTCCTGTAACTGCCTCATATGCCCAGGTGCTGCCTTGTGTGCCTGATGGAGTGGCTGTATGACCAGTGGTTGACTTCTGTGTCCTGTAACTGCCTCATATTCACAAGCTGTGCCTCATATGCCCAGGTGATGCCTCGTGGCCATGATGGACTAGCTGTATGCCCAGTGGTTGACTTCTGTGTCCTGTAACTGCCCCATATGCCCAGGTGCTGCCTCGTGTGCCTGATGGAGTGGCCGTATGACCAGTGGTTGACTTCTCTGTCCTGTAACTGTCTCATATTCACAGGCTCTGCCTCATATGCCCAGGTGCTGCTTCGTGTGCCTCATGGAGTGGCCGTATGACCAGTGGTTGACTTCTCTGTCCTGTAACTGTCTCTATTCACAAGCTCTGCCTCATATGCCCAGGTGCTGCCTCGTGTTCCTGATGGACTGGCTGCTTGCCCAGTGGTTGACTTCTCTGTCCTGTAACTGCCTCATATGCCGAGGCTCTGACTTGTGTTCACAGGTACTTCTGTATGGCCAGGGGCTGCCACTCTGTGATGTGCCTGTCTTATATCACCAGGTTAAGCCCCATGTTCCAGATGCTGCCTCATATCCACAGGGCCAGGCTCATGTGCAAAGGCTCAGTCTACTAGTCCTAATTCAGATTCATCCACCCAGGGACGGCCTCAGGGTCCGTTAAATGCCCACGTTACCCCTTATATACACATGTTCAGCGTTACATGGCCAGGACTGCCTCTTTTCTCCTGAAATGACTTTCTATGCCGAGGCTCATCCACATACGCCCTGGTTCTGGCCGGTATGATCACATCCATTTAGGCCCAGGTTCATTCCAGTTCCAGCTTCAGCCTCATATGCCCAGGTGCTGCTGTCTAAGCTGAAGGACCTTTAGGATCATGGACTCACTTATGGCCTGAAATGCCCCTGTTCTCTGGGTCTGTCTTCACAGGCCCAAATGCTGCCTTATTTCATGAGATGCATTTCAGGTGCCCAGGTTCAACCTTATATGCCCGTGGACTGCTTCATCAGGACTGACTCAAATGCTCATACCCCATATCTGCGTTTTCAGTGTAAAATACCCTGGTACTGCCTCATATGCCCAGGTGCTGCCTCACATGTCCAGGTGCTGCCTCACATGCCCAAGTGCTGCCTCATATGCCCAGGTGCTGCTTAATATGGCCAGAGTCAGCCTCAAATGGCCAGGGTTTACCACTATGTCTGGAGACAGCCTTATTAACTCAACTTCTGCTTCATGTGCCCAGATTCACCCTCACACCCCACTGAATTGCCTCGTTGGTTGCGGCAGAGTCAGCCTCCTATGCCTCAGTTCAGCACCATATGTCCAGGTGTCGACCATATTAATAGGGACTGATTTTTATGTCTAGTGACTGACTTAATTTCCTAGTCAGTCTCATATTCTTACTTTTGCCCTCCAATGCCCAGGGACTGCCTCTAAACCGGGGGCTAGATCTGCCTCTATGCTCAGGGTCTTCCTCTACGCCCCGGGCTACCTCTATGTCCAGGGGCTGCCTCTATGCCCGGGGCCTGCCGCTAGGCTCTGGGCCTGCCTCTATGCCTGGGGCCTGCCTCTATGCCGGGGGCCTGCTTCTATGCCCGGGGCCTGCCTCTATTCATAGGGGCCTGCCTCTATGCCCAGAGCTGCCTGTAGGCCCTGGGCCTGCCTCTATGCCCGGGGCCTGCCTCTAGGCTCGGGGGCTGCCTCTAGGCCCTGGGCCTGCCTCTATGCCCGGGGCCTGCCTCCATGCCCTGGGCCTGCCTCTATGCCCGGGGCCTGTCTCTAGACCTGGGGGCTGCCTCTATGCCCGGGGCCTGCCTCTAGGCCCGGGGCCTGTCTCTATGCCCAGGGCCTGCCTCCATGCCATGGGCCTGCCTCTATGCCCGGGGACTGTCTCTAGACCCGGGGCTGCCTCTATGCCCGGGGCCTGCCTCTATGCCGGGGCCTGTCTCTAGACCCGGGGGCTGCCTCTATGCCCGGGACCTGCTTCTAGGCCCTGGGCCTGCTTCTATGCCTGGGGCCTGCCTCTATGCCCGGGGCCTGCCTCTAGCCCCTGGGCCTGCCTCTATGCCCGGGGCCTGCCTCTATGCCCGGGGCCTGCCTCTATGCCCAGGGCCTGCCTCTAGGCCTGCCTATATGCCCGGGGCCTGTCTCTAGACCCGGAGGCTGCCTCTATGCCTGGGGCCTGCCTCTAGCCCCTGGGCCGGCCTCTATGCCCGGGGCCTGCCTCTAAACCAGGGGCTAGATCTGCCTCTATGCTCAGGGTATTCCTCTACGCCCCGGGCTACCTCTATGTCCAGGGGCTGCCTCTATGCCCGGGGCCTGCCTCTAGGCTTAGGACCTGCCTCTGGGCCCAGCGCTGCTTCTAGGCCCAGGGCCTGCCTCTAGGCCTGCCTATATGCCCGGGGCATGTCTCTAGACCCGGGGGCTGCCTCTATGCCCTGGGCCTGCCGCTAGGCTCTGGGCCTGCCTCTATGCCCGGGGCCTGCCTCTATGCCGGGGGCCTGCTTCTATGCCGGGCCTGCCTCTATGCCCGGGGCCTGCCTCTATTCCCGGGGCCTGCCTCTATGCCCAGAGCTGCCTGTAGGCCCTGGGCCTGCCTCTATGCCCGGGGCCTGCCTCTAGGCTCGGGGGCTGCCTCTAGGCCCTGGGCCTGCCTCTATGCCCGGGGCCTGCCTCCATGCCCTGGGCCTGCCTCTATGCCCGGGGCCTGTCTCTAGACCCGGGGGCTGCCTCTATGCCCGGGGCCTGCCTCTAGGCCCGGGGCTGCCTCTATGCCCAGGGCCTGCCTCTAGGCCTGCCTATATGCCCGGGGCCTGTCTCTAGACCCGGGGGCTGCCTCTATGCCTGGGGCCTGCCTCTAGCCCCTGGGCCTGCCTCTAGGCCCTGGGCCTGCCTCTATGCCCGGGGCCTGCCTCTAAACCAGGGGCTAGATCTGCCTCTATGCTCAGGTTCTTCCTCTACGCCCCGGGCTACCTCTATGTCTAGGGGCTGCCTCTATGCCCGGGGCCTGCCTCTAGGCTTAGGACCTGCCTCTGGGCCCAGCGCTGCTTCTAGGCCCAGGGCCTGCCTCTAGGCCTGCCTATATGCCCGGGGCATGTCTCTAGACCCGGGGGCTGCCTCTATGCCCTGGGCCTGCCGCTAGGCTCTGGGCCTGCCTCTATGCCCGGGGCCTGCCTCTATGCCGGGGGCCTGCTTCTATGCCGGGCCTGCCTCTATGCCCGGGGCCTGCCTCTATTCCCGGGGCCTGCCTCTATTCCCGGGGCCTGCCTCTATTCCCGGGGCCTGCCTCTATGCCCAGAGCTGCCTGTAGGCCCTGGGCCTGCCTCTATGCCCGGGGCCTGCCTCTAGGCTCGGGGGCTGCCTCTAGGCCCTGGGCCTGCCTCTATGCCCGGGGCCTGCCTCCATGCCCTGGGCCTGCCTCTATGCCCGGGGCCTGTCTCTAGACCCGGGGGCTGCCTCTATGCCCGGGGCCTGCCTCTAGGCCCTGGGCCTGCCTCTATGCCCGGGGCCTGCCTCTAGGCCCTGGGCCTGCCTCTAGGCCCAGGGCCTGCCTCTAGGCCCAGGGCCTGCCTCTATGCCCGGGGCCTGTCTCTATGCCCAGGGCCTGCCTCCATGCCCTGGGCCTGCCTCTATGCCCGGGGACTGTCTCTAGACCCGGGGGCTGCCTCTATGCCCGGGGCCTGCCGGGGCCTGTCTCTAGACCCGGGGGCTGCCTCTATGCCCGGGACCTGCTTCTAGGCCCTGGGCCTGCCTCTATGCCTGGGGCCTGCCTCTAGCTCCTGGGCCTGCCTCTATGCCCGGGGCCTGCCTCTATGCCCGGGGCTGCCTCTATGCCCAGGGCCTGCCTCTAGGCCTGCCTATATGCCCGGGGCCTGTCTCTAGACCCGGGGGCTGCCTCTATGCCTGGGGCCTGCCTCTAGCCCCTGGGCCTGCCTTTAGGCCCTGGGCCTGCCTCTATGCCCGGGGCCTGCCTCTATTCCCGGGGGCTGCCTCTATGCCCAGAGCTGCCTGTAGGCCCTGGGCCTGCCTCTATGCCCGGGGGCTGCCTCTAGGCCCTGGGCCTGCCTCTATGCCCGGGGCCTGTCTCTAGACCCGGGGGCTGATTCTATGCCCGGGGCCTGCCTCTAGGCCCTGGGCCTGCCTCTATGCCCGGGGCCTGCCTCTATTCCAAGGGGCTGCCTCTATGCCCAGAGCTGCCTGTAGGCCCTGGGCCTGCCTCTATGCCCGGGGCCTGCCTCTAGGCTCGGGGGCTGCCTCTAGGCCCTGGGCCTGCCTCTATGCCCGGGGCCTGCCTCCATGCCCTGGGCCTGCCTCTATGCCCGGGGCCTGTCTCTAGACCCGGGGGCTGCCTCTATGCCCGGGGCCTGCCTCTAGGCCCGGGGCTGCCTCTATGCCCAGGGCCTGCCTCTAGGCCTGCCTATATGCCCGGGGCCTGTCTCTAGACCCGGGGGCTGCCTCTATGCCTGGGGCCTGCCTCTAGCCCCTGGGCCTGCCTCTAGGCCCTGGGCCTGCCTCTATGCCCGGGGCCTGCCTCTAAACCAGGGGCTAGATCTGCCTCTATGCTCAGGTTCTTCCTCTACGCCCCGGGCTACCTCTATGTCTAGGGGCTGCCTCTATGCCCGGGGCCTGCCTCTAGGCTTAGGACCTGCCTCTGGGCCCAGCGCTGCTTCTAGGCCCAGGGCCTGCCTCTAGGCCTGCCTATATGCCCGGGGCATGTCTCTAGACCCGGGGGCTGCCTCTATGCCCTGGGCCTGCCGCTAGGCTCTGGGCCTGCCTCTATGCCCGGGGCCTGCCTCTATGCCGGGGGCCTGCTTCTATGCCGGGCCTGCCTCTATGCCCGGGGCCTGCCTCTATTCCCGGGGCCTGCCTCTATTCCCGGGGCCTGCCTCTATTCCCGGGGCCTGCCTCTATGCCCAGAGCTGCCTGTAGGCCCTGGGCCTGCCTCTATGCCCGGGGCCTGCCTCTAGGCTCGGGGGCTGCCTCTAGGCCCTGGGCCTGCCTCTATGCCCGGGGCCTGCCTCCATGCCCTGGGCCTGCCTCTATGCCCGGGGCCTGTCTCTAGACCCGGGGGCTGCCTCTATGCCCGGGGCCTGCCTCTAGGCCCTGGGCCTGCCTCTATGCCCGGGGCCTGCCTCTAGGCCCTGGGCCTGCCTCTAGGCCCAGGGCCTGCCTCTATGCCCGGGGCCTGTCTCTATGCCCAGGGCCTGCCTCCATGCCCTGGGCCTGCCTCTATGCCCGGGGACTGTCTCTAGACCCGGGGGCTGCCTCTATGCCCGGGGCCTGCCGGGGCCTGTCTCTAGACCCGGGGGCTGCCTCTATGCCCGGGACCTGCTTCTAGGCCCTGGGCCTGCCTCTATGCCTGGGGCCTGCCTCTAGCTCCTGGGCCTGCCTCTATGCCCGGGGCCTGCCTCTATGCCCGGGGCTGCCTCTATGCCCAGGGCCTGCCTCTAGGCCTGCCTATATGCCCGGGGCCTGTCTCTAGACCCGGGGGCTGCCTCTATGCCTGGGGCCTGCCTCTAGCCCCTGGGCCTGCCTCTAGGCCCTGGGCCTGCCTCTATGCCCGGGGCCTGCCTCTATTCCCGGGGGCTGCCTCTATGCCCAGAGCTGCCTGTAGGCCCTGGGCCTGCCTCTATGCCCGGGGGCTGCCTCTAGGCCCTGGGCCTGCCTCTATGCCCGGGGCCTGTCTCTAGACCCGGGGGCTGATTCTATGCCCGGGGCCTGCCTCTAGGCCCTGGGCCTGCCTCTATGCCCGGGGCCTGCCTCTATTCCAAGGGGCTGCCTCTATGCCCAGAGCTGCCTGTAGGCCCTGGGCCTGCCTCTATGCCCGGGGCCTGCCTCTAGGCTCGGGGCCTGCCTCCCTGCCCTGGGCCTGCCTCTCTGCCCGGGGCCTGTCTCTAGACCCGGGGGCTGCCTCTATGCCCGGGGCCTGCCTCTAGGCCCTGGGCCTGCCTCTATGCCCGGGGCCTGCCTCCATGCCCTGGGCCTGCCTCTATGCCCGGGGCCTGTCTCTAGACCCGGGGGCTGCCTCTATGCCCGGGGCCTGCCTCTAGGCCCTGGGCCTGCCTCTATGCCCGGGGCCTGCCTCCATGCCCTGGGCCTGCCTCTATGCCCAGGGCCTGTCTCTATGCCAGGGCTGCCTCTAGGCCCTCTTCAGCATCCTATTACCAGATTCCGCCTCAAATGCCCGAGAGTCGCCTTATTTTCAGTCCCATATGCCAAACTTCACGTGCACATGCCTCCAGGCTAGTCTCACGTGGACAGGGGGCACCTCGCATGCCCGTTTTGTTGGCATGGGTCTAGATTGTATGCCAAGAAACTGCCCTCCCATTTGCCCAATATCAGCTTGCACCATGTTCGCGAGTGCATCGTCATATCCCTCAACCTCCTCTACCCCCAGGACCGTAAAAACCAAATGGTCTCTGATGCCCTCTCTTGCACCCCCACCCCCGGCCAACCTCCCTGCCTCCCCCACGAACAAATAGACTGAGTCTCCAGACACTCGCCCAAATGTCCGTCCATGGTGACTGCCTACCTGCCTGCTGCCACACAAGAACGCGGGCGAGTAGAGGTAACATCTTGGCTTGCACGTGAGAGATGGACCCCCTTCGCACACCTCCCAATCATTTGCAAAGAGGGGTGGGAGGTAGGGCGTGGTCCCACGTGCAGGCCATCTTTCCCTCCCCCAGACGCTGGATTCAGCGTCAAAAAGCCGGAAGAGGGCGTCCTGGGTCCCGCCCCTGGCCTGCTTCCGCCCACGCTGGCGTGGCGTGGGGTCAGCTGCTCTCTCTGTACCACGTGACTCTCGCCCCAGCCACGTGCCCTGAGTAGCAGAAGCTGAAATAGCCTCCTGTGACTCAAGGACTGTGGGGACGTGGGAAGGGCACTCATAACATGTGCTTGGGCCCGTTGGTGTTGTGTTTTGCAGCGTGAAGGAGGGTGGGCTCCAGCACAGGGCTATCTGTGTCGATTGGGGAGGGGGGGGGAGCAACTTACCACACTACAGGGCTAGGCCAGAATTACACCCCCAGCATGATTTACAATGGAGTCATACCACAGCAAGGTAGCCCTTGGTTGTAAAATGTTGCAACCACTTAATACCAGCGCCAGGGTCCCCTTTTAGACCAGATTTGCTTCACCAAGCCTTCTGCCCACTCTCTGCCCAGTGTGGACAGTCGAGTCGCTATTCCTCTGTTAGAAGTAGTGACCCCGCCGATGCCGCGCAGCAACGCCTACGCGCAACCTTTGGCCAATGGCCTTACACATAAGACTGAAGCTACCCCTAATTCTCTACTGCGACTGTGACACCCTGTCAGAAGCCAACACAACATTCTCCTAAGAATTGGCCCTACACCCTCGCCTTCACGCTTTGGGTGTAATGGGCGGGCCTTGCTCCTCGTGCGCTCGCAATTAATATGTCACTCCTTTGCAATTTGACTAAAACCAGCCTTGGGTTGAAAATAAAGTTATAAAATAGTGACTTGATTCAGCAGTAAAACTCAGCCTGGCTCCTGCCCCACCACTGGAGTCAGGGGACCAGTAAAGGCTGCGCCGCGACATAGGCCGCGCGGCGGGGAAATGACGTGTTCAGACTTAATAGGCCCTAGAGCTAAAACAGCAAACGACCTGCCAGAGTGACAGGCAGACAGACAGACACTGGCCGCGTTTACAAGCCCAAAAAAAGCGCGTGCCCATTCCCCCAGAAAGAATCACAACTTTAATGGCCTGTGCAATTCTGCCAGTCAGGCACAATTAATGCGTGTGTCAGAAGTCCTGAAGAAGGGCGAGGGGGGGCTTTTTCGCACAATGCCTGGGTTGATGGGAGGAAAACTCTGTTTTGCTTTTTTGAAATGCTAGGCAGCTTAGAAGCAGAGGTGGACTGGCTTACTGGGGAGGCGTGAGAGTGGCAGGCAGTCGGGGCATGCCACTGACTTTGGCCTTTCGTCCTAGGAGGCACCTCGCGATGCTTCGCCCCCTCACCCCTTCGCCCATTTCGCTTTGGCTTCTGGCTCAGATCACACAGGCTCGCAGAGGAGGGCTACACATGGAGCCGCCGAGAGTTCCCGGCGCACAAAGCATTCTCACAGCGGTGTGTTAGCGCATTCGCGGGTGCGTGCCTGGGATCGCGCCGTGCCCCTTCCACAGTCCTGTCCGTTGCCGACGGTGTGAACAAGTGGGCCTGTGTGCACAGCCTTATTTAAAGCCCCCGCGGTATGTCTCCAAGGGCAGGGCTCAGAGGCTCTGACATTCCTGCCACCCACCCCCCCCCCCCGGATTCCACTGGCAGAGGAGTGTAGACGCGGGTCCGTTTTGCTGGGCCCCTGAATAGCGCACCTTGTTTCCACACACACAGGGTGGTGCAGTGCCACGTCGCTGATGGGCGCCTTTTGCCTGGAATTGAAAGAGAGCGCGGCTAGGCATTCATGTGAAAGTCGCAGGGTCTGACGCTGGCACCCCCCTGGAATGCTGCTAATTAATGATTTCCTCATCCAGGCCCCTGACAGTCGCTGGATTGCAGGGTCCATTTTTTCTCAGCTGGTGTCCACGCTTAGCACCCAATGGCTTTCATCACTTTTCTCACTTTCCCCCAGAAGCTCACTGTCTCCAGAGCCGTGGCCCTCTCTAGGCTGGACTACTGCAACAGCCTCTTTCTCAACCTTCCTGCCTCTACTCTCCGCCCTCTGCAACTCATCCAGAACAGGGCTGCAATACTTATCCTTGGCCTCAAGCCCAGGGATGTTATCTCTCCAGCTCTGAAATCTCTCCACTGGCTCCTGCTGGTGACAAGGATCAAGTCCAAGACCCTCTGCATTGTCCACAAGGCTTTCTGGTGCCGGGAGCCCACGTTACATCCAACTCTCTCATCCTACACATCTTCCTTCTCGAGCCCTTCGTTCAGCTACCTCCAACTCTGTGAAGGTCAGACGCTTCTCCAGGCAGAGAATGGGGGGTGGGGGAGGGAGGGGAAGATCTCTCTCCTCTGCTGGTGCCTCCCTCTAGAATGGCCTCCATGACCCTCTCAAACTTGAGCCGGACCACCTAAGTTCCGGAACCATCTCAAGACCTTCCTTTTCTCCTCTTCTTTCACTTTCTCTCTCCCGTACTGACCTACCCGTCTGCTGCGCTCACTGGTTGACTGGCTACCCTCAGAGTCTCACTGGGTACCAGGCTCCTTCATGACCAGTCGCCCCTGCACTGCCCCAGGTTTACCGCACACTTAGGGGTTGTAACTGTAACCTCTACAGCCCCCTGCCTCCTGGCACTTACCCAGACCCGGGCTGCCCTGGCTGCACTTACTCAGAGCAATGCTGCCCTGATTGCACTCCCCCCTCCCTCTCCCTGACACTCCCCCTCTCCCTTCCCCCTGCACTTCATGTTCTCGCACTTGCCCGATCTGAATGACAGAAGGCCTAATAAGTCTGTCTTCCCTCCCTTGCCTTGTCGCGCCTAGAAACACTTGTGTACAGGCACGATATAAATGACATATCATATACCATCGGGTGGCAAAGAGTGCCACCCTTCTTGAAGACGATTCCATCTATTTCACACTCCTTCGACACCCAAGCCCACCATCTGACACTCATATAAAATAAAACTCGCGCAAGGAAAGATTCTGTGTGACTGGCGACAAAAATACAAAATCTTATCACAAGACAAAGCGCCAATGAATGAGTGGTCGATTGGTTTATTTTGGCGCTCTAGGTTCTACCTTTTAAGCTTCTTTGTTCATTTTGACATCAAATACAAACTTTAAAAGTTGTGGCTTGCACTGCCCCTGTGCCCCACAAATGATCCTGCAGGTGAATTACTGTATTTGCGCACCCTGGTTGTGACTGTCTGGACTCATCATAAAAAACAGAGCCCTTGCAGTTTGCGTCCTCTGCTGATGCTGTGGCGAGAGATTGTCAGTCTTTCCTCTCTTTCCATGATTGCTGAAAATCGAAGAAGGCCAAGCAATCATTATGGAAATAGAGGACACACTGCAAGTACACCACCAACACAAGAACATGTGCAGTCTAGTGTTTCCATGCAGTGTTCAGGCAGCGTTGTCCACGGCTAGTCCACACTTTCGGAGATCTAACTGTCAAAAGCTGGCCTGGCTAGGACAACGGAGGGCCGCTCTATTACAGGAAATGAAGATGCGGACACCAGCGGCTTACATGCAACTTCATTTATTAGCTTGCAACTGGGATTGACTAGCCCCCGGAAGCCCCCTCCCTAACCTAGCGTCACTTACCCCAGGCCTCTAGCCTAAATGTGGCCATGCCCCTCACTCCACAACAGTGGTGGGCTGTGCAACAGTGCACACCCAACATTACATCTACCCCCTTTTTAACACCTTAGATAACAATGTTACCCCATCTCTACAATCAGTCTGCAGGGCTTTATGTGAGACCGCTGAGGACATCTCACCGGTCATGCCGGTGCTTCTTCAGGACCACGCTTCCGGTTGGCTGAACCCTTGTTATTTTCAGACAGCTCTCTCCGTTCTCTAGATAAGAGTAATCTGAGTCTGAGCCATGCCAGTCTGCCCGGGTAGGGTACCACGGGCCTGAGCCCTCGTTGGGGTATTTGATTAAGTTTATGTTTATGAATTTGTATCGCACTCCCGGTACCCAAAGGCTTAAGGACGCAAACAAGGAACCAAAACAAGACGAAACAAAGCATGGAGCTAAGGTGGTCAGAGGTTATACTAATGGACAGCATGATTTAAGTAGTCTAGCAGAAGTGCAAGTTATTTCTAGTAATCGACCTGCAAGCCTCTCTTTGAGCCGTCAGCATTGTTCCTCTTTTTCCGGTTACAATCAGTCGTTCTGGTGCAAAAGTGGGATCCTCCTCCCGAGTCCTCGGCTGTCGCACTACTACCTGATCTCCCACTTCTATATTGCTTTCCTTGGCTCCCCTTCTGACGTCTGCCTGTGTCTTAATTTTCTTTTTGTCCGTCTGGTCACGAGCCCCGCTTGTTGTTCTACCATGCCCTGTGAAGGCGCAATCAGGCCCTCAGGTAGGCGGTTTTAGACAGTTCTCGCAAACATCAGGTCTGCGGGACACACTCCTCTGGTGCTGTGTGGGGTGTGCCGGTATTCTCTGACCAGATGGTATACAGTCTGTTCGAATGGGCTGTTGGTGACATTGGCTACTTGCAGAGATCGTTTTACGTTAGTCGTAAAGCGTTCGGCAATGCCGTTGGCTTGAGTCCATGATGGAGTGATCCTCCTGTGCTGGAAACCCATGTACCTGTCAATTTTCGCAAAGTCCTGGCTGGTGAATGGGGGACCATTGTCAGATTTGATTATTTTCGGGATACCATAGGTCTAGAGCATTCAATCCAGCATGGGTATGATGCAGGTGGCGGACGTGGACGCAACTATCTGTGCATCCAGGAAATGGGAATGTTCGTCAATCAGCACTAACACGTGTGATCTGTCCGCCAGAAGCCTGAAGATGTCCATGGCCAGCAGGGGCATGTGTAATGGACTGTGGTCAGGTGGTGGTGCCACTGCGCAACAAGTGGTGCAGCTCTGGACTGTGTTCTCCACCATGGTGTCCAGTTCGGAAAAGCTGTTTTGTTGACCCCCCCCCTGGGTCCACTCATGTGCAAGATGAATGACTTGCTGTCTGAGCATGCGGGGCAGCACGACTCTGCATCTTTTCATAAAGATATGGTCCTCCACCACCGTAAATTCATCGTGCACCAATTCCAATCTGCGCACGTTGTCATGTACCGCCACCGGTTGACTCTTGGCATGCGCTCTGGCATGTTTCATTTTTCCCTTGGATAGACATCCTGCAATGATGTGTAGGGCTGGGTCATGTTCTGATTCACCCTTGAGGGTGGCCCAGTCCACGGGAAATGGCTACATGTGGTGTAGCACATAGTTGAGATATGCATCTGTGATGGCCAGGCCTGCCCCTGCTGGTCCCGTCGGGTGTCTGGACAGGGAGTCGGCCAGGCTTGCCTCTTTGCCCGGTCCATGAACGATGGCAAATTTGTAACCCTGCAGTGGCAGGCCCTACCTCACAATTCCCTGAGGCATGCTCACCTTCAGGTTGCCAGAGATAGCCTTCCCATAGAGAAACAGGTGAAACTACTCACAGGCCCACACAATGGCCAGGTTCTCTTTCTCTTCCTGTGAGTATGCCTGCTCTTTGTGCGCGGGGCTCCTGCTGGTATATGCCACCATGAATTGCTGGTGTGGCTTGTCACAGTCCTGTTGTGTCAGGATGCCACCTAGGCAGACTGGGCTCGCATCCATGACCACTTCCGTATTTCTGTCGGCGTGAAAATACGCCATGTCTTCCGCCTTGGAGATGGCATTGCAGATGTTTTCAATAGAGTCCTGGCATGCTGGTGTCCATTGAAATGCTTCATTGCATTTGGTGAGTTGTCGGAGGGGCTCGCTAATGGTGGCGTAATCTTGCAGGTATCTGGAACAATAACTGGCAAGTCCGAGAAACGGGCATAACTCGGACATGTTCTGAGGCCTTGTGGCATTGTTGGGCGCCGCCACCTTGTCCGAGTCTGTGTGCAGGGTCGGATTGGCCCCTCGGCCTTTCGGCCCGTGGCCGGGCTGAAATCGTCCCTAGGGAGTGGGGGCGCTTTCTGGCCATGCCTGGGCTGGTTTGGAAGAGAAAAAAAAATGTACAAAAAATATCATTTTTTTTTCAAATTTTTTTTTTCCAAAAAGCCTTTCATCCTTCTTAGGTCGATAAACGAGTACCAACACAGGTTGGGGGATATTGTATGCATATTTGTTCTATAAAAAAGAGCTTAAGCTTAAGTTCTATACAATAACATATCATTTGGCCTTGGACGTCTGCTTGGATTCACAGTAATTTAGTGTACTTAGGAACAATGCTATTTGATTCCACTTCCTGTTTTGTCAAGGGGTTAAAGGTCGCGTTTCATCACTTCCCGGGATGTCACTTTGGAGTGGGGTCAAATGACATCACTTCCGGTGATGTCATCAGATGTCAATGGTCATGAGGCGAGGAGTGGACCACTTTTCTGAGGCGAGGAGTGGGCCACTTTTTTTTGGGTGACCAGGCCTATTTTTCGTCCCAGTCTGACCCTGTCTGTGTGCATACTTTGTCTGAAAAAATGTGTCCTAAAATCTTAGTGAGCCCTTGCGGAACTCACAAGCGGTGGAGTGCAGCATCATGCTCCTCTGTGGAAACCAGGACATCGCCTGAGTAATTTAGACAGTTTGGGATGTGCCAAATGACCTTGTGTATTCCGCCCTGAAATATTTCAGCTGCAGACGATATCCCGAAACGGAGCCATTTGTAATGGTATAGGCCCATGTGCAGCACGAATGAGGTGGTGTACCTGGTTTCTGAGGCAATTTCTAGCTGGTGGTACCCCTTGGTGAGGTCCAGCTCAGAGAATACCTTTGCCCCATGGAGCAAGTGAATCATATCCATGATTAGAGACGGCTGGTGTCTTTCCTTTGAATCATTTCATCCACCATCCTTGTGTCCATGCATATCCGGATGGACCCTTCTGCTGCCTCTTTGGGGACTGGCACTATGGGGGACATCCAGGGTGTGGGCCCTACAGCCGGCTCAATGACTTGGGGAGCTTTTTAAGTTCATCCTCCACTTGTCTCTGTATGTTAATCAGGATTCCACGATAATGTTGGGCAATTGGCATGACATTTCGGTCTATATGCAGTTGAATCTTGCAGTTCTTGAGCTTTCCCAGGCCTTTGAATAATTTTGGGAATGCAGACTCGATGTCCTCAACTTTCGCCAGATACTTATGGGCCATCAACTGATAGAGGACATGTACCAGCCCCATGTCTACTGCGGTCTTGAAGCTGAGGATGCACCCACTGTTAGTCTCTGTTTTGAGCATGTGCAGCTGGAGCCGTGCTGTGTGTGACCACATTGCAGAGATGACTCCCCTGCAGGGCGAAGGTGTGGTGGACCCATACAGGTATATATCTATGGTAGACGGCCTCAGCCTTGGGGGTTGCGGGAGGCTGTTATATGCCTACTCGCTCAGGATGTTTACTGTCACCCCCGTGTCGATGAGGAACTCAGCATAAGTGTCATTGGCGTGCATCACCAACGTTGGAATGTGTTCCTTGGCCACTTCATTATTTAGTGTCCACATGCAGCCCATCATCCTTTGGTCATCCGTAGATGACACAGAGTCACTGCTTGATGGTGATCACACCCCTATATATCGCACATGTTGCCTGTAGCATCACTGCCCTTGTCCGTCAGATGCTCGGCATTCACTGCAGGGGTACGACTTGGCGTTCTCGCGGTCATCCACCCTGCAATCTCCTTGACTCGCTGCCAGCACTTACTGTTGGCAGGCTTGTTTGCGTGGCTCCCCATCTCTCTTTTGGCATTCTCCTCCCTTGTGGTGGCAGATACATGTTTTTGCAGACAGCCCAGAAGGGATCTTCACCTCATCAGGCCGCACACATTTGGCCCAGCGTGGGGCACACCCCCGCATGGGCATATTCGTAGCCACACTTGAAACACGTGGCATCACAACATCTGGAGGTCTTGCTGGCGGATGCGGTGAGATTATGTACGCTCTCGCCTTCTGCCTGTTGTGGATGTACGGTCACTTTGTTCATGTTGTTCATTTGTAGATCAATGGCCGACTCCATGGGGGCAAGTGCAAGAATTTCTTCAAGGGATCGTTGTTTCTGCAACAATTTCTTTCTGAATGCCTGAGACTCGCACCCTGCGATGACTTGTGAATGCAGCGCTTCATTGTTGGAGTATCTGTGACATTCACAGCGCTTGATCTTGATGCAGTCTCATTACAAAATTGTCGAGTGTCTGGCCCTTCTCTTAGCGTGTCGTGTGATTAATGTGCCTCTCATAATCGACGTTCATGTGAGGTGCAAAGTAATTTGACAGTGCTTCATGTAGGCCTTGGAAAGATGCTGTCTCTGTGTCGATAAGCTCTCCCACAATGCCCCTCACTGCTGGGCCCACCGCAAGGGAGAGCATGTTCTTTATACTTGTGTTATCGTTGAGGTCCATTGCCCTCACGTGGAGTTTAAAATCTCTCAGCCACCGCACCCATCGTTGCCCCAAGTAATTGGCGTTGCGCAGGTCAAATTCGAGGGGCCAGGTACATAACTTGCGTCTCACCTGGTGTTTGCTGACACCATTGCTGGTATGTCCTCTTCTGACATGGTGAAATTTGCTTTCGCGTCTGATGCGAGGTACGCTTCCCTTTATCTATGATGACTTGGGCTGCTGGGTTTGCCAACTGAAGCACCCCCAAGTATATCTAATTCTTTGTCCCCCATTGTGTCTCTTCAGACTTCCTTGAGTCCAATCTTTACACCCTTTCTCATGGCTTCCTTGTCTGCATGGCCGCTAGCCGCCATGCCTGCTACTTGGCTGCACTTGACATCAATAGGCGGGCCTTCTGGAGCCTACGGTAGCCTCTGCTCCACTTTCCCGGGTGGCGCCTGCAGTCTCGCTCTTTGTCTCCCGCTCAGGGTTGCGCAGTGTGTTAGGAACTTTCCCCGGGTGGCGGCTTATGAACAAGCAGGCTTTAGTGCCCGCCACCGGTGAGCATATGAGGAGGGAGCCCACTGGAGGTGCGCCAATGCGCTTGCAGCGCTCGGCTGCACCCCTTCTGCTGCTCACTGCCTGCCAGTGAACTATTGGAGGCAGGCCTGGGCGATTAAGTCTCCCCGGTCCTCCACACCACCTGGGTGTACCAGGTCAACGTAGATCGGGAGTCACTGGGTGGGCTCCCCCAATTGTCGCCAGTGTCAAAATCTGGCCTGGCTAGGACAACGGAGGGCCGGCCGTTACAGGTAATGAGGAGGCGGACACCAGCGGGTAACATGTGACTTCATGTATTAACTTGTAACTAGAACTGACTCGTCCCCGGAAGCCCAACGTCACTTCCCCCAGGCTTCTAGCCTAAACATGGCGGCGCCCATCACTCCATGACAGTGGTGGGCCGTGTCACAGTGCACGGCCACATTAGTCTGGCCAATTGCAGTAGAGCTTTCTACTTCTACTACTTCACTAGGTCAAATGCATTGGACTTGGAAGTATGAGGCTATACACGGAGGTGTGGAATCCTGGAGAGAAATACAGACACTTCAAGTTCAGACTTGGCTTCTGAAGCCAGGGAACGGTAGGGAAAGTGGGGGAGCCGCTTTCTTAGTGACAGACATTCATGGCCGGTGAGACAAACAGGACCAGCTCACAACATAACAGTGACTTCCAGCCGTTGGGATTTTCAAGCAGGGCTTAAAGGGAACAGTCTCTTTCAGTCATGGGGGTGAACCCCTAATGCAGACCCAGGGACTCAACGGTGAGGTCCGGAAGGTCAGACTGAATGAAACTCACAGGAATATAGCTTCATCCAGAGCACAGCTATGAAGTCAACACTGAATATACCGTCCCCTGCCTCCAACACTCTGGAACTCCTCTCTTCCAAGTGTACGTACCCCTATTATTGTACCCGCTTGCTCACAGCTGTGCGGCTTTCCAGGTAGGTTTCTCTGCTATATAAAAACATACACACGCATGTCACTACCCTGCAGAGGAGAAAGAAAGCCCTTGCACAGCCGGCAGAAGGCACTAGAGAAAGGAACCCGAGAGCCCCATAACCGCTGTCCACAGATGCCAGCCCACACCTAGTCCCAGGAGAAGAAATGCCATGCTCTTCCCCTAATGCTGCTATCTAAGTGCCTGCTTTCTGTTGTGCCCTTTGTAAGTGGTGTTAGTACCTTACACAATGTTGCCAATACCCAGCAAATGGCATGAGTGTCTGGGCATATCAACAAAGGTGAATGGCATGGGCACCTGGCCTTCTATCCTTACAAAACCCGGTGAATGGCATGAGCACCTGGCCTTCTATCCTTACAAAACCCGGTGAATGGCATGAGCACCTAGCCGTCTATCCTTACAAAACCCGGTGAATGGCATGAGCACCTGGCCTTCTATCATTATAAAACCCGGTGAATGGCATGAGCACCTAGCCGTCTATCCTTACAAAACCCGGTGAATGGCATGAGCACCTGGCCTTCTATCATTATAAAACCTGGTGAATGGCATGAGCACCTGGCCTTCTATCATTACAAAACCCGGTGAATGGCATGAGCACCTGGCCTTCTATCATTATAAAACCTGGTGAATGGCATGAGCACCTGGCCTTCTATCATTACAAAACCCGGTGAATGGCATGAGCACCTGGCCTTCTATCATTACAAAACCCGGTGAATGGCATGAGCACCTGGCCTTCTATCATTACAAAACCCGGTGAATGGCATGAGCACCTGGCCTTCTATCCTTACAAAACCCAGTGAATGGCATGAGCACCTGCCTTCTATCATTACAGAACTCAGTGAATGGCATGAGCACCCGGCCTTCTTTTATTACAAAACCCGGTGAATGGCATGAACACCTGGCCTTCTATCATTACAAAACCCAGTGAATGGCATGAGCACCTGGCCTTCTATCATTACAAAACCCAGTGAATGGCATGAGCACCCTGCCTTCTATCATTACAAAACCTGGTGAATTGCATGAGCGCCTGGCCTTCTATCATTACAGAACCCAGTGAATGGCATGAGCACCTGACCTTCTATCCTTACAATACCCAGTGAAAGGCATGAGCACCTGGCCTTCTATCATTACAATACCCGGTGAATGGATTGAGCACCCTGCCTTCTATCATTACAAAACCTGGTGAATGGCATGAGTACCTGGCCTTCTATCCTTACAAAACCTGGGGAATGGCATGAGCACCTGGTCTTCTATCATTACAAAAACCGGTGAATGGCATGAACACCTGACCTTCTATCATTACAAAACCTGGTGAATGGCATGAGCACCTGGCCTTCTATCATTACAAAACCTGGGGAATGGCATGAGCGCCTGGCCTTCTATCCTTTCAAAACCCGATGAATGGCATGAGCACCTGGCCTCTATCATTACAAAACCTGGTGAATGGCATGAGCACCTGGCCTTCTATCATTACAAAACCTGGGGAATGGCATAAGTGCCTGGCCTTCTATCCTTTCAAAATCTAAGGAATGGCATGAGCACCTACCCTTCTATCATTACAAAACCCGGTGAATGGCATGAGCAGCTGGCCATCGATCATTACAAAACATGGTGAATGGCATGAGCAGCTGGCCATCTATCATTACAAAACCTGGTGAATGGTATGAGCTCCTGGCCTTCTATCATTACAAAACCCGGTGAATGACATGAGCACCTGACCTTCTATCCTTACAAAACCCGGTGAATGGCATGAGCACCTGGCCTTCTATCATTACAAAACCTGGGGAATGGCATGAGCACCTGGCCTTCTATCCGTACAAAACCTGTGGAATGACAGGAGCACCTGGCCTTCATCATTACAAAACCTGGGGAATGACATGAGCACATGGCCTTCTGTCCTTACAAAACCTGGTGAATGGCATGAGCACCTGGCCTTCATCATTACAAAACCTGGGGAATGGCATGAGCACCTGGCCTTCTATCATTACAAAACCTGGGGAATGGCATGAGCACCTGGGCTTCTATCCTTACAATACCCGGTGAATGGCATGAGCACCTGGCCTTCATCATTACAAAACCTGGGGAATGGCATGAGCACCCTGCCTTCAATCCTTACAAAACCTGGGGAATGGCATGAGCACCTGGCCTTCATCATTACAAAACCTGGGGAATGGCATGCGCACCTGGCCTTCTATCATACAAAACCTGGTGAATGGCATGAGCACCTGGCCTTCTATCATTACAAAACCTGGGGAATGATGAGCACCCTGCCTTCTATCATACAAAACCCGGTGAATGGCATGAGCACCTGGCCTTCTATCATTACAAAACCTGGGGAATGGCATTGACAGAGAGCGCAATCTATGCAGTACCTTTATTCTACCAACGCTGCTCCTTAGATCTGTGTCGGTTTAAAAAGCCCTGACCTCAAATGCCACCCACTCTGAGAACTGTACAAATTACAAAACCATAAGGTGGTGGCTGGAAGGTTTAGAATTAATCTTAACTTCTGGCATTGCATTGGGCAACCCTCCAGACCATTGTTCATGGCCTGCCAATCCATCACAGAAGGGAAAAGACCATGTGCAAATCAGGCTTGGTCCCACCCCAAAAGGGCAGTCCAGCCCAAACTGCTTGGTCACACCCCATCTGCACGAGACTGTAAGCATCCCTAGACATGTTTTGGCCTTGTTGGGCCTCATCAGTGAGGAGTAGCTTGGGTCTCAAGGCCCAGCAGCCTCGGGACCCACGTTTGGGCATACTCATCCCATTCAGGGTATCTAAAGCAAAACCAAAAGATGGTGGCTGGAAGGTTTATGAATAAGGCAGGTGGATATGGAAGAGGAGTCAATCACACCTACCTGCCCCAACCCACTCCACAGGATCAACATATGACAGAACAGAAACCATATGGATTAAACCCTTCAAATCCCGCCGCACGAGTTAACGACTGTGGAGTGCCACAAGGATCCTCACTATCACCACTGTACGTCAAAATCTACCAGACTCCGGTCATCAGAATCTTCAAGAAATAAAACATTACATGCTACAACTACACAGATGATACTCAAATCATCTACAAAATCAAAGACACCCAAGCCGATCATTCAACCCTAATCGAGTGTCTAAAAGAAGTCTTCAACTGGATGACTGCCAACAACCTGAAAATCAACCCAGGAAAGACAGAAATCATGATCGTATACAAAGACCAAGAGAAGGAAACCGCCATCCCGTGGCCCACGGAAATGGGGAACTGCACCCTCACCATCTAAGGTAGTAAAAAATCTGGGAGTCCTGATGGACAACACCCTAACCCTAGAACCACAAATAAATGCAACTGTCAAGAAATGTTTCTTCCTCCTCCACACGGCAAGAAGAATCCTACCTTTCCTCTCCTTCACGCACAAAACACTCACAATCGACGCCCTCATCATGTCAAGAATCGACTATGCAAACAGCCTCTACCTCGGAGTACCAGAATACCTCCCGAAGAAACTACAACGGATCCAAAATACAGCTGCCAGACTACTCCTCAAACTATCCAGAAGAGACCACATCACCCCTGCCCTAAAAATACTACACTGGCTCCCAGTAAAACATTGCATCACCTTCAAAACAATGTGCATAACGCACAGGGCAATCTGTGGACAAGGAGCAGAATTTCTACAAAAGAAAATAACAATCTACAAGCCAACGAGACACCTCAGGTCAAGCAACGACATCCACCTGGAACTAAAACCATACGTTAAGAAAGAACTCAGAGGCACCGCCTTCTACCACTTAGCCGCAAAATCCTGGAACAACATCCTGAAAGAAATAAGAAACACCAAAGATCACCTAAAATTCAGAAAATTACTAAAAACCCAGCGCAGCCCTGCACCATTCTCAGGATCCCCACTACAGAAGGTTGCCCCTGTTCAAAATACGCGCTGCTCTGCCACGCCCCCGCTCAGCCCTGCCCCCGCCCAGTCCTGCACCCTTCTCAGGATCCCCACTACAGAAGGTTGCCCCTGTTCAACATACACGCTGCTCTGCCACGCCCCTGCTCAGCCCTGCCCCCGCCCAGCCCTGCACCCTTCTCAGGATCCCCACTACAAAAGGCTGCCCCTGTTCAACATACGTGCTGCTCTGCCACGCCCCCGCTCAGCCTTGCCCCCGCCCAGCCCTGCACCCTTCTCAGGATCCCCACTACAGAAGGTTGCCCCTGTTCAACATATGTGCTGCTCTGCCATGCCCCCGCTCAGCCCCGCCCCCGCCCAGCCCTGCCTCCACCCAGCCCTGCACCCTTCTCAGGATCCCCACTACAGAAGGTTGCCCCTGTTCAACATATGTGCTGCTCTGCCACACCACTGCTCAGCCCCGCCCCAGCACAGCCCTGCACCTTCTCAGGATCCCCACTACAGAAGGCTGCCCCTGTTCAACATATGTACTGCTCTGCCACGCCCTCGCTCAGCCCAGCCCAGCCCAGCCCTGCCCCCGCTCAGCCCTACCCCCGCCCAGCCTGCACCCTTCTCAGGATCCCCACTACAGAAGGTTGCCCCTGTTCAACATACGTGCTGCTCTGCCACGCCCCCGCTCATCCCCGCCCCAGCACAGCCCTGCACTCTTCTCAGGATCCCCACTACAGAAGGTTGCCCCTGTTCAACATACGTGCTGCACTGCCACACCCCCGCTTAGCCCAGCCCTGCACCCTTCTCAGGATCCCCACTACAGAAGGTTGCCCCTGTTCAACATATGTGCTTCTCTGCCACGCCACCGCTCAGCCCCACCCTGCACCCTTCTCAGCATCTCCACTACAGAAGGTTGCCCTGTTCAACATATGTGCTGCTCTGCCACCACCCGCGCAGCTCGTTATGTGAAAATTTCGAGTCGTTCATTGGTTGCCCTATGTAGAATCTTCGCCTAAGTGGCCCATCTACTTTTAAGCTGTTAAGGCATGGGGGTACGGTTTGATGCTCGACTGGATATATCCGGACTTTGTCGTTCACAGTTTTTTCTAACTCACAAGAATCAAAATGGATGATGTGGTTAGTTTCTGCCCCCAAACCCTCGCTTTTCTGTTTGTAATCTAATTATTGTGTTTTATTTTATTGTTTAAAGTGCAGACCTAGCTCGAGAGCAGCGGAGCGCTGTCCAGGATGTGGGTGGACCTAGCTCAAGAGCAGAGGATACCTGTCCAGTGTTCAGGTAGCCCGCATTACTTGGTCAGACCTCTCAGTTTTTGATAGTCAATAGGACGGCGGTCCTACGAGGGATAAAGGGCGTGCTGCACGTGGCAAGGATTTGTTAATTATTGGTTTGTTGCAGAGTATTAGTACCCGGCGGGAGGGGGGTGGCAGCCTCCCAGCCAATGGAGAGGCTCGGAACGGTGGCGTTGCCAGACGGTAATCCTGCTGCCCTGAGCCACCATCTCCCACTGCCAGGGAATGAGGTAAGTGGTTTTCCCCTTCCGCCGCCCTAGCACCATTTACCTCATATTGCACCCTCCCTCCCCCACTGCACTTACCTTATTCATTGACGTCCTGATCAGGAGCGGATGTTCTGCGTATGCCTTTGTCCCCGGTGCGTCCACTCCCGATCTGCGACAAACCGACCATGGAACGAGAGAAGGGACTACATGTAGTCCCGTCTCCCGTTCCATGGCGGCCATTTTTTTTAAAAACTTTTTTTTCAATCTCTTTGATGGGCGCCATGATATGATATGATATGATATGGCATTTATAACACGCCTATACACAAGTGTTTCAAGGCGCGACGAGGCAAGGGAGGCGGAAACAGAGGGAGGACAGACAACGATCCTATTAGGCCAGGAGACATTCAGATCGCGCAAGTGCGTGGGACGGGGGAAGGGACAGTGCAGTACATGAGAATAGATAACAATAAATAAAAGTAACAGCCAGCAAGTGGCAAGTGCAAGGTATGTGCAGACATCAGGTGTCAAGTGCTGGTAGGGGGACTGTAGGGATACAGAAAAAGTCCCCAAGTGCAGGGGTTGCCAAGCAGGCAGTGCAGGTGTGAGAGACACTCGGAGGTGGGACCTGGGCCTGAGATCAGAGGGTGTCCAGGTAATCCAGTGCAGATCCAGTTACAGCAGGAGGTCAGCAGGAGAGAGGAAGAGAGAAAGCGGAGGTGCTTCGGGAACTGGAGATGGTTCTCCTCAAGTTTCAGGGAGGCAGGGAGGCTGTTCTAGAAGGAGCTCCTAGCTGAAGAAAGAGATCTAGCACCAACTAGTTGCTTGGAGAAGCGACTGACCCTGAGGGAGTTGGAGGCGGATGAGCGAAGAGCTCGAGAAGGAAGATATTTAGGAAGAGAGAGTTCAAGGTATTGAGGCCCCGGAAAGGGAGAAGGGACTAGCGACTACGTGTAGTCCCTTCTCCTGTCCCATGGTGGCCATTTTGTTTGTTTACTTTTAAAAACTATTTTCAATGGCCGCCATGGAAAGGGAGAACGGACTTCATTTCCCCTTCCTTAGTGGCCATATTTTTTCTTTTTTCTTTTTTCCGTTGCAAAGCGCCAGAGTGTTTAGAAAATGAACAAAATTGCTTTTAGCACCCCTTGTGCTGTCACGTGCCCCGCCAATTGAGGGTCACGTGACACACAGGAAATAAAGGAATCACCGGAACTGGCGTCATAACGCCAGTCCGGGTTTATGCATTGAACGAAGTGGTCCGTGTGCTCTTTTGCCGCGCCCTGCTTCCCCGCGCTGCACACCAGAGGCCTACCCTCCTGCGGTCCGACGCTGAGCCAGGGACCCCAGGGGAGGATCACCACACTGGCGACGAGGCGGAAAAATCCTGCGCCTCTACAACGCACAGCCAATCATCTTCCATCCGCGTGCCGACACGACGCGGAGCCGCGTATCTTCCCTCCGCCTGCTAACGCGGACAACCAGCTGCCGCCGCATCTACCCGGTGAGACCACGCAGCAGCCCTGCAACACACTGGGGCCTCTCCCACATGGTCAGATGAGCCATGCACCACACGGACAGCTTCCCCCACATGCCACAAGTCGGCCACAACACGTGGGGCACCAAAAGTGAAAAGGTGGATTTTTTCACCCAGAAATAGGAGGTAGCGGAGTGTAGCGACAGCGCAGGTACCTTGCACTTCGAAGGCTCATTCAAACAACAACCTAACCAGAAAGGCTGCACCGTGAACCTTCTAGAACATGTCCAGCCCGAATAGAAGCCCCACGAGGGCCAGCACAGGTCTATCATATAGGAGGAGCCTCACCTTAAACCCTCCAGACCCAGCGCAGACAACCTTCATGCCGCTGTTTGATCCTTTTACCACTGGAGCTGCTATTAGGTGGGAAATCTGGCTACAGCAATTTGAAATGCATCTAGATGCGAGAGACATTACCATAGCAAAGAAGAAGCGCACGTTCCTCCTACTCAACATTGGAGCAGCCGCCCTGCGCCTATTTAATGCGACCCCAAATCGTGGCAACAACGACAACTACGACGCGGCCAAGGCTACGCTTACTAATATGTTCAAGCCTGATCTCAACCCAGATTACAAACGGTTCCATTTCTGCATGGCAAGACAACGTGAGAAAGAGACAGTAGACAAGTTCCACGCTCGCCTTCGAGAAATGGGGGTGGGCTGCGAGTTCCCGGACGAAGAATTTGCTTTCCGCCTCCAGATCATTAACGGGATATCCTCAGAAAAACTAAGAAGAGCCATCCTGTCCGAGAGAAACATAAGACTGTCTCGCATCCTGGAAATGGCGCCCCTCCGTGAACAATTAGAAGGTCACGTGGCGATCATGGAGGCCGCGATCCCAAGATTGCCGCTAGACAGCCCTAGATCCACCGAGGACATCGCTGCCATCTCTAAACATCAGAGCAATCACACGAAACAAGGTCAAAGTCCAACACAGAGCAGGGACGAGACAAGAACTGCAAATGGTGTGGAGGCCCATGGCACAAGGGTGAGTCTTGCCCGGCATGGGGATCCACGTGCAGGAAATGCAACCGCCTTAACCACTATGCCGCAGTATGTCTGAACCCACCGAACAGAAATGACGCAACGCAGCAGCCCGCACAGGATCGCAGAAAAAAGTTTGCACCCAGAGAATCCCGCCAACAAGAGCGAAGAGGAAAAGCTAGAGCCGTGGATGACTCCCAAAAGTCCCCAGACACAAGCGGCAGCGACGAGAGCGACGACAGCTCGTCCCCAGAAGGGAGAGACAAAAACAGACGGAAAAAGGGGAGTAGACGGACACACCGAGTACACCTGATCTCGGCCATCGAGCTGCACCGATCACGACAGAAAAAGAGACCGTCATGCACCGTTCTGTCCAACGGAGCACCGCTGAAAGTTGTCATCGACACCGGCGCAACCGTGAACATCATGAGAAGAAAGTCCGGCTCTGTGCCTACGGAAGCACAAAGCCTTTGCCCGTACAAGGATCCTTCAAATCGGACTTCAGATACAAGAACGCCAACCACAGAGCACACATCTATGTGGTAGATGCCGGCCGCGAGACGTTGTTGAGCTGCAGAACAGCAGAAAAGCTGGAGTTGATCCACTTCGCTTTCAACCTTCAACAGGACGAACTCAACAGCCTGCTCAAACGACACAAGAAACTGTTCCAAGGCATTGGATGCCTAAAAGGAAGAACCATCAAGCTCCACATAGACCCCACCATTGAACCCAAAGCAGTCAGACATCGAAGGATCCCCTTCCACTTAAAAGGAGCAGTGGAAAAAGAGCTAGCCAAGCTAGAGAAAGCAGGGATCATAGAAAAAATGTCAGGGCCTACCCCGTGGGTCTCGCCCATGGTGGTTGCTCAAAAACCCAAACAACCAGACGCAGTACGAATTTGTATTGACATGAGGCTTCCCAACGCAGCCATCGGGAGAGAACGTCACGTAACACCTACGATAGACAAGCTCATTGTAGACCTCACAGGGGCAACAGTTTTCAGTAAACTTGACCTTAGATCAGGCTATCACCAGCTGAGACTGTCCAGAGAGTCGAGGTACATCACTACATTCTCCTCTCACCTCGGCCTGATGAGGTATAAACGACTCAATTCCGGAATATCATCTGCTGCGGAAGTATTCCAGCACGAAATCCGCAAAGTCATCACAGGGTTGGAAGGCACCACCAATATCAGCGACGATATTCTCGTATACGCATCAAACAAGAAGGATCACCACAAACGACTGGCAGCGGTCCTAACAAGATTAGAAGAAGCAGGCTTAACACTCAACGCCGAAAAATGCGAGTTCAACAAAGATGAAATATGCTTCTTCGGATATATTTTCAGCACCAAGGGCGTATCCCCCGACCCGTCCAAAGTACGAGACATAAAAGACACCAAAGCACCCCAATCAGCCTCCGAAGTGAGAAGCTTCATGGGAATGGCGACATATTGCGCACGCTTCATCCCCGATCTCGCCAGCACGGCAAGCCCACTCAGGGAACTAACGAAGAAGGACCAGAGGTAGGAATGGACCACCTCCCACCAACAAGCGTTTCAACAAATTAAAGACACCCTATCCGCGTCCACCACCATGGCGTTCTTCAACACAGATAAGCACACTGAACTCCTGGTCGACGCCAGCCCTGTCAGCCTTGGAGCCGTTCTAACACAAACTGACAACGAAGGAAACGTGGTCCCCATCGCGTTCGCCAGCCGAGCGCTTACAAAACCCAAACAGAACTACGCGCACATAGAGAGAAAAGCACTAGCCATCTTATGGGGATGCCGTCACTTCAAAGTGTACCTGTTAGGCAAACAAGCAAAAGTCCTCACGGATCACAAACCCCTGATCCCAATCTTCCGTGGATCCGCTCCTCACCCACCTGCACGCATCGAGAAATGGATGCTGCAGCTACAACCGTACAACATCGAGGTTGATTATCGCCCAGGGACAGACAACCCGGCAGACTACCTGTCCCGCCACCCGCGGCCTGCCACTGACAGGGAACGGCGCCAAGCGAAGGAAACCGATGAGCACGTCTGTCACATAGTCGCCTGCGCGAGGCCGCGGGCCCTGACCCTACAGGAAGTAGCCAGTGAAACAGAAACAGACACCATCCTGCAACATACCACTGCCACCGTCCGATCAGGAAATTGAAAAAACGATCTCACGTCGATGGCCCAGCGCACCGCGTCAGCCCAAGTCAAACTCAGAGCTCTATTTGGGATCAGACATGAGCTCTCGGTAGCGCCCGAAGGCATCTTACTCAAAGGACATAGAATCGTACTGCCCGAGTTCCTAGAGGATAGGGCTCTCCGCCTAGCGCACAGTGGTCATCAAGGCATTGTCAAAACCTCTGCATATCTCAAATCCCGGATGTGGATACCGAGCATACAGCAAAAGGTAGTAGAGTTAGTCGAGTCCTGCGCAGCCTGCCAAGCATCCAGAAGACCAGAACACCCCGAGCCGATCAGCAGTACCCCAAGAAGCTACAAGCGCTGGGATGCGGTCAGCATGGACCACTGCACAATTGCCAGTGAAGGGTATCTTCTCGTAGTGATCGACGAATTTAGCCGATACCCGGAAGTGGAACACGTAACATCTACTAACGCAGAGACCACAATCCTCACACTCGAGAAGATATTTGCCACACATGGAATACTGAGGAAGGTGAAAAGCGACAACGGACCATCCTTCACCAGTCAAGAGCTGTGCGAGTATTTCAAAGAAGTAAATGTCAAACACCAGCGAATCACCCTAAGATGGCCACAAGCGAACGGTGATGCGGAAAGATTCATGGGGTCACTCAACAAAGTCATCAGAATCGCCAAAGAACAGGGACGCCCGTGGCTAAAAACGGTGTACCGGTTCCTGAGAACACACTGGCAAACCCCACACTCCTCCACGGGGATCAGCCCGGCAGCCCTCATGCTTGGCGTACCCATACAAGCGGAACTACCCATACACCCCCAGTGGATAGCTCCAGAACCAGATATCCCCGCCATGGACGCCACGCGGCTGAGGCGAAATGAGCAAGAAAGTATCGCCAGACGAGCCTGCCACAGAGAGTTGACACCAGGGGACACCGTCATTGTCAAGAATCGAGCCCCGCCCAAGAAAATGTCCCTCAACTTCGAGCTCCAGCCATGGACAGTTAGTACCACAAACCACAGCATGGTCACAGCCACCCGAGGGGGGGAGACAGTGACGAGGAACGTGTCCCACTTCAAGAAGGTACCCCCAGAACTGTGGGAAGAACAACCGATGCCGTCTAGGGAAGAAGTGGAGGCGCCACACTCACCCCCCGGCCAAGTGGCACCGGGAAGTCCAGCTACTCCCGGAACCTCAGACAGTCCACGCCAGCAAAGAGAGAGAAGTAAAGCCGAGACTCCAAGGACGGACGCACCGGAGAAAAGAAACACCCGGTACCTTCTGAGGGAGAGGCCCAAACCGTCGTCCCGCCTAAATGGATATGTCGTGGACAGAATAGGCCGGCCGAAGCCTTGCTAAAGTGAACTCGAAGCTCAGTCAATAAGTTGTGCTTATTCAAGACGTATGCCAAGTTATGTCAAAGACTAGTTAAAATTTGTGTATTTGTATTTGTTGATAACTGTGCAAAACACCTCCAAGTTGGGGAGGAATGTGGTGTCACGTGCCCCGCCAATCGAGGGTCACGTGACACACAGGAAATAAAGGAATCACCGGAACTGGCGTCATAACGCCAGTCCGGGTTTATGCATTGAACGAAGTGGTCCGTGTGCTCTTTTGCCGCGCCCTGCTTCCCCGCGCTGCGCACCAGAGGCCTACCCTCCTGCGGTCCGACGCTGAGCCAGGGACCCCGGGGGTGGATCACCACACCCCTGTTTTAAGGGCTGGGGTACTAGTAGCAATAAGCCCCTCGCAGGGGGGCATTACCGCTTCAGGTAATGCCCTGGGGCGCATAGTTACAGACCCGACTCGGGCCTGTAACTGTGGGCCCCAGGGCATTACCTGAAGCGGCAATGCCCCCCCTGCGAGGGGCTTTTTGATTAAATAATACCCCCAGTAATTCATTCCTTGCCTGGAGCTGTTGGAGTTATTTCGGCGCATTTTGTGCAGCTCTGCGCCAACGGGGTGCGTTTATTTGAGGCTCTTCAAATTAGGCTATGTTTGAGATAAGGATCTGCTAATTCCTTCACCAGTTGTGTCTTGGCCTTTGGCTTCTAATTCATGACCCCAACACCTGCCCAACATGTGGATTGCACATATTGACTTGTGCCCAGGAAGAAGTGACATTTCTTGGCTTTAATTGGAGAATCCAGCATTTTGCCTGCAGAGGCCTTTGCAACCTGCATTAAACTTGTTCACTCAAAGTACGTCTCGGGGGCACTTTTAGCGTCACTTAAATCTAATGAACAATGAATATCCACCGTCTCGAGCCGTCTCATTGTCTCGACCGACGCCCGTCTTTCTTTGTTATTTGTGTTCTGCTGTCTCACTTTGAATGGGAAAAGGAAAACTACGTGTCCCAGAATGCAATGCAAAGTCAGGACTGGAGGAGCTACTGGCAGCAGGACATGCATAGTTAGGAGCTCAGCTTTTCTGAAAGTCATGGAATTGGGCCTTGCACAGCACATTCTCTGGTGGCCTCTTGGCGCTACGTGAGCTGGTGTCAAATAGAGTGACCAGATGTCCCGGTTTTCGACAGTCCCAGGAAATTGCCCTCCATTCAGGTGTCCCGGGAGTTTTTTCATTTTACAAATCCTGTCCTGGGTTTGCAGGGGTGGGTGGCTACGGTCCCGATTTTTGTCTGGACCCGATTTCGAAATCCCGAAATCGGGGCCTGGAGCGACTCTTCCTCTGCGAATGGGGGCGTGAAATGCATTTCATGCCCCCATTTCCTCCCGCTTCCCCTCCCCGGCCACTCTCCTCCAATGAGAGGAGTGTGCCTTTAAACATACCCCCTCCCCGCTCCCACAACAGGCCAGCGACATAGAAGTAGGACTACATTTGTATTTGTGTTTACTATAGTCCTACTTCTGTGTCTATGACCTGTCCCGTTTATTTTAATTTTATTTAATCTGGTCATCCTAGTGTCAAAGGGCACGCACACTATATAAGGAATAACTGAACTTTTGCTGCCTCTTTTAGGGAATACCTGTCTCACTCATAAACTCAATTTTAAGTTTTCAGTGACATAAATAAATGGTGTAATTTTGCTTGTCTCATTGTGTTCTTCCCCCTGTGATTGTAAAGCGCATTGTTGCGGCCTGACGCTAGGTCCACACTCAATGAATACCCTAATAAGAATAATAAGACTAATGTCTGAGCAACCAGTGACGAGACCACCACGGGAGCAGGGAATGACACCGTTGCTTGACGGACCTTTCACACTTCGAGGTGCACCGTTCAAAGGGGTGTGTATGAAATCACTGTCTCACACTCTCTCAGAAACAGATGCTCAAGTGCACTGAGTGTCCGACACCATACACTCCACAAACACCTCCACTGGGAGAGCGCTGAACGATGGAGGCAGCGCGTCCACGCCTACGACAAAAAACCCAACCCTGCTTGGTCTCCAGCATTACCCTATAGGTCATTACGTCTGCCGGGCACGCCAGGGCCACTTGCAACTTTCATTGGCGACAAAGGAAAGCCTTCTGGAGGCTTTGCTGTGCACTGACATGCCCAGCAGTGACTCTGAGTTACCCTGGAGAGGGGCTATTCACTTCACAAAGACGGCGCCAGGAGGAATTCTGACTTACTCCTGACTTACTCCTGACTTACTCCTGACTTACTCCTGAGTTACCTTTGGCTACCCAGAAGTACGCCAGAGTTACTAGTGCTAAAGGATCTGTGACTCGCCTCCTCAGAGTCCCACCTGAGTCTTATAAAGGCCACCAGAGTGTTTACGTGTTTAACATGGAGTGCGAGCAGTGGGTGGGCTCAAGCACATGTGTATCAAGCAACGGGGTTGGCTTTTGTGTGGGCATGCCACAGATTCGTTTTCAGGCGCTGCTATCAGGGTATTACCAGGCCATAATATGGCAGCAGCTGTAATAAGGTGTTAGTATCTGGGCATTCATTGCACGGTCTAGCCAATGCCTATTGAATTCCTATACAAGAGAAGACTGTTGGCTTTGCCAGTGCTTGATTTTAAAAGAAATTCAGTGCAAGGAATAGATGGATGACACACATGGAGAAGCGCCTCTGGCTGGCCCAGATAGATTCCAATGCAATAATCTATTTACCCCAAAATGGAGGCAGTCGCAATCTTGGCCCTAACCTCATTGGGGAGAAAGGGAAGAGCCTTCTTCGAGATTTTAGGTTTTGCCAGCCCAGTTTGGCAAACAGAGGAGATTTGCACCTCTCTAGAGCCAGAGGTCGTATCCTTTATGCCAAGGCTCTTGACTAAGGACCAAGACATGCCAGCCAGTAATCTGAGGTCCAGCCAGGGCCAGCAGAGGCCTTGCCGACTTTCAACACCTCTGTCTTCTCTACGTGTAACTTGAGCCAATTACTGGCCATCCACATCCCAACCGCTGTGAGACAGTCTCTCAGCAGCTGGGATGGATTTTCTTTAGGGGCATTTAAGCGGAAGAGAATCTGGGGGTCGTTGGCAGAGGTAGAAAAGTGCATACCAAAACTGGAAATAAGTTTGGCCAGTGCAACCATGTAAGTTAAAAAGCAATGGTGAAAGAGGGTAGCCCTGTAGAACTCCACAATCAATGGACCTAGAAGGAGGAGTGAAAGGGAGAAGGGGCGCCACCTGTGTGCGACTGGAGCGAAAAGAGGAGAACCATTTCAAGGGGACAACTGAGATTCCAGCATCGGAGAGACACTGCAAAAGTCTATGATGGTCCCCAGTGACAAAGGCCACAGAGAGATCGAGCAAAATAAGAATGCTCGTCTCACGGCCGTCCTGTAACATTGCAATATCGTCATGGAGCACAACCATCCCTCCCTTGCGATGCCAATAATTTCATCTTCCAGATAGCGCTTCAAGTGCCACCTTGGAGCCAAAATTAAACAAGGGCAAGGAAGGATCATTGCTACTCACCAGGAACAGACTTCATCCAACCATTTGCTACAGCCCATTGTAGTGTTGCCGTTGGAACCCCCGCCTGATGTGTGGGTGCTGTTGGGTATCTTAATTTATAGTATAAAAGGCTAGAGTGAGAAGTGCCGCCATTTTACTTTATGAAAACATCAACTACCCAGAAGAAAGGAAGTCAGGTGCAGTCTGTTTTCTATTTCTATGGCGGCCTTGGAGACGGAGGGGGGGGGCGCCGAAAACGCAAAGTACCTGTCACATGATCTCTTTGAGGCCCCTGGGGTGGGGGGGAGCCAGGGAGGAGAAAGGGGGCCGGTAGCGCTGTGAGAGCGAGCAGCGTAGTAGTGACGGGGGAAGGGAGAGCAACGAGTGGCAGAGCAAACACAGCAAGAACATGGGGGGCAGCAGGAAAAGTTGCAGGGCAAGAAATGTAGCCTTATAACCAAGGGGGTAACCCCCGTGCCCTAAAATGTGATTGGACAAGACAATAACCCACCCCCACCCCCTCATATCATCCCATCTTGGATTACATTGTGTTTCATAGACAGCCGATAGCCGGGCTCTGGGGGCCTTTCACGGTGGATGATACCGACCTTGTTTCTGTTGCATTGTTGCATGTTGTGGTCTGTGTGTAATACATTGTTTTGTCCTCCACTCCCAGCCCCTGGTTTATGCTCCTACTCTGACCCCGCCCCCACCCGACACAAGTCATTCAATACAACAGTGCTCTTATGTAAAGGCGCCGGTTCCTGGGACTGCTTCGCCCAACCTGCAGAAGCGTAGACAGGGTAGGGCCTGAGCGGGCAAGGCCCACCCAACATCTGTGAATGCCCACTCAGCAGCGCCGTGTGGGCATGTACAGATGTTCATGCTACTGCGTTGGCCCCAACTACATTAGCTTCAGGCCCCATCTGTTGGCCAATCCTGGCTACGCCTCTGCCAACCTGGCCAATCCTCTTATTCAATAAATACGGATGTTACCTCTGCACGGATTATTCGGGGTCTTGTTTCATGTTCCTCTTCATTTCTTTATTGCATGTTTTATTTAGAAACTTTCTACGACCCTTGGAAGAGAATTAGAATGAGAAAACCACTTGAAATATTCTCAACTGAAATTCTTTGAAATTCATTGTATTAGTAGTTTGCCTATTTTTGGAGGATAACCTGAAAACCTAATATGATTTCGTTTGTCAATGGGCCGAGGAGCCGAGCTCTAATTTAAAAATAAAGCTACCCTTCGATGAGAGTTATTCATGTTTCAAAAACATTGGCTTTAATCTAAGATTTTAATTCCCATCTCCTGGCGTCTAAGACTATCTCTGAAATCCCTAATGATTCTCGTGCTGTCCCTTTAAGAAAGTTATTAAATGATTTCTTGCAGAAGTATTAGAAAGGCTCGTGAGCAGTAAATGCGGCTGCGGCGGCGATTAGAAGATTTACACCGCCTGCGGCGCATCAGCGCCTCCTTAATACCTCCACAGACATGCGATTAGGAGCATCTAATTAATGACGCCGATCTTCCCGGATCCTAAAAGGCTTGGATTTGGCTACAAATGTTACAACATGAGCCAAAGACAAGAGGGATGTGATCTGCCAAGAGCTGGGAAGATGTTCCGCTGTTCCCGCACAAGTGAGGCGTATGCCTCCGGCCTTCATGGCGGTATCTACCGCTTCGGAACCATAACCCGCAATGCTTTCTGGGAAGAGCACTAACCTCAACAAGGCGGCAGGGCGACAGAACCTGCGGCGTCCAGTGCCCAAGCTCTGGAATAGAGTAAACCCAACCCTGAGAGACGAACCCAATGATCTCCTTCAGAAAGATGCAGAAGACGGAACCTTCTAGAGCATCAGAAGACATTAAGCCAGGGTGCAACTGGGCGGGAGCACAACCGAGCTTTGTTTCAGCAAAATTGGACTTGCTGAACTACCATTACAGCCCAAACCCCCCAGCGACTGAGCCTAAGAGCAGCCGTCCAAGCATGTTCTCCCGTGCACATGGTAGCGTTCCTCAGGATATTCAGGGTAAGCGAGGGGGTGTGGGGCCAGAGTGATTAACTGACAAACTCTGAGATATTCATGGAAACACCATGTCTTCCTCTCAACAGAACACCCTAGGTGTCACATCCACCAACAAGCACTGTCTAAATGGGGATACATGGCTTGTGGGTAAGACCTCTGACTGCTAGGGTGAGTGTTGCGACAAATGAAAAGAAGATAGACCACAGTTTGCGTTACTTGTTCAGAAAGGCTTTATGCTTCAGACACTATCGCAAACACATTTCAAAACTACAATTCTGTGTTCATTCTAATGATCCCAAAATGCTCTTTGCTTTTTATGGAAATTGTGAAGATTCTGTCCCTCTTGAGGTGCCGCCACTCCCAGCAGCACTTGATTTGATTCCTTGAGGAGGCCTGGGCTGCTTGACCTGGGCAGGGCTCCGCGCCTGAGTCCTGCTCACATCACAGACCACCCCCGCCACAGAAAGGGGGTGGCAAGTTCCAAGAGTACATTTTGCCAATTTCCAGCACTGACTTTAAGTGACTTGACTATGGAGTGACTGAGTAGAGCTGCACTCACAGCAGTTCCATTGAAGGTAACTCACCTGCCTTAATCTACTTATATCCCATTAACACGGGCACTTCCCTGCTCTTAGTCATTTTCCTCTCCCTCCTGTAACACATCACCAAGCACCCTTCACTGATTCCACTTAAGCGGTCCTCCGGTCCATGTGTAGCCAACCTTTCCCGTCACTCTGATCTTAAGTGGCCCTCCGGTCCATGTGTAGCCAGCCTATCCCTTCACTCTGATCTTAACATTTCCCTTCACTCTGATCTTAAGTGACGCTCCGGTACATGTGCAGCCGACCTTTCCCTTCACTCTGATCTTAAGCGGCCCTCCGCTCCATGTGTAGCCAACCTTTCCCTTCACACTGATCTTAAGTGGCCCTCCGGTCCATGTGTAACCAACCTTTCCCTTCACTCTGATCTTAACGTTTCCCTCCCTTCAATCTGATCTTAAGTTGCCCTTCGCTCCCTGTGTAGCCAACCTTTCCCTTCACTCTGATTTTAAGTGGCCCTCCGGTCCATGTGTAACCAACCTTTCCCTTCACTCTGATCTTATACTTTCCCTTCACTCTGATCTTAAGTGGCCCTCCGGTCCATGTGTAACCAACCTTTCCCTTCACTCTGATCTTAAGTGGCCCTCCGGTCCCAGTGTAGCCACCCTTTCCCTTCACTCTGATCTTAACCTTTCCCTTCACTCTGATCTTAACATTTCCCTTCAATCTGATCTTAAGTGACCCTCCAGTCCATGTGTAGCCAACCTTTCCCTTCACTCTGATCTTAAGCGGACATCCGCTCCATGTGTAGCTAACCTATCCCTTCACTCTGATCTTAACCTTTCCCTTCACTCTGATCTTAACATTTCCCTTCAATCTGATCTTAAGTGACCCTCCAGTCCATGTGTAGCCAGCCTTTCCCTTCACTCTGATCTTAAGTGGCCCTCCGGTCCCAGTGTAGCCAACCTTTCCCTTCACTCTGATCTTAAGTGACCCTCCAGTCCATGTGTAGCCAGCCTTTCCCTTCACTCTGATCTTAAGTGGCCCTCCGCTCCATGTGTAGCCAGCCTTTCCCTTCACTCTGATCTTAAGTGGCCCTCCGCTCCATGTGTAGCCAGCCTTTTCCTTCACTCTGATATCAAGTGGCCTTCCGCTCTATGTGTAGCCAGCCTATCCCTACACTCTGATCTTAACCTTTCCCTTCACTCTGATCTTAAGGGGCCCTCCGGTCCATGTGTAGCCAACCTTTCCCTTCACTCTGATCTTAAGTGGCCCTCCGCTCCATGTGTAGCCAGCCTATCCCTTCACTCTGATCTTAACCTTTCCCTTCACTCTGATGATCTTAAGTGGCCCTCCGGCCCAGGTGTAGCCAACCTTTCCATTCACTCTGATCTTAAGTGGCCCTCCGGTCCATGTGTAACCAACCTTTCCCTTCACTCTGATCTTAACGTTTCCCTCCCTTCAATCTGATCTTAAGTGGCCCTCCGCTCCCTGTGTAGCCAACCTTTCCCTTCACTCTGATCTTAAGTGGCCCTCCGGTCCATGTGTAACCAACCTTTCCCTTCACTCTGATCTTAACCTTTCCCTTCACTCTGATCTTAGTGGCCCTCCACTCCATGTGTAGCCAACCTTTCCCTTCACTCTGATCTTAAGTGGCCCTCCGGTCCATGTGTAGCCAACCTTTCCCTTCACACTGATCTTAAGTGGCCCTCCGGTCCATGTGTAACCAACCTTTCCCTTCACTCTGATCTTAACGTTTCCCTCCCTTCAATCTGATCTTAAGTGGCCTTCCGCTCCCTGTGTAGCCAACCTTTCCCTTCACTCTGATCTTAAGTGGCCCTCCGGTCCATGTGTAACCAACCTTTCCCTTCACTCTGATCTTAACCTTTCCCTTCACTCTGATCTTAAGTGGCCCTCCGCTCCATGTGTAGCCAACCTTTCCCTTCACTCTGATCTTAAGTGGCCCTCCGGTCCATGTGTAACCAACCTTTCCCTTCACTCTGATCTTAACCTTTCCCTTCACTCTGATCTTAAGTGGCCCTCTGCTCCATGTGTAGCCAACCTTTTCCTTCACTCTGATCTTAAGTGGCCCTCCGGTCCATGTGTAACCAACCTTTCCCTTCACTCTAATCTTAAGCGGACATCTGCTCCATGTGTAGCTAACCTATCCCTTCACTCTGATCTTAACCTTTCCCTTCACTCTGATCTTAACATTTCCCTTCAATCTGATCTTAAGTGACCCTCCAGTCCATGTGTAGCCAGCCTTTCCCTTCACTCTGATCTTAAGTGGCTCTCCGGTCCCAGTGTAGCCAACCTTTCCCTTCACTCTGATCTTAAGTGACCCTCCAGTCCATGTGTAGCCAGCCTTTCCCTTCACTCTGATCTTAAGTGGCCGTCCGCTCCATGTGTAGCCAGCCTTTCCCTTCACTCTGATCTTAAGTGGCCCTCTGCTCCATGTGTAGCCAGCCTTTTCCTTCACTCTGATATTAAGTGGCCCTCCGCTCTATGTGTAGCCAGCCTATCCCTACACTCTGATCTTAACCTTCCCCTTCACTCTGATCTTAAGGGGCCCTCCGGTCCATGTGTAGCCAACCTTTCCCTTCACTCTGATCTTAAGTGGCCCTCCGCTCCATGTGTAGCCAGCCTATCCCTTCACTCTGATCTTAACCTTTCCCTTCACTCTGATGATCTTAAGTGGCCCTCCGGCCCAGGTGTAGCCAACCTTTCCATTCACTCTGATCTTAAGTGGCCCTCCGCTCCATGTGTAGCAAGCCTTTCCCTTCACTCTGATCTTAACCTTTCCCTTCACTCTGATCTTAGGTGGCCCTTTGGTCCATGTGTAGCCAACCTTTACCTTCACTCTGATCTTAAGGGGCCCTCCGGTCCATATGTAGCCAGGCTTTCCCTTCACTCTGATCTTAAGTGGCCATCCGGTCCATATGTAGCCAGCCTTTCCCTTCACTCTGATCTTAAGTGGCCGTCCGGTCCATATGTAGCCAGTCTTTCCCTTCACTCTGATCTTAAGTGGCCATCCGGTCCATATGTAGCCAGCCTTTCCCTTCACTCTGATCTTAAGTGGCCCATCCGGTCCATATGTAGCTAGCCTTTCCCTTCACTCTGATCTTAAGTGGTCGTCCGGTCCAAGTGTAGCGAACCTTTCCCTTCACTCTGATCTTAAGTGGCCCTCCAGTCCATATGTAGCCAGCCTTTCCCTTCACTCTGATCTTAAGTGGCCGTCCGGTCCATGTGTAGGCAACCTTTCCCTTCACTCTGATCTTAAGTGGCCTTCCGGTCCATGTGTAGCCAACCTTTCCCTTCACTCTGATCTTAAGTGGCCTTCCAGTCCACGTGTAGCCAGCCTTTCCCTTCACTCTGATCTTAAGTGGCCCTCCGGTCCATATGTAGCCAGCCTTTCCCTTCACTCTGATCTTAAGTGGCCCTCCGGTCCATATGTAGCCAGCCTTTCCCTTCACTCTGATCTTAAGTGGCCGTCCGGTCCATGTGTAGCCAACCTTTCCCTTCACTCTGATCTTAAGTGGCTGTCCGGTCCATGTGTAGCCAACCTTGCCCTTCACTCTGATCTTAAGTGGCTCTCCGGTCCCAGTGTAGCCAACCTTTCCCTTCACTCTGATCTTAAGTGACCCTCCAGTCCATGTGTAGCCAGCCTTTCCCTTCACTCTGATCTTAAGTGGCCGTCCGCTCCATGTGTAGCCAGCCTTTCCCTTCACTCTGATCTTAAGTGGCCCTCTGCTCCATGTGTAGCCAGCCTTTTCCTTCACTCTGATATTAAGTGGCCCTCCGCTCTATGTGTAGCCAGCCTATCCCTACACTCTGATCTTAACCTTCCCCTTCACTCTGATCTTAAGGGGCCCTCCGGTCCATGTGTAGCCAACCTTTCCCTTCACTCTGATCTTAAGTGGCCCTCCGCTCCATGTGTAGCCAGCCTATCCCTTCACTCTGATCTTAACCTTTCCCTTCACTCTGATGATCTTAAGTGGCCCTCCGGCCCAGGTGTAGCCAACCTTTCCATTCACTCTGATCTTAAGTGGCCCTCCGCTCCATGTGTAGCAAGCCTTTCCCTTCACTCTGATCTTAACATTTCCCTTCACTCTGATCTTAGGCGGCCCTTTGGTCCATGTGTAGCCAACCTTTACCTTCACTCTGATCTTAAGGGGCCCTCCGGTCCATATGTAGCCAGGCTTTCCCTTCACTCTGATCTTAAGTGGCCATCCGGTCCATATGTAGCCAGCCTTTCCCTTCACTCTGATCTTAAGTGGCCGTCCGGTCCATATGTAGCCAGTCTTTCCCTTCACTCTGATCTTAAGTGGCCGTCCGGTCCATATGTAGCCAGCCTTTCCCTTCACTCTGATCTTAAGTGGCCCATCCGGTCCATATGTAGCTAGCCTTTCCCTTCACTCTGATCTTAAGTGGTCGTCCGGTCCAAGTGTAGCGAACCTTTCCCTTCACTCTGATCTTAAGTGGCCCTCCAGTCCATATGTAGCCAGCCTTTCCCTTCACTCTGATCTTAAGTGGCCGTCCGGTCCATGTGTAGCCAACCTTTCCCTTCACTCTGATCTTAAGTGGCCTTCCGGTCCATGTGTAGCCAACCTTTCCCTTCACTCTGATCTTAAGTGGCCTTCCAGTCCACATGTAGCCAGCCTTTCCCTTCACTCTGATCTTAAGTGGCCCTCCGGTCCATATGTAGCCAGCCTTTCCCTTCACTCTGATCTTAAGTGGCCCTCCGGTCCATATGTAGCCAGCCTTTCCCTTCACTCTGATCTTAAGTGGCCGTCCGGTCCATGTGTAGCCAACCTTTCCCTTCACTCTGCTCTTAAGTGGCCTTCCGGTCCATGTGTTGCCAACCTTTCCCTTCACTCTGATCTTAAGTGGCCGTCCGGTCCATGTGTAGCCAATCTTTCCCTTCACTCTGATCTTAAGTGGCCCTCCGGTTCATATGTAACCAACCTTTCCCTTCACTTTGATCTTAAGTGGCCCTCTGGTCCATGTGTAGCCCACCTTTCGCTTCACTCTGATCTTACGTGGCCCTCCTGTCCCTGTTTAGCCAACCTTTCCCTTCACTCTGATCTTAAGTGGCCTTCCGGTCCATGTGTAACCAACCTTTCCCTTCACTCTGATCTTAAGTGGCCCTCCGTTCTATGTGTATCCCACCTTTCCCTTCACCCTGATCTTAAGTGGCCCTCCTGTACCTGTTTAGCCAACCTTTCTCTTCACTCTGATCTTAAGTGGCCCTCCGTTCCATGTGTATCCCACCTTTCCCTTCACTCTGATCTTAAGTGGCCCTCCTGTCCCTGTTTAGCCAACCTTTCCCTTCACTCTGATCTTAATTGGCCCTCCGGTCCATATGTAGCATCCTTTCCCTTCACTCTGATCTTAAGTGGCCTTGCGTTCCATGTGTATCCTGCCTTTCCCTTCACTCTTATCTTAAGTGGCCCTCCGCTCCATGTGTAGCAAGCCTTTCCCTTCACTCTGATCTTAAGTGGCCCTCCTGTCCCTGTTTAGCCAACCTTTCCCTTCACTCTGATCTTAAGTGGCCCTCCGGTCCATATGTAGCCAGCCTTTCCCTTCACTCTGATCTTAAGTGGCCCTCCTGTCCCTGTTTAGCCAAACTTTCCCTTCACTCTGATCTTAAGTGGCCCTCCGTTCCATGTGTAGCCCACCTTTCCCTTCACTCTGATCTTAAGTGGCCCTCCGGTCCATGTGTATCCCACCTTTCCCTTCACTCTGATCTTAAGTGGCCCTCCTGTCCCTGTTTAGCCAACCTTTCCCTTCACTCTGATATTAAGTGGCCCTCCGGTCCATATGTAGCCAGCCGTTCCCTTCACTCTGATCTTAAGTGGCCCTCCGGTCCATAAGTAGCCAGCCGTTCCCTTCACTCTGATCTTAAGTGGCCCTCCTGTCCCTGTTTAGCCAACCTTTCCCTTCACTCTGATCTTAATTGGGCCTCCGGTCCCTATGTAGCCAGCCTTTCCCTTCACTCTGATCTTAAGTGGCCCTTCGGTCCATGTGTATCCCACCTTTTCCTTCACTCTGATCTTAAGTGGCCCTCCTGTCCCTGTTTAGCCAATCTTTCCCTTCACTCTGATCTTAAGTGGCCCTCCGGTCCATAAGTAGCCAACCTTTCCCTTCACTCTGATCTTAAGTGCCCCTCTGGTCCATGTGTAGCCAACCTTTCCCTTCACTCTGATCTTAAGTGGCCCTCCTGTCCCTGTTTAGCCAACCTTTCCCTTCACACTGATCTTAAGTGGCCCTCTGGTCCATATGTAGCCAACCTTTCCCTTCACTCTGATCTTAAGTGGCCTTTTGGTCCATGTGTAGCCAACCTTTCCCTTCACTCTGATCTTAAGTGGCCCTCCGGTCCATGTGTAGCCAGCCTTTCCCTTCACTCTGATCTTATGTGGCCCTCCCGTTCCTGTTTAGCCAATCTTTCCTTTCACTCTGATCTTAAGTGGCCCTCCGGTCCATATGTAGCCAGCCTTTCCCTTCACTCTGATCTTAAGTGGCCTTCCGGTCCATGTGTAGCCAGCCTTTCCCTTCACTCTGATCTTAAGTTGCCCTCCGGTCCATGTGTAGCCAGCCTTTCACTTCACTCTGATCTTAAGTGGCCCTCCGGTCCATGTGTAGCCAACCTTTCCCTTCACTCTGATCTTAATTGGCCCTTCGGTCCATGTGTAGCCAGCTTTTCCCTTCACTCTGATCTTAAGTGGCCCTTCGGTCCATGTGTATACCACCTTTTCCTTCACTCTGATCTTAAGTGGCCCTCCTGTCCCTGTTTAGCCAATCTTTCCCTTCACTCTGATCTTAAGTGGCCCTCCGGTCCATAAGTAGCCAACCTTTCCCTTCACTCTGATCTTAAGTGCCCCTCTGGTCCATGTGTAGCCAACCTTTCCCTTCACCCTGATCTTAAGTGGCCCTCCTGTCCCTGTTTAGCCAACCTTTCCCTTCACTCTGATCTTAAGTGGCCCTCTGGTCCATATGTAGCCAACCTTTCCCTTCACTCTGATCTTAAGTTGCCTTTCGGTCCATGTGTAGCCAAACCGGTAGCCAGCCTTCCCCTTCACTCTGATCTTAAGTGGCCCTCCGGTCCATGTGTAGCCAGCCATTCCCTTCACTCTGATCTTAAGTGGCCCTCCGGTCCATGTGTAGCCAGCCTTTCCCTTCACTCTGATCTTAAGTGGCCCTCCCGTCCCTGTTTAGCCAACCTTTCCCTTCACTCTGATCTTAAGTGGCCCTCCGGTCCATATGTAGCCAGCCTTTCCCTTCACTCTGATCTTAAGTGGCCCTCCGGTCCTTATGTAGCCAGTCTTTCCCTTCACTCTGATCTTAAGTGGCCCTCCGGTCAATGTGTAGCCAGCCTTTCCCTTCACTCTGATCTTAAGTGGCCCTCCGGTCCATGTGTAGCCAGCCTTTCCCTTCACTCTGATCTTAAGTGGCCCTCCGGTCCATGTGTAGCCAGCCTTTCCCTGCACTCTGATCTTAAGTGGCCCTCCGGTCCATGTGTAGCCAGCCTTTCCCTTCACTCTGATCTTATGTGGCCCTCCCGTTCCTGTTTAGCCAACCTTTCCTTTCACTCTGATGTTAAGTGGCCCTCCGGTCCATATGTAGCCAGCCTTTCCCTTCACTCTGATCTTAAGTGGCCTTCCGGTCCATGTGTAGCCAGCCTTTCCCTTCACTCTGATCTTAAGTTGCCCTCCGGTCCATGTGTAGCCAGCCTTTCACTTCACTCTGATCTTAAGTGGCCCTCCGGTCCATGCGTAGCCAACCTTTCCCTTCACTCTGATCTTAAGTGGCCCTTCGGTCCATGTGTAGCCAGCCTTTCCCTTCACTCTGATCTTAAGTGGCCCTCCGGTCCATGTGTAGCCAATCTTTCCCTTCTCTCTGATCTTAAGTGGCCCTCCGGTCCATGTGTAGCCAGCCTTTCCCTTCACTCTGATCTTCACCTTTCCCTTCACTCTGATCTTAACCTTTCCCTTCACTCTGATCTTAAGTGGCCCTCCGTTCCATGTGTATCCCACCTTTCCCTTCACTCTGATCTTAAGTGGCCCTCCGGTCCCTGTTTAGCCAACCTTTCCCTTCACTCTGAATTTAAGTGGCCCTCCGGTCCATGTGTATCACACCTTTCCCTTCACTCTGATCTTAAATTACCCTCCGCTCCATGTGTAGCCAACCTTTCCCTTCACTCTGATCTTAAGTGGCCCTCCTGTCCCTGTTTAGCCAACCTTTCCCTTCACTCTGATCTTAAGTGGCCTTCCGGTCCATGTGTAGCCCACCTTTCCCTTCACTCTGATCTTAAGTTGCCCTCCGGTCCATGTGTACCTAACCTTTCCCTTCACTCTGATCTTAAGTGGCCCTCTACTCCATGTGTAGCCAGCCTTTCCCTTCACTCTGATCTTAAGTGGCCCTCCGGTCCATGCGTAGCTAACCTTTCCCTTCACGCTGATCTTAAGTGGCCCTCCGGTCCATGTGTAACCAGCCTTTCCCTTCACTCTGATCTTAAGTGGCCCTCCGGTCCATGTGTAGCCAGCCTTTCCCTTCTCTCTGATTTTAACCTTTCCCTTCACTCTGATCTTAAGTGGCCCTCCGATCCATATGTAGCCAGACTTTCCCTTCACTCTGATCTTAAGTGGCCCTCCCGTCCATATGTAGCCAGCCTTTCTCTTCACTCTGATCTTAAGTGGCCCTCCGGTCCATGTGTAGCCAGCCTTTCCGTTCACTCTGATCTTAAGTGGCCCTCCGGTCCATGTGTAGCCAGCCTTTCCCTTCACTCTGATCTTAAGTGGCCCTCCGGTCCATATGTAGCCAGTCTTTCCCTTCACTCTGATCTTAAGTGGCCCTCCGGTCCATGTGTAGCCAGCCTTTCCCTTCACCCTGATCTTAAGTGGCCCTCCGGTCCATGTGTAGCCAGCCTTTCCCTTCACTCTTATCTTAACCTTTCCCTTCACTCTGACTTTAAGTGGCCCTCCGGTCCATATGTAGCCAGTCTTTCCCTTCACTCTGATCTTAAGTGGCCCTACGGTACATGTGTAGCCAGCCTTTCCCTTCACTCTGATCTTAACCTTTCCATTCACTCTGATCTTAAGTGGCCCTCTGGTCCATGTGTAGCCAGCCTTTCCCTTCACTCTGATCTTAAGTGTCCCTCCGGTCCATGTGTAGCCAGCCTTTCCCTTCACTCTGATCTTAAGTGGCCCTCCGGTCCCTGTGTAGCCAGCCAGCCTTTCCCTTCAGTCTGATCTTAAGTGGCCCTCTGGTCCATGTGTAGCCAGCCTTTCCCTTCACTCTGATCCTAAGTGGCCCTCCGTTCCATGTGTAGCCAGCCTTTCCCTTCACTCTGATCTTAAGTGGCCCTCCGGTCCATGTGTAGCCAGCCTTTCCCTTCACTCTGATCTTAAGTGGCCCTCCGGTCCCTGTTTAGCCAGCCTTTCCCTTCACTCTGATCTTAAGTGGCCCTCCGGTCCATGTGTAGCCAGCCTTTCCCTTCACTTTGATCTTAAGTGGCCCTCCGGTCCATGTGTAGCCAGCCTTTCCCTTCACTCTGATCTTAAGTGGCCCTCCGGTCCATGTGTAGCCAGCCTTTCCCTTCACTCTGATCTTAAGTGGCCCTCCGGTCCATGTGTAGCCAGCCTTTCCCTTCACTCTGATCTTAAGTGGCCCTCCGGTCCCTGTTTAGCCAGCCTTTCCCTTCACTCTGATCTTAAGTGGCCCTCCGGTCCATGTGTAGCCAGCCTTTCCCTTCACTCTGATCTTAAGTGGCCCTCCGGTCCCTGTTTAGCCAGCCTTTCCCTTCACTCTGATCTTAAGTGGCCCTCCGGTCCCTGTGTAGCCAGCCTTTCCCTTCACTCTATTCTTAAGTGGCCCTCCGGGCCATGTGTAGCCAGCCTTTCCCTTCACTCTGATCTTAAGTGGCCCTCCGGTCCCTGTTTAGCCAGCCTTTCCCTTCACTCTGATCTTAAGTGGCCCTCCGGTCCATGTGTAGCCAGCCTTTCCCTTCACTCTGATCTAGTGGCCCTCCGGTCCATATGTAGCCAGCCTTTCCCTTCACTCTGACCTTAAGTGGCCCTCCGGTCCATATGTAGCCAGCCTTTCCCTTCACTCTGACCTTAAGTGGCCCTCCGGTCCATGTGTAGCCAGCCTTTCCCTTCACTCTGATCTTAAGTGGCCCTCCGGTCCATGTGTAGCCAGCCTTTCCCTTCACTCTGATCTTAAGTGGCCCTCCGGTCCATGTGTAGCCAGCCTTTCCCTTCACTCTGATCTTAAGTGGCCCTCCGGTCCATGTGTAGCCAGCCTTTCCCTTCACTCTGATCTTAAGTGGCCCTCCCGTTCCTGTTTAGCCAACCTTTCCTTTCACTCTGATCTTAAGTGGCCCTCCGGTCCATATGTAGCCAGCCTTTCCCTTCACTCTGACCTTAAGTGGCCCTCCGGTCCATGTTTAGCCAGCCTTTCCCTTCACTCTGACCTTAAGTGGCCCTCCGGTCCATGTGTAGCCAGCCTTTCCCTTCACTCTGACCTTAAGTGGCCCTCCGGTCCATGTGTAGCCAGCCTTTCCCTTCACTCTGATCTTAAGTGGCCCTCCGGTCCATGTGTAGCCAGCCTTTCCCTTCACTCTGATCTTAAGTGGCCCTCCGGTCCATGTGTAGCCAGCCTTTCCCTTCACTCTGATCTTAAGTGGCCCTCCGGTCCATGTGTAGCCAGCCTTTCCCTTCACTCTGACCTTAAGTGGCCCTCCGGTCCATGTGTAGCCAGCCTTTCCCTTCACTCTGATCTTAAGTGGCCCTCCGGTCCATGTGTAGCCAGCCTTTCCCTTCACTCTGATCTTAAGTGGCCCTCCGGTCCATGTGTAGCCAGCCTTTCCCTTCACTCTGATCTTAAGTGGCCCTCCGGTCCATGTGTAGCCAGCCTTTCCCTTCACTCTGATCTTAAGTGGCCCTCCGGTCCATGTGTAGCCAGCCTTTCCCTTCACTCTGATCTTAAGTGGCCCTCCGGTCCATGTGTAGCCAGCCTTTCCCTTCACTCTGATCTTAAGTGGCCCTCCGGTCCATGTGTAGCCAGCCTTTCCCTTCACTCTGATCTTAAGTGGCCCTCCGGTCCATGTGTAGCCAGCCTTTCCCTTCACTCTGATCTTAAGTGGCCCTCCCGTTCCTGTTTAGCCAACCTTTCCTTTCACTCTGATCTTAAGTGGCCCTCCGGTCCATATGTAGCCAGCCTTTCCCTTCACTCTGACCTTAAGTGGCCCTCCGGTCCATATGTAGCCAGCCTTTCCCTTCACTCTGACCTTAAGTGGCCCTCCGGTCCATGTGTAGCCAGCCTTTCCCTTCACTCTGATCTTAAGTGGCCCTCCGGTCCATGTGTAGCCAGCCTTTCCCTTCACTCTGATCTTAAGTGGCCCTCCGGTCCATGTGTAGCCAGCCTTTCCCTTCACTCTGATCTTAAGTGGCCCTCCGGTCCATGTGTAGCCAGCCTTTCCCTTCACTCTGATCTTAAGTGGCCCTCCCGTTCCTGTTTAGCCAACCTTTCCTTTCACTCTGATCTTAAGTGGCCCTCCGGTCCATATGTAGCCAGCCTTTCCCTTCACTCTGACCTTAAGTGGCCCTCCGGTCCATGTTTAGCCAGCCTTTCCCTTCACTCTGATCTTAAGTGGCCCTCCGGTCCATGTGTAGCCAGCCTTTCCCTTCACTCTGATCTTAAGTGGCCCTCCGGTCCATGTGTAGCCAGCCTTTCCCTTCACTCTGATCTTAGGTGGCCCTCCGGTCCATGTGTAGCCAGCCTTTCCCTTCACTCTGATCTTAAGTGGCCCTCCGGTCCCCTTGCACTGAGTTGCCTCTTTTCTGGCCGTTTCACCAGTAGCTGAAATGCTCTGATTGTGAAGATACATCAAACAACACAAAGGCATACAATGAATACATCTCTAATGCACAGAGGGGCACAACTATGAGATTTGTCTAAAGTCTATTAAGTAATACTAAGTTATGGCGAGGACTCTGCTGGGTAGTTCATTTAATTTAATACAATACTTGCTACGTGCAACGCAGCCCAAAAGCCTCAGCGTGCACAAAAATACACAAGACAAACAAAGCACAACACATAGAATCCACAGTGCCCCCAGTTAATGCCCGGGGCGGGGGGCTCTCCTAGGTTGTATATTGACCAGGACTGAAGTAATCGAGCGCTGAAGATAAGCCAGGTGTCTTAACCCTTTCCCTCCCATCATTCTATATTGAGTTGCCCGCTCCAACCACCCCTCCCCCCCCCCACTTGGAGGATATTGGAATATTGCTGTCATGGATCAGACGCCTGAATTTGGGGCCAATCACATTGACACTGAGAAAGCAAATACATATATTTATTTATTTAGGCTACAGCGCGTTCACGCGGACCCGCCTCCTGGCCTCCGAGTCAGCGGAGAGGGCCACGATTTCTCAGGCATTGATTGGTGGAGCTCCAGCAGCGTGACGCGTGTGGTCCCCCCGCGCTCTGTGGGCAAGAGCTCATCGCCCACCTCACGTGGGAGGTTCCTTCCGTGAAAGCAGAGAGTCGCTGGTGCTTCTGGGCCAGCTGTCAGCCAATCAGAATTCAACGCTTATCCAAAGGACAGCACAGCAGTGTGAGTTACAGAAGGACAAGTGACACTGTCATGAGTCCCATACGTGTGCACTCAGGCACACGAGGAAATGTGCACCAGCACCCAGCTGCCCCCACTCTGCCAATTTACGAGCCCGAAAACCGCAGCCCATCGTGAGGGGCTCGTGTGCTAATGCCACCCCCACATTTTCCCACGGTGGCCATCTCTGAGATGCGCGGGCATCACCACAGCGGCTCCCGCTCCAGGTTCTGTGACTTAGGACCCTCATCTCCCTGGCAGTGACCTCATCTCCCTGGCAGTGCCCTCATCTCCCTGGCAGTGCCCCCTCAGGGCCCTCATCTCCCTGGCAGTGACCTCATCTCCCTGGCAGTGCCCCCTCAGGGCCCTCATCTCCCTGGCAGTGCCCTCACCTCCCTGGTAGTGCCCTCATCTCCCTGGCAGGGCCCCCTCAGTGCCCTCATCTCCCTGGCAGTGCCCTCACCTCCCTGGAAGTGCCCTCATCTCCCTGGCAGGGCCCTCTCAGTGCCCTCATCTCCCTGGCAGTGCCCTCACCTCCCTGGCAGTGCCCTCATCTCCCTGGCAGGGCCCTCTCAGTGCCCTCATCTCCCTGGCAGTGCCCCCTCAGGGCCCTCATCTCCCTGGCAGTGCCCTCACCTCCCTGGCAGTGCCCTCATCTCCCTGGCAGTGCCCTCACCTCCCTGGCAGTGCCCTCATCTCCCTGGCAGGGCCCTCTCAGTGCCCTCACCTCCCTGGCAGTGCCCTCATCTCCCTGGCAGTGCCCTCACCTCCCTGGCAGTGCTCTCACCTCCCTGGCAGTGCCCTCATCTCCCTGGCAGTGCCCCCTCAGGACCCTCATCTCCCTGGCAGTGCCCTCACCTCCCCGGCAGTGCCCTCACCTCCCTGGCAGTGCCCTCATCTCCCTGGCAGGGCCCCCTCAGTGCCCTCATCTCCCTGGCAGTGCCCTCACCTCCCTGGCAGTGCCCTCATCTCCCTGGCAGGGCCCTCACAGTGCCCTCATCTCCCTGGCAGTGCCCCCTCAGGGCCCTCATCTCCCTGGCAGTGCCCTCACCTCCCTGGCAGTGCCCTCATCTCCCTGGCAGTGCCCTCATCTCCCTGGCAGGGCCCTCTCAGTGCCCTCACCTCCCTGGCAGTGCCCCCATCTCCCTGTCAGTGCCCTCATCTCCCTGGCAGGGCCCCCTCAGTGCCCTCACCTCCCTGGCAGGGCCCTGTCAGTGCCCTCATCTCCCTGGCAGGGCCCCCTCAGTGCCCTCACCTCCCTGGCAGTGCCCTCATCTCCCTGGCAGGGACCTCTCACTGCCCTCACCTCGCAGTCCAAGCTCGGCTCTGTTGACCCTGGAGCCTGGCATGTGCCTGCCCATATAGAGGGGCCTCACAGTGTGGTGAGGGATGCTGCTGTGGGCAATGCCCGGAGCCCGCAGGGCGTGCACAGCACCAGTGCAAATATTCGCCATAAGCATACCTTTATCTGTTACCGTCCCATGCGAGTGCCCAGCCTCAGAAAGCGGGCCCCCGGCGGGTACAGTCTGGTAACTGGCCCCTTGCCAGGTGTGTGCCCGTACTGCTGAGCCCATTCTAATGCCTACCCCCGCTGCTAAACAATGGCGCCTCCAGGTATCACTCTGGGGCCAGTCTGCCACACGTCTTAGAAGCTGTGAAGGCCACACGGCACCACAGCATACCCAGTGCCGCAGCACACCCCTATACGGAGCGTGAAATCCCCGAAATGCCCGCTAGGGTGTCTTCAGGGGCGATTGCCTGTAGATATCCCAGCTGTCCCTGGACGGTGGAGCAGGGGTTAACTCCCAATCTTGCCTTGTTCTGGTCACGCACAGGCGGTCACATGATCTCATCATGAAAAGTATTCCAAGTGTACTAGCATGACACTGAAAGCGCTACATGTCTTATATAGCGCCCAATTCATATCTATAGGCGCGTCTCACACCACTGGGAGATCCGTGAAGCCTAGAGCGATATGTTAAAGGATGGGTTACAGCATACAACAACATACCAGAGGGTGGGCTTAAGCCTACAGGAACATACCAAAGGGTGGGCCAAAGCCTAGAGCAACATACCAAAGGGTGGGGCAAAGCCTAGAGCAACATACCAAAGGGTGGGGCAAAGCCTACAGCAACACATCAGAGGGTGGGCTGAAGCCTACAGCAACACATCAGAGGGTGGGCTGAAGCCTACAGCAACACACCAAAGGGTGGTCTGAAGCCTACAGCAACATACCAAAGGGTGGGGCAAAGCCAACAGCAACATACCAAAAGGTGGGCCATAGCCTACAGCAACACCTCAGAGGGTAGGCTAAAGCCTACAGCAATATATCAGAGGGTGGGCTAAAGCTACAGCAATATATCAGAGGGTGGGCTAAAGCTACAGCAATATATCAGAGGGTGGGCTATAGCCTACAGCACCATATCAGAAGGTGGGATAAAGCCTACAGCAAAATATTAGAGGGTGGGCTAAAGCCTACAGCAACATATCAGAGGACGGGCTAAATCCTACAGCAACATATCAGAGGGTGGAATAAAGCACACAGAAATATATCAGAGGGTGGAATAAAGCACACAGAAATATATCAGAGGGTGGAATAAAGCACACAGAAATATATCAGAGGGTGGAATAAAGCACACAGAAATATATCAGAGGGTGGGCTAAAGCCTACGGAAATATATCAGAGGGTAGGATAAAGCCTACAGAAAAATAACAGAGGGTGGGCTAAAGCCTACATCAACATATCAGAGGGTGGGCTAAGGCCTACTGCAATATATCAGAGGGTAGGATAAAGGCTACAGCAACACATCAGAGGGTGTGATAAAGCCTACAGCAACACATCAGAGGGTGTGATAAAGCCTACAGCAACACATCAGAGGGTGGGCTGAAGCCTACAGCAACACACCAAAGGGTGGACTGAAGCCTACAGCAACATACCAAAGGGTGGGCTGAAGTGTACAGCAACATACCAAAGGGTGGGCCATAGCCTACAGCAACACCTCAGAGGGTAGGCTAAAGCTACAGCAATATATCAGAGGGTGGGCTATAGCCTACAGCACCATATCAGAGGGTGAGCTAAAGCCTACAGCAATATATCAGAGGGCGCGATAAAGCCTACGGAAATATATCAGAGGGTGGGATAAAGTCTACAGAAATATATCAGAGGGTGGGATAAAGCCTACAGCAAAATATTAGAGGGTGGGCTAAAGCCTACAGCAACATATCAGAGGACGGGCTAAATCCTACAGCAACATATCAGAGGATGGAATAAAGCACACAGAAATATATCAGAGGGTGGGATAAAGGCTAAGGAATTATTTCAGAGGGTGGGATAAAGGCTACGGAAATATATCAGAGGGTGGGATAAAGCCTACAGCAATATATCAGAGGGTGGGCTAAAGCCTACAGCAACATATCAGAGGGTGGGCTAAAGCCAAAAGCAATATATCAGAGGGTGGGCTAAAGCCTATGGAAATATATCAGAGGGTGGGATAAAGCCTACAGAAATATATCAGAGGGTGGGATAAAGCCTACAGCACCATATCAGAAGGTGGGCTAAAGCCAAAAGCAACATATCAGAGGGTGGGCTAAAGCCAAAAGCAATATATCAGAGGGTGGGCTATAGCCTACAGCAACATATCAGAGGGTGGGCTAAAGCCAAAAGCAATATATCAGAGGGTGGGCTAAAGCCTATGGAAATATATCAGAGGGTGGGCTAAAGCCTACGGAAATATATCAGAGGGTGGGATAAAGCCTACAGAAATATATCAGAGGGTGGGCTAAAGCCTACAGAAATATATCAGAGGGTGGGCTAAAGCCTACAGCAATATACCAGGGGGTGGGTTAAAGCTTACAGCAATATATCAGAGGGTGGGCTAAAGCCTACAGCAACACATCAGAGGGTGGGCTAAAGCCTACAGCAACATACCAAAGGGTGGGTCAAAGCCTACAGCAACATACCAAAGGGTGGGCCAAAGCCTACAGCAATATATTATAGGGTGGGCTAAAGCCTACAGCAATATATTTTTTCTCATTTGTTTTCAACTTTATTTGTACATGGTTAATGCATATCAACAAAGAAAGAAAACAAACCATTAATAAAAGGAAATAAACAGACAGAAAATCCCAAAGCATCGTGTAAAGAACATGTCAACTAATGTCACGATCAGGAATTCATTACTTTAAAAGTTAAGGCTAAAACCAGTGGCTTAAAACAAAATCATTGTCTCAATCAGTGTATTACATGTGAGCAATCTTCCTAGTGCCCAATGACAAGAGCCTCTGTTACATCAAATCTCACCATCAATACCAAAGTCAAATATCTCACTCAGGCATCTCCGCCCACTAGCCATGACCAAAAAGCTTAAGCTTCAATGAAATCCAGACCATGTATACAAGATCTACAATATAGCAACCTCAGATTGCACAGGCAGGCCAATCTAAGGTCACATGATGGATCACATGATGGACCACATGACGGAACACATGATGGATCACATGACGGATCACATGATGGACCACATGATGGACCACACGACGGATCACATGATGGATGACATGGCGGATCACATGATGGACCACATGATGGACACATGACAGATCACATGATGGACCACATGAAAGATCACATGATAGATCACATGACAAATCACATGATGGATCACATTATGGATCACATGACAGATCACATGATGGATTGCATGACAGATCACATGATGGATCACGTGATGAACCACCACGTGGTGGATCACATGATGGATCACATAACAGATCACATGATGGACCACATGATGGATCACATGATGGACCACACGGCGGATCACATAATGGATCAAATGATGGACCACACAATGGATCGCACGATGGATCACATGATGGCTCACATGATGGACCACATGATGGATCACATGATGGACCACATGATGGACCACATGATGATCACACAACAGATCACACGATGGAGGGTGGATGGCCCTAGTGGATGGGGAGTAGAAAGGTGTGGACCTAGTAACCCGGGGAAGAAACAGTGGGGATCAGATCACTCAGCTAGGGGGTGGAGGGTGTATGGACCTAGTAACCCGGGGAAGAAACAGTGGGGATCACATCACCCAGTCTCAGGTAGGGTGCGGGAGTGGACGGTGTGTGGACCTAGTAACCAGGGGCGGAAACTGTGGGGATCAGATCACCCAGACTCAGGTAGGGTGGGGAGTGGAAAGGTGTGGACCTAGTAACCAGGGGAGGAAACAGAGGGGATCAGATCACCCAGTCTCATGTAGGGTGGGGTGGTGGAGGGTGTGTATGGATTTAGTAGCCAGGGGCAGAAACAGTGGGGATCACATCACCCAGTCTCAGGTAGGGTGGGGAGTGGAGGGTGTGTGGACCTAGTAACCAGGGGAGGAAACAGTGGGATCACATCACCGAGTCTCAGGTAGGGTGTGGGGTGGACCGTGTGTGGACCTAGTAACCAGGGGAGGAAACAGTGAGGATCACATCACCCAGTCTCAGGTAGGGTGGGGAGTGGAGGGTGTGTGGACCTAGTAACCAGGGGAGGAAACAGTGGGGATCACATCACCCAGTCTCAGGTAGGGTGGGGAGTGGAGGGTGTGTGGACCTAGTAACCAGGGGAGGAAACAGTGGGGATCACATCACCGAGTCTCAGGGAGGGTGTGAGGTGGAACGTGTGTGGACCTAGTAACCAGGGAGGAAACAGTAGGGATCAGATCACCCAGTCTCAGGTAGGGTGGGGGGGTAGAGGGTGTATGGACTTAGTAACCAGGGGAGGAAACTGTGGGGATGAGCAGATCACCCAGTCTCAGGTAGGGTGGGGTGGAGGGGTTGTGTACCTAGTAACCAGGGGAGGAAACAGTGGGAAGCAGATCCCCCAGTCTCAGGTAGGGCGGGGAGTGGACGGTGTGTGGACCTAGTAACCAGGGGAGGAAACAGTGGGGATCAGATCACCAAGTCTCAGGTAGGGTGGGGGTGGCGGGTGTGTGGACCTAGTAACCAGGGAAGGAAACAGTAGGGATCGGATCACCCAGTCTCAGGTATGGTGGGGAGTGCAGGGTGTTTGGACCTAGTAACCAGGAGAGGAAACAGTGGGGAGCAGATCACCCGGTCTCAGGTAGGGTGGGGACTGGAGGGGGTGTGGACCTAGTAACCAGGGGAGGACACAGTCGGAAGCAGATCACCCAGTCTCATGTAGGGTGGGGGAGTGGACGATGTGTGGGTCTAGTAACCAGGGGAGGAAACAGTGGGGATCACATCACCCAGTCTCAGGGAGGGTGGGGGGTGGAGGGTGTGAGGGTCTAGTAACCAGGGGAGGAAACAGTGGGGAGCAGACCAACCAGTCTCAGGTAGGGTGGGGAGTGGAGGGGGTGTGGACCTAGTAACCATGGGAGGACACAGTGGGGAGCAGATCACCCAGTCTCATGTAGGGAGGGGAGTGGACGTGTGTGGGTCTAGTAACCAGGGGAGGAAACAGTGGGGATAAGATCACCCAGTCTAAGAGAGGGTGGGGGTGGTGGGTGTTTGGACCTAGTAACCAGGGGAGGAAACAGTGGGGAGCAGATCACCCAGTCTCAGGGAGGGTGGGGGTGGCGGGTGTGTGGACCTAGTAACCAGGGGAGGAAACAGCGGGGAGAAGATCACCCAGTCTCAGGTAGGGTGGAGGTGGCGGGTGTGTGGACCTAGTAACCAGGGGAGGAAACAGTGGGGAGCAGATCACCCAGTCTCAGGTAGGGTGGGGGTGGCTGGTGTGTGGACCTAGTAACCAGGGGAGGAAACAGTGGGGAGTGGAACACCCACTCTCAGGGAGGGTGGGGATGGCAGGTGTGTGGTCCTAGTAACCAGGGGAGGAAACAGTGGGGAGCAGATCACCCAGTCTCAGGTAGGGTGGGGGTGGTGGGTGTGTGGCCCTAGTAACCAGGGGAGGAAACAGTGGGGAGTGGAACACCCAGTCTCAGGGAGGGTAGGGGGTGGAGGGTGTGAGGACGTGGAGGGTGTGAGGACCTAGCATCCAGGGGAGGAAACAGTGGGGATCACATCACCCAGTCTCAGGTAGGGTGGGGGGTGGAGGGGGTGTGGGTCTAGTAACCAGGGGAGGAAACAGAGGGGAACAGATCCCCCAGTCTCAGGTAGGGTGGGGGTGGCGGGTGTGTGGACCTAGTAACCAGGGGAGGAAACAGTGGGGAGCAGATCACCCAGTCTCAGGTAGGGTGGGGGTGACGGGTGTGTTGACCTAGTAACCAGGGGAGGAAACAGTGGGGAGTGGAACACCCAGTCTCAGGGAGGGTAGGGGGTGGAGGGTGTGTGGACCTAGTAACCAGGGGAGGAAACAGTGGGGAGTGGAACACCCAGTCTCAGGGAGGGTGTGGGGTGGAGGGGGTGTGGGTCTAGTAACCAGGGGAGGAAACAGTGGTGATAGGATCACCCAATCTCAGGTAGGGTGGGGCTGGAGGTTGTGAGGACCTAGCCTCCAGGGGAGGAAACAGTGGGGATCACATCACCCAGTCTCAGGTAGGGTAGGGGTGTCTGGTGTGTGGACCTAGTAACCAGGGGAGGAAACAGTGGGGAGCAGATCACCCAGTCTCAGGTAGGGTGGGGGTGGTGGGTGTGTGGACCTAGTAACCAGGGGAGGAAACAGTGGGGAGCAGATCACCCAGTCTCAGGTAGGGTGGAGCGTGTGTGGACCTAGTAACCAGGGGAGGAAACAGAGGGGAACAGATCCCGCAGTCTCAGGTAGGTTGAGGAGTGGATGGTGTATGGACCCAGGTGTTAGGGAGAAGCCGTTCCTTGAAGAGGAGGGTCTTGAGCTCCTTCCTGAACTGTAGCATCGAGGGGACGAGTGGGGTGTGGATTGGGAGGAGGTGCCAGCGTCTTGGGGCACAGACAGAGAAGGCCTGTCTTCTGGTTTTTCCCTTTCTGCCCCGGTGGGGCTGAAGTCTGCATATGTCCTTACCTTCTGCCATTATCATTGGGCTCATCTCTGAGCCGGGTCACGGGCATCTTGTTAGCCGCGCGGGTTGATAAATTGAATAAATGGGGAGTCATTCGGGGACACCCCTGAATTCTGCCTCGATTCCTGCTGCACGTGCCATGGAAGAATGTCTATGATTGTCCCTCCCCCACCCTGAAGAAGCTGGGAACAGATTAAGCATTCAGAGACCTGGGCCTGACGTCCTGACCACACTACCCACACCTCGGCCTGGAGGTTGCCAAGGCTCAGCGGTGTTTTCCTAAGCAGAATATATTTGCCGATGTTTTATTGACGCGCGCTTTTATGGAAAGTTTCATCCGATGGAAACATGCCCTGGAAAAAAACACACTGTTTCGTAGCAGGTTGTGACATTTTCAAAGATGCGAAATATGGGCCAAAACCAAACGTCAGCGGGGCCACCGAGTACACGGGTGCTCCGGGGCTGGGCACCCCTCCCAGGGAAAGGCCATCTGCGCTGAAAGACCCTATACTTTCAATGGGACGTCCGAAAATGTTGCCCACCGGCCCCCCTCGGGAAAATCAAAGCCTACTCCCCTGGTACGTCTGCGCATGGCACGGGAGGAAAACCCCATGCTGGTGGGCCAAGCTGTGCTTCCCCAAGCAGCAGACACTAAAAAAGCAGCCAAAGGGCCACGGAAGAGGGCCACGCGAGCACCTGGTGCAGGCGTTTATTGCCAGAAGTAGCCAAAAATAGAGTTGACTGCACAGCGCCACCTAGTAACCATCACTAGAAGTTCACTTTCAGATCAGAGACACACAGCAATGCACTGTGGGTGTGCAAATTAGCTGCAAAGCTCGTCTTATGCGCCATGGGAAAAGTCACTGGGCCTCATTACAACGTAGGGGGCCGCGGAATGAATGGTGCCGGTAAGGAACCGGCGCCGTTCATTCCGGGCCGCCACATTACAAGTTCTGCAGCGGGTCCCGCTCTGTACGCCTGGCCAGACCAGACGTGCAGAGCGGCACCCGCTAGCAGTCCAGGACGCAAACAGTGGGCCCGTTTTTAGGATCCTCCCCGTTCCCATTGAGCCCTGTGGGGGCTGGAATGGGAATGGGGACGTACCGGGTCCGGCGATAGGGAATCACCGGGCTTGCAAAGGTCAGAATGGGCCAGTAAGTCCCCTTTTGCAGGACCCGCACCGGGCACCCGGTTTGGGGGTAGCCATGCCACTAAAAACGGCATGGCTAGCTCCAAACTCGTAATGAGGCCCACTGTCTTAAAGGCCAGTGCCACACAGCAATGCACTATGGGTATGCAAATTAGCTGTGAAGCTTGCCCTAGGCTCCATGGGAAAAAGTCATCGCCTTATAGCTTCGTCAGCCACAGACTGACAGCTCTCTGGGATGCAATCACCACATCCAGATGCCACCCTCATTGGGTGCAGTTGGACATGCTCCTTCCCCCTAGAAGTTTCTGGAGAATTGGGGCATGTCTGCCATTCACCGTCCATATTATGCTGTTTTTCGTTTTTTTTTTGTAAAGCAATAAAGACACCTTCTTGTTCTGTGTGCATTGAAAAGGCCATTTCAGTTAAAAAGGGACACACGCCGTCACTTAGTAACCGTGACTGGACGTTCTGCTCAAGGTCAGAGCCTCACAGCAATGCACTATGGGTATGCAAATGAGCGGAAAGCTGGCTTTTTGATCTTATGATCTTACAGAGTGGCGCTATTTTCTACAGAGAGCTATTAACCCAGAGGGCTGTGGACCGGTGCTGCTGCCTATGGCTGACTTTCCATTGCTGGGCAATGCCAAGACCTTTCTGGAAACGAGGTATCAGGGGGGAATGATCAGGTATTTTATTGTATTTATTCGACTTCTTATGCAAAGCGCCACACGCCCGCAGGCTTCAGGGCGCACACGGAACAATACAAGACAAAACAGGACGGAGGAGCCAGATTGGAAAAGATCAGAGTCGGATAAAAAGACAAATCAGGGGTGAAGCAAGAGACCACGGCATGGTCTCGGGAGGATAGCTCAGGGGCAACGTGCTCGCCTTGGAAGCAATGCATCACGGAGTAACACAAGTTCGGTCCCGGGTCCGCGCTTAGAAACCTCTGGGCATTAAGCGCGTTATAAATAACCTATCACATCACATCACATCATTAATGAACAGTCCAGGGGCATTATCACGCGATAATGACTGTGCCCTGGGGTTTGAAGCTATTAGTCCCGCTGCTGCGTTTGATGTAAAATAAGTCACTTGGAATTCTTTGCGTTTAACTGCTCAGATGGTAAATGTTCGTTTATTAGCAGTGCTGTGTTGTGACTTCAAGTGTCATCTTGAAAAAGTGCAAATTGCACGCAGGTGGCCAGCAACGTTATGCAGACCAGTGTGCAGAAATAAAGAGTAAAAACGGGCGCCATCGCTTTTACCCTTTCATTTCAATCTCGGTGTTTAAAACATGTCAACGGTGCCTGCACATTCCTCTTTGCGGACAGCGTTTGGATTAAATGTGGGCCGCGTTTGGACTAAGTGAGGGCGGCACTTGGACTAAGTGCGGCCAGCGTTTGGACTAAGTGCGGGCACCGTTTGGACTAGTGAGGGCATCATTTGGACTAAGTGCAGGCAGCGTTTGGACTAAGTGCGGGCCGCGTTTGGACTAAGTGAGGGCGGCACTTGGACTAAGTGCGGCCAGCGTTTGGACTAAGTGCGGGCACCGTTTGGACTGGTGAGGGCATCATTTGGACTAAGTGCAGGCAGCGTTTGGACTAAGTGCGGGCCGCGTTTGGACTAAGTGAGGGCGGCACTTGGACTAAGTGCATGCAGCGTTTGGACTAAGTGCGGGCACCGTTTGGACTAGTGAGGGCATCATTTGGACTAAGTGCAGGCAGCGTTTGGATTAAATGCGGGCCGCGTTTGGACTAAGTGAGGGCGGCACTTGGACTAAGTGCGGCCAGCGTTTGGACTAAGTGCGGGCACCGTTTGGACTAGTGAGGGCATCATTTGGACTAAGTGCAGGCAGCGTTTGGACTAAGTGCGGGCCGCGTTTGGACTAAGTGAGGGCGGCACTTGGACTAAGTGCGGCCAGCGTTTGGACTAAGTGCGGGCACCGTTTGGACTGGTGAGGGCATCATTTGGACTAAGTGCAGGCAGCGTTTGGACTAAGTGCGGGCCGCGTTTGGACTAAGTGAGGGCGGCACTTGGACTAAGTGCAGGCAGCGTTTGGACTAAGTGCGGGCCGCGTTTGGACTAAGTGCATGCAGAGTTTGGACTAAGTGCAGGCAGCGTTTGGACTGAGTGCAGGCAGCGTTTGGACTAAGTGAGGGCGGCACTTGGACTAAGTGCGGCCAGCGTTTGGACTAAGTGCGGGCACCGTTTGGACTAGTGAGGGCATCATTTGGACTAAGTGCAGGCAGCGTTTGGACTAAGTGCGGGCCGCGTTTGGACTAAGTGAGGGCGGCACTTGGACTAAGTGCGGCCAGCGTTTGGACTAAGTGCGGGCACCGTTTGGACTGGTGAGGGCATCATTTGGACTAAGTGCAGGCAGCGTTTGGACTAAGTGCGGGCCGCGTTTGGACTAAGTGAGGGCGGCACTTGGACTAAGTGCAGGCAGCGTTTGGACTAAGTGCGGGCCGCGTTTGGACTAAGTGCATGCAGAGTTTGGACTAAGTGCAGGCAGCGTTTGGACTGAGTGCAGGCAGCGTTTGGACTAAGTGCGGGCCGCGTTTGGACTAAGTGAGGGCAGCACTTGGACTAAGTGCGGCCAGCGTTTGGACTAAGTGCGGGCACCGTTTGGACTAGTGAGGGCATCGTTTGGACTAAGTGCAGGCAGCGTTTGGACTAAGTGTGGGCTGCGTTTGGACTAAGTGTGGGCCGCGTTCGGACTAAATGCGGGCCGCGTTTGGACTAAGTGCAGGCAGCGTTTGGACTAAGTGCATGCAGCGTTTGGACTAAGTGCATGCAGCGTTTGGACTAAGTGCGGGCTGCGTTTGGACTAAGTGAGGGCGGCACTTGGACTAAGTGCGGCCAGCGTTTGGACTAGTGAGGGCATCGTTTGGACTAAGTGCATGCAGAGTTTGGACTAAGTGAGGGCGGCACTTGGACTAAGTGCGGCCAGTGTTTGGAACAAGTGCGGGCAGCGTTTGGACTAAGTGCAGGCGGCGTGTGGACTAAGTGCAGGCGGCGTGTGGACTAAGTGCAGGCGGCGTGTGGACTAAGTGCAGGCGGCGTGTGGACTCAGTGCAGGCGGCGTGTGGACTCAGTGCAGTCAGATTTCGCAGGAACTCGTGTTTTCGAGCTACATGCAGAGTGCACACGTGGGCCTCACATGTATCCCCGGGAGAGGGGCCGGGTGAATTGCTATTTTTGAAGTGGTGGTCCACACATGCACTCTACTCGTGTCTCAGAGATCTTTCCTGGGCCGAAGAGAGTGTGCTTGTGCAAGGCACGAGGCACGTCAGAAGCGGCACGAAGGCGCTCTTCTAGGCGCTGGTGCCTGCCGTGATAATGACGGGCGAGGCGCGTCCCAGGGCGTTGTCAGGGATTAGAGCCCAGCTACTCGGATGTGGGCAGAGGAAATGTGCCCGTCAGCGCCAGCCTTTGAAGGGGGCTCATGTGTCGCTGGGCTAAAACGATCTCTATTTTTACCAGGTTAACTCTATGGTGGGGAATGTGGCCCCTGCCGGCAGGGAGGGGGCGGGGGGGGGGGGGGCTCCAGCAGCACAACAAGGAGAGGATGCCCCGAGTGCCCGCACTGTGCCAGGCAACTGCCATGTGAGAAGGGATGCCACCGCTCTGGTCAGGATGGAAATGATATTATAAAGTGCTTGGCATCTCATTGTCGTGGCTTCATAGCGTTCTAAATAACAGGTGGCGCCATTACCCAAATCAATGGGGTCATTGCATCTCCCGTGGGAGGGCAGGGGCCCAGACAGAGTAATGTACACTAAGGCCGGATTCATGGGAAGGGCGCATTTCTCCCGCAATTGCCGCGCGCCGAGAAGGACACTGCAGGAGCCTGCGCCCAGGATAAAAAACGCGTGCCCCGCGTATTCATGGGATTGTCTGAGAAAAGTAACTGTATACACAAGTCACGCCCCAACATGCCCCAACAGGCAAAGCAAAAGCAGCCAGAACAGCTACCTTTGCATGCACCCCTGGGGGCGAATACATGCACCCCCGGGGGCGAATACACGCACCCTTCAAACAGTGCGTGGGGTCCCCCGCAAGCGAGCCTGCAATCGGGGACCCTGATCGGGGTCTCCCATAACTGTAACCAACCGACACAGGAGGACATGTGCACAGGTGCATTGCGCATGTCTGCGGTATCGCGCATGTCTGCGATGCTGCCCCAAGTGTGTGTCAGTCTCTATTTCAGGCTGGATGGCGAGGTTGGTACTTTCATTCATTTGTGTGTCCAGCTTTGTGATGGCTATTATGTTGTTTACATCTGTGCGCCCATCTCCGGGGGGTTTAAGGCCCTGCTTATCCATCCTAGTGGCTCTGGTGGGTCTTAGGAGTCCCAGGCTGGGGTGGCTGGAGGGTGAAACTTCTCCCTGGCCCGGCCTTTAGAGGGTGTCCTGCTAATCTGTCCACTGTGGTCTAGTGAACAGTCAGGAGTGCATTTCCCCCATCGATGTGCAACACCACCAGGCCCTGCATTATGGTCCAGAAGTCCTGCGGCGGGATGTAGGGTTTGATTTTGCGGTTGATGGAGATTGAGAGCCCGGCCGTTTGCGCATTGTGGGATTGTATTGTAATTAACAGCCCGTAGGCATCTAGTCTCTGAGGCAGACAGGTTGTGTTTCTGGAAGGGCAGGCTGCTGTCAATGGCGACGCCTAAAGATTCGTCTGAATCTGAGCGTTGTGGATCAAATCTTTCGAAATGCACATCATTTAACCATTGTTGGAAGAGTTGCTGTTTAGCGAGGAGACCAATGAGGTTGAATTCGGTCGTGGATGGGTTTAGTTTGAGGTAGGCAGTCGACATCCAGGATTGGACGATGGCTCGCTAATCGCGGAGACTAATGATATCCTTGGCACGTTTTACTGTCGTGTATAACTTATGATATGATGATATGATATGGCATTTATAACGCGCCTATACACAAGTGTTTCAAGGCGCGACGAGGCAAGGGGGGGGGGAACAAAGGGAGGACAAAACAACGATCCTACTAGGCCAGGTGTCATTCAGATCGCGCAAGTGCATGGGAAGGTGGGGAAGGAAAAGTGCGCTTGGGGAAGGGAGAGGGGAAAAGTGCAGTGCATGGGAAGTGCAATAAATATGACACATAACAGCCAGCTAGTGGCAAGTGCAAGGAAGTGCAGACGTAAGTGCTAGTAAGGGGACTGAAGGGATACAGGAAACGGTCCCAAGTGCAGGGGTTGCTAGGGAGGCAGTGCAGGTGGGTAATTGACGGGGCCTGGGCCAGAGATCAGAAGGGTGGCCAGGTAACCAGTGCAATTTCGGTCAAGAATTCAGCAGGGGAGGGGAGGTGAGAAAGCAGAAGCAAAGAGGAAGGTTTTGAGGTGTTTCCGGAACCAGAGATGGTTCTCCTCAAGTTTCAGGGAGGCAGGAAGGCTGTTCCAGAGGGAGGCCCCTGCTGAAGAGAATGATCTGCCACCAACTTGTTGCTTGGAGAAGCGACTGACCCTAAGGGAGTTGGAGGCAGATGAGCGAAGAGCTCGAGAAGGGAGATATTTAGTGAGAGAGCGTTGAAGGTATTTTGGTCCCAGATCCCAGAAGGCCTCGTGTACAATGCAGAGGGTTTTGAACTTAATCCTCGCAGCCACTGGGAGCCAGTGCAGAGATTTCATTCCTGGAGAGATACGATCCCTGGGCTTGAGGCCAAGGACAAGTCTCGCAGTCCTGTTCTGGATGAGTTGCAGAGGGCGGAGAGTAGAGGCAGGAAGATTTAGATAGAGGCTGTTACAGTAGTCCAGCTTGGAGAGGACCAGGGCTTTGGAGACTGTGAGCTTCTGGGGGAAGGAGAGGAAAGGAAGAATACCTCTGAGGAGGTGCAGCTGGTAGTGTGACTTCTTGGAGACGTCAGAGATGTGAGCGGAGAAGGAGAGAGAGGAGTCGAAGATGCCCAGAGGTTTTTAGCCTCACAGGTGGAAGCAGGAAGAGGGCCAAGAGAGGCCGGCCAGAGAGCTGCAGGGAAGGAGGGAGTGGGTGTGCCAATGAGTAGAATCTCAGTCTTACTGGCATTAAGGCAGAGGTCATTGGCGGCACACCATTCCTGTATGGCAGAAAGACAGTTAGAGATGAGGGAAGGAGAAGAGGATGCAGAGGGTAGCCTGAAAATGAGCTGGGTATCATCCGCATAGCACTGAAAGTAGGGGCAGAGAGTGGTGATGCGGTGGGCAAGAAGTGCCAGGTATTGGTTGAACAGCCAGGGAGAGAGGTTAGATCCCTGGGGGACACCACAGGTAGAGAAAAAGATGTCGGAGAGGAAGCACCCAAGTTGGACCTGGGAGGGTCGATTTGAGAGGAAAGAAGTCAGCCACACCAGAGCCTGACCAGTGATACCCAGGTTAACACGGAGACGGTTGAGCAGGATGGCATGGTTGACCATGTCAAAGGCAGAAGAGAGATCAAGCAAGATAAGAACGCAAGGGGTGTTAGAGTCGAGGTTGGTGAGCAGGTCTTCACGGGTGTTCAGGAGAACAGTTTCCGTACTTCTGGCAGCTCTAAAGCCAGACTGATAGTCATGAAGACAACCAACAGATTCAGCATGGAGATTAAGCTGGGAGATGGCCAGTTTCTCCAGGAGCTTGCCCAGGAAGGGAGTGATGGAGATTGGGCGATAGTTAGCCGGGCAGGAGGGGTCGGCAGAGGGTTTCTTAAGAAGAGGGTGCACAAGGGAGTGCTTCGGGGGGGATGGGAAGGCTCCAGTGGCGAAGGAGTGATTGCAGAAATCTGCCAGGGCAGGCGCCAAGGAGTCGATATGATCCTTGATAGTTTTGGAGGAACGGGGGTGAACCTGTTTCGACAAAACTTTCATAGATCGGACTTGTCTAGAAACCTCGTCTGGAGAGAATAGGGGAAAGGCAGAGAAGGAGGGAGGAGGGGTGGCAGCAGAATTTAGCATCATGCTCACAATGAAGGATGAACAGGGCAGGTGAGAGCATGGAGCCCGTTGCTCTGGGTGTCCTGGTGTCTGTCTGAGAGGTAGGCTGAAACCAACCCAGGACAGTGCCAGAGACTCCCATCCTGTCGGCGAGGCGGATACAGCAGTCAACTGTGTTAGATGCAGCCGAGAGGGCAATGAGGCTGTGGAGGCAGGAGTCGCCCGCATCCTTGATTTATGAGAGGAACCCTGACTGATAGTCGGTGTAGTTGCACTATGAAGGTCGCCTGGCTCTAGAGTCGTTATCTCAAAAGACAATGCACAAGACCAGCCTTGAGGGTGTCTAAGAATGACTCTCCAGTGTGGGAGGTCTTAATGAGGCGGAGGAGCGCATCAATTGCTTAACGATGGAGGCGGGATGATATTGTTAGAGTAGGAGGTAGGTTTAAGGGAGGTGAGCGATTTTAGGACATCCGGCAGAGAGAGGGAGAAGATGAGTTGGTCCAGAGGGGCAGTACACGTTCTGTGGTGCAGCGGGGGTTAGCAGGACAGATGTTGATTCAATGATCCATTGGATTTTCACTATTTCTTATATAAAACGTTTTTGATTTAGTCACTTTTCCCAGAATATCGGGGTAAGGTTAGGGTTTGGTACAATCGTTGACTACTTCGAGGAGGCTTTGCTCGGGTTGGAGGCTGCCGCGATGGTGGTGGAGAAGTAATCAGCGTTGGCCTCGGTAATCAGAATCCTACGGTTGAGGCAGAGAGATGTCACTGAGCGATTATTGGAGCCGAGCTCAGGGCGGGGGATGTAATGCGGGCAGATGGTTTGGTCTTTGCGCGGCTGGTTTTTAGGGGGGCATGAGTGTCGCCCAGATTTATAGCCGAGTGTTGAATAGTTCCAGGAGGACTGAGGCAATCCCAGTGCAGGGAAGTCATGGAGCTTGCTTCCAGATCAATGGATGGGGAGCTTTGAATGAGCGGCGTTGAGAGAGGGGGCGTTTAGCCTGACCATTGTGGGCCGTGGTCGAGTGGGTGATCGGCTGCGGGATGGCCGTGTGGTCAGACCAGTCAAGTGGGCCAGGGCCTGTGCAGGTGGTGAGGGTGTGGGGGTGATGTAAAGAATAGCTCTTGGGTGTTGTCGTTGTTGTAAGAGGCGGAGTCATGGATCCGGTCAGTGCGAACAATGAAAGAGTCACTCCTATCAGTTGGTGTGTGCTAAGTGTGGGCGGGTGGGTTTGCTCCATGGAAAAGTCTTTGCCAGACACTGATATCACGATAGAGGCGGGGGAGGTGAGTGAGGTGGGGGCGGGGGAGTGAAGATGTAGGCTTTGGTGTAGCTTGCCCTTACCCTGTGAGAGAAGCGTTCACTTCTGCTGCCTGTGCACACATGCTGCCTATGGACACATGCTGCCTGTGCACACATGCTGCCTGTGCACACATTCTGCCTGTGCACACATGTTGCCTGTGCACACATGCTGCCTATGGACACATGCTGCCTGTGCACACATGCTGCCTGTGCACACATTCTGCCTGTGCACACATGTTGCCTGTGCACACATGCTGCCTATGGACACATGCTGCCTGTGCACACATGCTGCCTTTGCACACATGCTGCCTGTGCACACATTCTGCCCGTGCACACATTCTGCCTGTGCACACATGCTGCCTATGGACACATGCTGCCTGTGCACACATGCTGCCTATGGACACATGCTGCCTGTGCACACATTCTGCCTGTGCACACATTCTGCCTGTGCACACATTCTGCCTGTGCACACATGCTGCCTGTGCACACATTCTGCCTGTGCACACATGCTGCCTATGGACACATGCTGCCTGTGCACACATTCTGCCTGTGCACACATTCTGCCTGTGCACACATGCTGCCTGTGCACACATTCTGCCTGTGCACACATGCTGCCTGTGCACACATTCTGCCTGTGCACACATGCTGCCTATGGACACATGCTGCCTGTGCACACATTCTGCCTGTGCACACATTCTGCCTGTGCACACATGCTGCCTGTGCACACATTCTGCCTGTGCACACATGCTGCCTATGGACACATGCTGCCTGTGCACACATGCTGCCTATGGACACATGATGCCTGTGCACACATGCTGCCTTTGCACACATGCTGCCTGTGCACACATTCTGCCTGTGCACACATGCTGCCTATGGACACATGCTGCCTGTGCACACATTCTGCCTGTGCACACATGCTGCCTGTGCACACATTCTGCCTGTGCACACATGCTGCCTATGGACACATGCTGCCTGTGCACACATTCTGCCTGTGCACACATGCTGCCTGTGCACACATGCTGCCTATGGACACATGATGCCTGTGCACACATGCTGCCTTTGCACACATGCTGCCTGTGCACACATTCTGCCTGTGCACACATGCTGCCTATGGACACATGCTGCCTGTGCACACATGCTGCCTGTGCACACATTCTGCCTGTGCACACATGCTGCCTGTGCACACATTCTGCCTGTGCTGGCAGTGCTGCACAAAACCTCATTTTTTGTGGTCGGGGTACTTGCAATAGTTCTGCCTATGCAGCAATGAAGAGTACCCTTTGTTACCCGGCCCTCCCACCCATGGGCACCCCTTACAAGGGGGACCTCACTTTTTTAAATAAATTAATTGCTTGTTCAAATTGTTTTAAAACATGTATAGTCGTGTGTCAGCAGAGGCCTGGGGCTGGGGGTCGGACTACAGTAACCAGATAGCTACTTACCACTGACCCCCTATTTCCAGACGCGTTTTAGTCCTGAACGTATCCCAACCATCTGTAGGCAAGGCAATGGGGCAAACGACGACCCCCCTGCTGCTTCTATACCTTATGAGTCAACAATAGACAGATGCCACGCTCATGCTCTGGGCCCTGTCAGGGTGAGGGGCTCACGCCCTTGCTTTCGGGGGTGTAGCTTTAGTTTCAGACTATATAAGTACCAGAATGCAATGCGCTGAAAAGAGCAGGTTTAGCATCTCACGCCTGGCATGGGCTCATTGGAGGTGACGTCAGAGCTCCCACTGGGTTGTGCATGTGTGATAAGCACGCGGCTCGTTGTTATGCATGTGTGATAAGCACGCGGCTCGTTGTTATGCATGTGTGATAAGCACGCGGCTCGTTGTTATGCTTGTGTGATAAGCACGCGGCTCGTTGTTATGCATGATGTGCATTCAAGCGAGGGGCTGCATATTTTAACCAGAAGACATCACTCATAGTTCAAGCACCTCATAGTATGCACTCATCAAGAGACCGTTTGCTTTGAACTAAAAGAGACATCACTCCCAGCTCAGCTTCTCATCATTTGGAGTCAGAGACTGCTTAGCAGAAGAAACATCTGCAGTCCTTTTAACAGAAGAGATATCACCCAGAGGCATTAAGGAGAGAACCGCCCCCTTAGTCCTTTAGTAAGGGGGGTGTAGGGACCCCCCCCTGAAGACATGGTTACAGTGTGCATTGTCTGTCTGTACCCCCTAAGTCAGACTCTGCTCAGCGTCAGTGCGGCTGGGGCTGGAACAAGATTGGCTGTACAGGCATGCAGGGGAGCTGCACTGCTGGCAATGCAGTGATTGGGAGCATCCATTGAACGTCGAGTGCTTAAGCAGAAAACGAGCAAGGTAGCCCAGGAGGGTTGGGTGGCTGTTGCTGAGTTCTTGCCCATGTAATGCTGCCCGTACACCCCTCTGGCTTTTTGTAATCCCCTCGTCGGGTGAATGGCACCGCTTGACCAGGGGAGGGGTCGTGCTGGTCGCTGGCTCATATTCATGCGGGTGGGTGGGCGCCGCTGCCCCAGGAGTGAACATCCAATGTTAGCCCCCCATGAACCCGCAGCTCAGTTTCTTAATAACTGCTGCCAGACATGGAAGCAAAGAGCAGCTCTAGAAGTAAACCCTGCAATAAAACGCCCAAAAGAAGGGGTGCAATAATGGCAGGGGGTGCGTGTGTGTAGGGGTGGGGGCGAGGGGGGTCCCAGAAGAAAGCAATTGGCGGCTTTAAGTTTAGGAAACATGCTTCACGTTGGAATGCTCTTTTTTGTTGGTTCATATTCGAGTGTAAGCAGCACATGTAGCAGACAGCCGTGGGCCCAGCACATGGGAGGCCCGCTTTCAACACACATGACCCCGACCCGCACCCCACTGATACTGCTGCCCCTCTGCTCCCGTGGCGCCTGCTTTGGGCAAGAAGAAAGGTCAGGCTGAGCAAGGAGAGACTGTAGAGCCTGAATGCAGTAGGCTGAGGGGGGGCGGGGGGGGCACCTTTTAAGGATGCTGAAGGGTACATCACTCCAGAGGGGGGCACAGCACCAATTAGGGGGGTCCGAGCATCATTTGGGGGCGGATTGCCCACCTGTGCCCATCCTAGGAATGCCTGTTGCTCTCTCTATCTTGGTTTCTCTCCCCCCTCTCTCTCCCTCTCTTTTCTCCCTTCTCTCTCCATTTCACCCTCCCTCTCTTTTCTCCCTTCTCTCTCCCTCTCTCTCCCCTCTCTCCCTCTCTCACTCTCTTTCCCTCTCTCTGCCCTCTCTCTCTCCTTTCTCTCGCTCTCTCCCCCTCTCTCCCTCCCCCTCCCTCCCTTCTCTCTCCCTCCCTTTCTTTTATCCCTTCTCTCTCCCTCTCTCTCCCCCTCTCTCCCTCTCTTTCCCTCTCTCCCTCTCTCTCTCTCTCTCTCTCTCCTTTCTCTCGCTCTCTCCCCCTCTCTCCCTCCCTCTCTTTTCTCCCTTCTCTCTCCCTCTCACCCTCCCTCTCTTTTCCCCCTCTCTCTCCCTCTCTCTCCCCCTCTCTCCCTCTCTCACTCTCTTTCCCTCTCTCCCCTCTCTCTCCTTTCTCTCGCTCTCTCCCCCTCTCTCCCTCCCTTCTCTCTCCCTCACTCTCCCCCTCTCTACCTCTCTCCCCCTCTCTCTCCTTTCTCTCGCTCTCTCCCCCTTTCCCCTCCCTCTCTTTTCTCCCTTCTCTCTCCCTCTCACCCTCCCTCTCTTTTCTCCCTTCTCTCTCCCTCTCTCTCCCCCTCTCTCACTCTCGTTCCCTCTCGCCCTCCTCTCTCTCTCCTTTCTATCTCTCCCCCCTATCTCTCATCCTTCTCTCTCCCTCCCTCCCTGTCTCCATACATCAAGGCTGTCTCTGCTTGGTGGGAATAGCTTGCAGTCTGAGGAAGGACGCCCCCTCCTTCTCCCAGAGGCGGGCTGAGGTGCGCCCAGAGCTTCCGCCTGAGTAAGCGAGGTGGCCTCAGCGAAGGGCCCGTGTAGACAGTCTACTCTGCTCGCCCCGGGCCCCCATATACACATCACACCCTCCCTCTCACCCCCCCCCCCCCCCGGCGGCTTCAGTACGTGTGCCGCACACCCGAAGTCAAGAGGAGGAGTGACGTGTTACTGCGGCCAGACACGGGGGACACGCGTGGAAACTCGTGACTAATAATCGGTGCACATGGGGGGGGGGGGGAGGGCAGGGGAGGTGGGACTGTCTAGTCGCCATGTAGGTTCACAGCAAAGCTGTGCATTACTCAGCGCAAGTCATATGCCTTGATGTGTGGGAATAACGAACATATTGACTGTCAAGCGCCTAGAAGACCATGCGAATATGTGCGCCAAAACAAATCATACTGAGACATGGCGGCGTTTCCCAAAAGCTGCAGCAGCAGCAGGGAGGCCCCCTCCCCACTTCCTGAGAAAGTGCCCCGGGCGAAGAGCAGAGGGTTTCTAGAGAAACTCCAGAAGCCTCCACACTCCAATGATGAACCCAGAAGCACTTTACAGCCTAATAAACTCAGAAGCACTTTACAGCCTAATAAACTCAGAAGCACTTCACACTCCAATGAACTCAGAAGCACTCCACGGTCTAATGAACCCTGAAGCACTTCGCAGTCTAATGAACCCAGAAGCACTCCACACTCCAATGAACCCAGAAGCGCTCCACAGTCTAATGACCCCTGAAGCACTTCACAGTCTAATGAATCCAGAAGCACTCCACAGTCTAATGTACCGAGAAGCACTCCACAGTCTAATGAACCCGGAAGTACTCCACAGTCTAATGAACCCAGAAACACCCTACAATCTAATGAACCCAGAAGCACTTCACAGTCTAATGAAACCAGAAGCACTCTACAGTCTAATGAACCCAGAAGCACCCCACAGTCTAATGAAACCAGAAGCACTCTACAGTCTAATGAACCCAGAAGCACCCCACAGTCTAATGACCCCAGAAGCACTCTACAGTCTAATGAACCCAGATGCACCCCACAGTCTAATGAAACCAGAAGCACTCTACAATCTAATGAACCCAGAAGCACTTCACAGTCTAATAAAAACAGAAGCACTCTACAGTCTAATGAACCCAGAAGCACCCCACAGTCTAATGACCCCAGAAGCACTCCACAGTCTAACGAACCCAGAAGCACTCCACAGTCTAATGAACCCTGAAGCACTTTACAGTCTAGCGAACCCAGAAGCACCCCACAGTCTAATGAACCCAGAAGCACCCCATAGTCTAATGACCCCAGAAGCACTCCACAGTCTAATGAACCCTGAAGCACTTTACAGTCTAGCGAACCCAGAAGCACTCCACGGTCTAATGAACCCAGAAACACCCTACAATCTAATGAAACCAGAAGCACTTTACAGTCTAGCGAACCCAGAAGCACCCCACAGTCTAATGAACCCAGAAGCACCCCACAGTCTAATGAACCCAGACGCACTCCACAGTCGAATGAACCCAGAAACACTTCAGTCTAATGACCCCAGAAGCACTCCATAGTCTAATGAACCCAGAAACACTTCACAGTCTAATGAAACCAGAAGCACTCTACAGTCGAATGAACCCAGAAACACTTCAGTCTAATGACCCCAGAAGCACTCCATAGTCTAATGAACCCAGAAACATTTCACAGTCTAATGAAACCAGAAGCACTCTACAGTCTAATGAACCCAGAAACACTTTACAGTCTAATGAACCCAGAAGCACTTTACAGTCTAGCGAACCCAGAAGCACCCCACAGTCTAATGAACCCAGAAGCACCCCACAGTCTAATGAACTCAGAAGCACTCCACGGTCTAATGAACCCAGAAACACCCTACAATCTAATGAAACCAGAAGCACTTTAGAGTCTAGCGAACCCAGAAGCACCCCACAGTCTAATGAACCCAGAAGCACCCCACAGTCTAATGAACCCAGACGCACTCCACAGTCGAATGAACCCAGAAACACTTCAGTCTAATGACCCCAGAAGCACTCCATAGTCTAATGAACCCAGAAACACTTCACAGTCTAATGAAACCAGAAGCACTCTACAGTCGAATGAACCCAGAAACACTTCAGTCTAATGACCCCAGAAGCACTCCATAGTCTAATTAACCCAGAAACATTTCACAGTCTAATGAAACCAGAAGCACTCTAGAGTCTAATGAACCCAGAAGCACTTTACAGTCTAGCGAACCCAGAAGCACTTCACAGTCTAATGAAACCAGAAGCACTTCACAATCTCATGAACCCAGGAGCACCCACTAGTCCAAGAGCTAGAAAGACAGGAGAAGACCCTCAGAATACACTGGTGGGGGAAACGTCAATAGTCCCACCAATAAAGCAGCCCCGACGCCAGAAACAGAACCCCCAGAATTGCAGAGAAAACGAGAGCCCCCAGCCTAGGGGTGCAACTAGGCTAAACTGGCGGCAGGGGAGCTGACTCGTCAAATGTTGGGAGAGGGGCGAGCTTCATAGACTGTGGGGGAGGGGTATATTTGCTTGTGTGGGGTCGTCTATTTTACACATTCTAATGAGAGTAGTGTGGTTCAGTGTCAATGTTACAATCATTTAACTCTCTCCTTCAGGTCTGAAACCGCACACCGAAGGCCTGCTGCGAGAATGAGCTGTCTCCAGCCCTCTTACCCTTCCAATCACTCCCCTGGCATGCAGGTACGACATGCCATCGACATTTAAATTGCCTAAAAATGTATGCGCATGAATGCTGGTGCCCACAATGAAACGCCTTTCAATGGAAATTGCAGCCATTTGTTACCAGTGCAGCCCAAAGCACTGTTTATCATCGGTCAACCCCAAATTCCTGAGGGTGGGGGGGCAAAAGACCAATTTGCCCAATGGTCGTTCTGCCTCTGCCCCAGCCCCCCAAGGGTATACAGAAAAAAGCCCCCTAACTACTGGAGCACAGAAGAACAGAGGCGTGACTTGGGGTCACCCCAAAAGTAGACTCAGAGAATGTGGGCCCCACACAAGCGAGAAAGTGATTGGAGATGCATCAAGAACATCCAGCAAGTGTAGACCCCCCCCACGGGGTGACACTCAAAGGCCGTGGGGTGACACCCAGAGGCCGTGGGGTGACACTCAGAGGCCGCGGGGTGACACTCAGAGGCCGCGGGGTGACACTCAGAGGCCGCGGGGTGACACTCAGAGGCCGTGGGGTGACACTCAAAGGCCGTGGGGTGACACTCAGAGGCTCCAAGCAGCCCTGCAGATAAGGGTGGTCTGTGCCACTTTTACTCCCTAAAAATAGGCAAATACTCCCAACAAATACAAATAGGGAGTCAAAATACTTCCGACAAAAATAAGAAACATGTTTTTAATGTACATGAATATCTTGCTGCAAAGAAATATTCCAAAACATGTTTATTTTACAGTTAAACACATTGTTATGCCCCTCTCATCTTCTATGGTCCCCCCTCTCTCCTGGTCAGACCACCCCCTTCTCTCCTCCCACCTGGTCCCTATGGCCTTGTGACTGCACCCCCTAATGCGCTGCCAACATTCTACACAAACATCTGCCCGATGAAACGAGTGTCACCTGCTGCCTTCAATTCCTCCTTTGTCCCCCGTTGCCCCCCGACTCTAGCACTGACACTGCCCTCAGCAGCCTCCATCTTTCCATCACCAACACTCTTGGCATTCTTGCCCCAGTCACGAGGATCTGTCTGAAACCTGCCTCAAAGCGAAACACTTGGTACGACGCCGAACGTGCAGCTCTGAAACAAAAGTGCAGGGCAGCAGAACGGAAGTGGCTAACTTCAGGCTCATCCTCTGACAAACTGGCCTTCCGCCTGATCCAGAGACAATACAGACTCGCCATCCGTGCAAGGAAAAGAGCTCCCATTCAGGCAGGGTCTCGGTGCATCCAATATCACGGCTGAACTTGTCAAAATCTGCAGCAAACTAACTAGCCAACCCTTCCGCAGTCTCCCCCTCCCCTTCTCCCTCCCAGGCCTTGTGCAATGCACTGGCCTCACACTTTGCCACCAAAACGCAGGACATTCTAACTACCCTTTCATCACTCCTTCACAACCCATCCCACTCTCCCTCACCTAACTCCCAAGGCCTTCCCGCCACCTTCCTCCTTTTCCTCCTTCTCTACTGTCTCACCTGAAGAAGTTACCAGAGGTGTCCGCGCCATAAGGGCCCCTTCTAAGCAGGTTTCCCCCTGCTCATTCAGGACCATCAAGGATAACATTGGCTCTCTTGCCTCTGCTCTCGCTGATTTCTGCAATCACTCCTTCTTCACTGGATCTTTCCCCTCACCCTCAAACACCCCCTTGTGCGCCCACTGCTGAAAAAACCTTCCTCTGACCCTAACTGCCTTGCCAGCTATCGCCCTATCTCCATCACCCCCTTCCTGGGGAAGCTACTTGAGAAACTGGCCTTGCCTCAACTCTCACACTGAACTTGTTGGTGGCCTCCACGACCATCAATCTGGATTCTGAGCATCCAGAGGCACAAACTGCTCTTCTGAACACCCCGGAAGAACTAACCTACACCTCTGGACTCCTATTCCCCAACAGTCCTTATCCTTCTCAATCTCTCCTCTGCATTTGTCGACTACTCTGCACTTTATATATCAGGATAGATAAACAGTGGCCTACTCTGCACTTTATATATCAGGATAGATAAACAGTGGCCTACTCTGCACTTTATATATCAGGATATGTAAACAGTGGGCCACTCTGCACTTTATATCAGGATAAACAGTGGGCTACTCTGCACTTTATATCAGGATAAACAGTGGGCTACTCTGCACTTTATATCAGGATAAACAGTGGGCTACTCTGCACTTTATATCAGGATAAACAGTGGCCTACTCTGCACTTTATATATCAGGATATGTAAACAGTGGGCCGCTCTGCACTTTATATCAGGATAAACAGTGGGCTACTCTGCACTTTATATCAGGATAAACAGTGGGCTACTCTGCACTTTATATCAGGATAAACAGTGGGCTACTCTGCACTTTATATCAGGATAAACAGTGGGCTACTCTGCACTTTATATATCAGGATAAACAGTGGGCTACTCTGCACTTTATATATCAGGATAATATAACGAGTGGACTACTCTGCAGTTTAGATATCAGGATATATATTTAGATATCAGGATATATAAACAGTGGCCCACTCTGCACGATATATATCAGGATATATAAACAGTGGGCTATTCTGCACTTTATATATCAGGACAATAAAAAGACTTGACTTGTCTGAACTTTATATATCAGGATAATATAAATAGTGGGCTGCTCTGCACTTTATATCAGGATCGGTAAACAGTGGGCTACTCTGCACTTTATACATCCGAATAATATAAAGAGTGGACTACTCTGCAATTTATATATCACAATAATATAAACAGTGGGCTACTCTGCACTTTATATCAGGATAATATAAATAGTGGACTACTCTGCACTTTATATATCAGGGTAACATAAAGAGTGGACTTTTCTGCACTTTGTATATCATGGTACTTCGTGGAGTGATGTCACTGTGCAGTTGACTGTCGTGATAATTAAAGAGTGGGGCAAGCATGTTCTTGGTATCGTGATAGTGTGAAGAGTGAGGAGTGACGGCACTTTGTATATCATGATACTTTTGTGAGGAGAGAGTTTCTGCACTTTCTATATCATAATAGTTTGAAGTGTGGGGATGTTCTGCACTTTGTATACCACCACCGTTTGAGAAGTGGGACTAGCTTGTAGTTTGTAGGTCCAGTAATTAGAATAATTAAAATAACTGGTAAGATGTTAATCACCCAGCAGTGAAGTTTAACCTCTGTGATTGGTGGCAGATGTTACACCTGGGTGTGCAAAGGTCTCTTTTGTGGAATTGCAGCCACGTTTGCAATCGGGGTCTCAGATCCTCCCTCCCCTCACCCCCCCCACCACCATGCTGTCATGGAAGGTGAGCTGTGCAGGTCTCCTTCAGAGACCACCACACAGGTCTCTGTTTACAGCAGAGCATTGTGGGAATGCTACATGTGCTAGGGGAACAGAACTGAGCAGCAATGGAAAGGGATCAGCGATATGGGAACAGAGATCGGCGATATGGGAACAGAGATCGGCGATATAGGAACAGAGAATGATATGGGGACGGAGATCGGTGATATGAGGACGGAGATCGGCGATATGGGGACGGAGATCGGCGATATGGGATAACAGATCGGCGATATGGGAAAAGAGATCAGTGATATGGGAAAAGAGATCAGCGATATTGGGACAGAGAACGGGCAATATGGGAACAGAGAATGAGCAATATGGGAACAGAGATCAACGATATGGGAACAGAGATCAGCGATGTGGGAACAGCGATCGACGATATGGGGACAGAGATCGACGATATGGGGACAGAGATCGACGATATGGGGACAGAGATCGACGATATGGGTACAGAGATCGGCGATATGGGGACAGAGATCGGCGATATGGGGACAGAGATCGGCATTAAGGGAACAGAGGTCGGTATTATGGGAACAGAGGTCGGCATTATGGGAACAGAGGTCGGCATTATGGGAACAGAGATCGACATTATGGGCATGGCCATGTTAAGCACTTTTGGTGCCCTGGGCACAGATATCTTTGGTGCCCCCTCCACCCAACCAAAGGAATTAAGTGATCAAGAATTTCCGGTTGCCAACCTGGTCGCGATCACAACCCATAGGTTGACATGGTGCCTCGCAGCATTCAAAATAAGCAAGACTGAAGAGGGTGAGGGCTCCTTTTAGGTCCCCTTACGCTTTTCATTCTTGCTCTAATCAGAATGATAAACAAGTAGCATTTGAAGACCAACATTCGCAGTCTACGAAGAGGCTACTTCTGCTTTAGTATAGATACAGGAGACATTTTATCAATAGCATCCAGGGAGGCATGCAGCTTGTAGGATTAATATAGGATCGTATGTAAAAGGTACATGTAACCCAGCATAGACAGAGAACTCACATTAGCTGCCTCACAGAATGCAAAAGTGCTCGAGCATGGATAGAGGAGTCCAATTGGAAGGAAGGAGAAAGCTTCACAGACCATAATATGGATAGTGGATCTATATTAGAAGGTACCAGGAAGATGTCTGTATCCAGACAGACTTAGATTACAAGTGGGACATGGTTTTCAAATAGTGTTGCCATTACTAGAGCAAATGAACAAGTGCCTGTGGTGTGCAATATATCAATGCTCACTATTATAGTGAAGCAGCACTATAGCCAGTGAATCCACGAGTGAGACTTTTTTGAATATTGTACCCCGATAAGGAAATCACTCTGAAGGGCTGACAATTTTGAAAGGTTAGGCAATACAAGATTACATGAGATGCCCAGGATCACACAGTGGTTAAGGGGTGAAGCTAGAATTTGTGCCAACGCTGCAATTTCTGCATTTGAACACTTTCATTTCCAGTTTTTACCATGATCTAAAATAATCTCATTTTATAAAACTGATTTAGAAAGTACACAAATCACATTACGAAACACGACAATTTTTAAAAGCAAAATATTATAGAAGGGTGTTACGCAAAATGGGAATGATTCTAGCTTTGTTTTCTCCATCAACATGGGAAGTATGTAGTACCAGCATACCACCCAATGTGATTTGACAGATTTAATCTGGGTTTTCATTTGTATTGTAAAGCTTTAAATACATCCAAAACATTGGCTTGTGCAATTGTCATTTATAAATGTGCAGAAAAACCTTTTGACTGTTACAAAAAAGCAAACCGTTTTTTTGTGTCAAACGAGCAGACCTTAAAATATGCTTCCATGAGCCCTGCAAGATCTGGCCCGCTTCCTTCCGCCTACCAGCCCTTCCACTCAAATGGCCTCCATAAGAAGAAAGATCAAGCAATGGGCTACACGATGCCACCAGCATGCGAGGAGGCAAACCTCACAGAAGAGAGCACAGTCATGTAAGAGATATAAGATGATTGACCAGGATCACTGTATCGTCTGCTGGCAAAGCCAGGATACCAGCATGAACGCTGTCCTTACACAGTCTTGAATTCGGATACTTATTCATTTCTTGGCCTAACAGTTTATGCTCATCGACGGAGGTGATTGCCTGGGTTTTACAACACCCCATCTGAACAAACCAATTTCTAGACCTACACCATACGGATGACATGTCAGTTTTTATAGCAACCCCTATCTGGTGCAGGTACATTGCTGATAATAGCACCTGTTTTGCTGCAAAACCAAGTACATATGCAGGCAGGTTTATAAACTTCAGACATTGGAAAGGCTCAGCCAGCCTTACAGGAATTTGCTATTCTAATCTTGCATAGGAACACATATCTCAGCAAGGAGTGCTTGACACACTGAGCTAACTTCTTAACCATTGTGGCCCTCAATTTATCAATATTCATTTCAACTTTGGCTATTGCACATGATCAACAGAATTCCCACAGGAAGGAAGGAATGCTATATGGGTTGTTCCGTAAGGAACACACAAACTATCTATGCCACAGTGAACACAGAAAGAATTACATGAGGAATTGATCAAGGCAGAAAATACTTGCCAAAACAGGCAAGCAACAGGTTTAGAGACTGACGTGTGCTATTTAAGACTGGTGAACAATGGAATCTTACTTCTTCCGATCAGGCAGCCTTATGGGGCCCCACTCCAAGGTTGGGGCCCGGGGCAAGTGCCCCTTTTGCCCTCCCATAAAAATGTCTCTGATTATGGGAACAGAGATCGGCGTTATGGGAACACAGATCATCGTTATATGGAACAGGTACGGGCATTATGGGAACAGAGATCAGTGTTATGGGAACAGAGAATGGCATTATGGGAACAGAGATCGGCGTTATGGGAACAGGGATCAGCGTTATATGGAGCAGGTACGGGCATTATGGGAACAGAGATCAGTGTTATGGGAAGAGAGATCAGCGTTATGGGAACAGAGATCAGTGTTATGGGAACAGAGATCAGTGTTATGGGAACAGAGATCAGCATTACACAGATCAGCATTATGAGAGCACAGGTCAGCATTATAAGAGCACAGGTCTGCATTTTAGGTACGCAGGTCAGCATTGTGGGAGCACAGGTCAGTATTATGGGAGCACAGGTCAGCATTATAGGAGCTCAGGTCAGCATTATGGAAACACAGGTCAGCATCAAAGAACAGGTCAGCATTATGGGAGCACAGGTTAGCATTATAGGAACACAGGTCTGCATTTTAGGTATGCAGGTCAGCATTGTGGGAGCACAGGTCAGTATTATGGGCGCACAGGTCAGCTTTATAGGAGCTCTGGTCAGCATTATGGAAACACAGGTCAGCATTATGGGAGCACAGGTCAGCATTATAGGAACACAGATCAGCATTGTGGGAGCACAGGTCAGCATAATGTAAGCACAGGTCAACATTATGGAAACACAGGTCAGCATTATGAGAGCACAGGTCAGCATTATGAGAGCACAGGTCAGCATTATGAGAGCACAGGTCTGCATTTTAGGTACGCAGGTCAGCATTGTGGGAGCACAGGTCAGTATTATGGGAGCACAGGTCAGCATTATAGGAGCTCAGGTCAGCATTATAGGAGCTCAGGTCAGCATCAAAGAACAGGTCAGCATTAAAGGAGAACATGTCAGCATTATGGGAGCACAGGTTAGCATTATAGGAACACAGGTCTGCATTTTAGGTATGCAGGTCAGCATTGTGGGAGCACAGGTCAGTATTATGGGCGCACAGGTCAGCTTTATAGGGGCTCTGGTCAGCATTATGGAAACACAGGTCAGCATTATGGGAGCACAGGTCAGCATTATAGGAACACAGATCAGCATTGTGGGAGCACAGGTCAGCATAATGTAAGCACAGGTCAACATTATGGAAACACAGGTCAGCATTATGAGAGCACAGGTCAGCATTATGAGAGCACAGGTCAGCATTATGAGAGCACAGGTCTGCATTTTAGGTACGCAGGTCAGCATTGTGGGAGCACAGGTCAGTATTATGGGAGCACAGGTCAGTATTATGGGAGCACAGGTCAGCATTATAGGAGCTCAGGTCAGCATCAAAGAACAGGTCAGCATTAAAGGAGAACAGGTCAGCATTATGGGAGCACAGGTTAGCATTATGGGAGCACAGGTCTGCATTTTAGGTATGCAGGTCAGCATTGTGGGAGCACAGGTCAGTATTATGGGCGCACAGGTCAGCTTTATAGGAGCTCTGGTCAGCATTATGGAAACACAGGTCAGCATTATGGGAGCACAAGTCAGCATTATAGGAACACAGATCAGCATTGTGGGAGCACAGGTCAGCATAATGTAAGCACAGGTCAACATTATGGAAACACAGGTCAGCATTATGAGAGCACAGGTCAGCATTATGAGAGCACAGGTCAGCATTATGAAAAATCTTTATTGGTTTTTCAAGACATATAACAAACAGCGCTTCGGCTTGGCGGTGTAATATATGTAATAACAAAAGAAGAGGAAAAAACAACAACAACCTTAACAATCCCTCCCCACCCATCCCACCCCCCTCCCCTCGAGACCGCAGGTTAGGCCTCAGTTTTCAATAGGCTCGTGTGCCGAGCAGGGACCGCCAGGACTGTTTGGTGTGCTGTCCGTTGTTGCTGAGCGGAGTAGCGGTTCTGTTAGCTCTACCCAGCGGAGAAGATCTGCACTGGAGTCAAGTTTTTGTACCTGGATGGCCATTTCCCAAGCCGCCGTCTCCGCGGCGGCCCATCTCTTGAGGTCGTACCACCAAAGGGCCTCACTAGGTCCCCTTGTGCTCTTCCAACCCATGGCTATGCGCCTTTTTGCTGTTATGTAAATCAAGTCCAGAAGTCTATTTAGGGGCTTGTTCTTAGTGCTTCGCCTGTATGTCCCCAGTATGCAAGCTGCAGGTTCGTGAATTTCAACTTCAATCCCGGCCAGCGCCACCCTATCTCGCACCTGGGTCCAAAACCTCAGGACCGCGGGGCAGCTCCAGAACATATGAGTCATTCCTGCTTGTGGCGCATGGCATTTGGGGCATGTTTGTGGCGTGGCCCCCTTGAACTTAGATATGGCATCAGGCGTAAGGTAGGCTCGGTTCGTGATGTATAGCTGTATTAATTGGAGGCGAGCGTTCCTGGAGGTCTTTTTATGGTAGTGGGTGATCTTTTCCCATGTGTTGTCCTCGAACACGAGGCCCATTTCGCTCTCCCATCTCTTTTTGCATTTTAGTTCATTCGTTGTCGTTGCCTGTAATAGGGCCTCGTATATTCTGGAGGTTTCGTGGCCTCCTTCGGCAGTGTCCAGCAATGTTTCGATGGTTTCGTTCTCAGTAAATTGATTGTCTGCCTCAGGCCATCTCTTCCTTAAGGCCCGAGTTACTGCCCCGTGGAGCAAGAACTGCCCGGTGGGCAGGCCCGTCAGCTCGCAGAGGTCGGGGAATGAAGAAAGTTCGTGTTCGTGCACGAGGTCGCCCAGTGTCGCCACCCCGTAAGGCTCCCATACTGATCGAGCCTCGGTGTGCCCCCAAGAGGGTGTCGCCATTACTGCAGCGATGGGGATCTGTGGGGAGTAAGGGTCTCGCAGCCCCACAGCCTTACAGGCCCTCTTCCAGAGCTGAGTTCCCAACTTGGCCAGGTATGGGTGACGCTGTGGGGCCCCTTTCTCGACCCACAACAAGTCTCGAAGTAGCAGTAGTGGCAGAGCCGGCTGGAGAAGTCTGGTGTCAGTGGTGGTTTCATCCGCCATCCAGTGCATTACGTGTTTCAATTGGCTGGCCAGGAAATATAGTTCGAAATTAGGGACCTTCAGTCCGCCCCTCTCGTAGGGTCTCTGGAGGATGTCAAGCCCCACCCTGTGCCTTCCTCCCTGCCACAGGAATTCTCTGCAGAGTTTGTTCAAGTCTCTGAAAAAGGCTGAGGGGATGTTGTAGGGGACATTGGTGAAGCAATGTAGCAGGCGTGGGAGCGCTACCATTTTGAGGAGGCCTGCCCTTCCTGCCACGGAGAGAGGAAGTTTTCCCCAGAAAGCCATGGAGTTGGTGAGTGCATCCTTTGTTCTGACTGTGTTGAGGATGTGTTCAGTGTTCGGGCTACGGTGTATGGCAATGCCCAAGTATTTGAAGGACGTTACCTGCCACTGTAGAGCCAGTGGGGGCAGGGATCCGCCCTCATTGCTGTATAGCGCTGCGAGGGGGTAGAGACACGACTTGTCTTTGTTTATCTGGATGCCTGTGTGTTTTTGGAAGCAGTCAAGTGTCTCCAAGATGTAGGGCAGGAGGTGCTCAGGGTCGTTCAGGTAGAGGAGAGTGTCGTCCGCGTACATGGAGATGAGGTGTGTCACTCCATCTAGTATAATGCCTCCTCCACCGTATTCCTGCCGGATGTACGCGGCCACAGGCTCTGCAGCAATGATGTAGAGCATGGGGGATAAGGGACATCCCTGTCGTGTGCCTCTGTGGAGGGGCCATTTGTCGGAGTACGTCTTGTTGGTACGCACTCTGGCCTCGGGGTGTGTGTAAAGCAACTGGGTCCATTTGAGGAAGGCGGGTCCAATGCCCATCTTAGCCATGGTGGCGTATAACCATTCCCACTTAACCGAATCAAAGGCCTTGGTGGCGTCTAGAGATGCCACCGCGTATTTCTGGGTGTCTTGCTCGGTGCGGTATATGATGTGGTGCAACCTGCGTAAATTTTCAGTGATAGAGCGCCCGGGTACATAGCCAGTTTGGTCGTGGTGAATCAGCAGGGGGATCACCTTGCGTAGTCTATTAGCGAGGAGTGCCGACAGTATTTTGCAGTCGACATTTAGCATAGAGAGAGGTCTATATGAACCGCAATCCGTGCCATCTTTGCCGGGCTTCAGCAAGGGGATGATTATTGCTTCCCTCATGGAGTCAGGGAGTATGCCGCAGTCAAAGGCCTCATTGTACACTTGTGCCAGCAGAGGGGCCAGGGTCTCCTCATATGTCTTATAGAATTCCCCCGGGAGACCATCCATACCTGGGGCTTTCCCAGAGGGTAAAGATCTAATGGTTGCCTTGACCTCGTCTGGGGTGATTGGGTCTTCTAGGGCTACGGCCAACTGTGGGTCTAGTTTGGGTAACTCTATGCAATCTAGGGCGTCCTCGATCCCGGTATCTAGCGAGGGCGGGGTTTTGGAGTACAGGTCCTGGTAGTATTCTGCGAAGACCATGTTAATTTCAGCCTGGGTGTGCACCGGAGTGCCATCTGGTCTGAGGATGTGGCAGATGGGGGTCCTAGGGGTTTCCCTTTTGTACAGCCAGGCCAGGAGTTTGCCGGGCTTGTCTCCTAGGGCGTGTGTCCTTTCAGTGTGTTTGGCGTAGCTTAATTTCCCCAGGGACTCCCAGTGCGACAGACAGGCCTGTCTCTGTATTATTATTTCCCGTACCTGCTCGGGAGTCGGATTTGCCTTGTTCTCCAGCTCCCCCAGCCTACTTTCTGCTTTAGCCAGGGCATTCGTAATGACCTTTTGAGTCCCCCCTACTGCTGCCAGCATGTCCCCTCTCATAACCACCTTATATGCCTCCCAAGCGGTGCTAATGCATTCTACGCTGCCTAGATTGTGTAGCCAGTATTCGTCTGTGCTGTCTTGTACGTGGTCCCTGAAGGCCGCGTCAAGCAATGCTTCTGCTCGCAGTCTCCATGTAGGGATCGGGGGTCTGGGCGGGTGTATCTCCCAGGTGACCGACAGGGGTGAGTGGTCTGATAGTACTCTGGGTAAGTATTGTGCCTCGCTGAAAGTGGCCTGCTGCTCCTGGCTGACCAGTATGTAGTCCAACCTGGTGTGGACGTTATGTGGCGGGGAGAAGAAGGAATATTCCCGTCTCTCCGGGTTCAATTCCCTCCACAGGTCGCTAAGTGACAGGTGGGAAATCAGTTTGGATAGTATCTTGGCAGGGGGGGACGGGCGGGAGTGTTTGTTGTCTGACCTATCTTTGAGGGGGTCTAAAGTGCAGTTGTGGTCCCCACCCCAGATCATGGTGCAATTTACGTGGGGGCATAGTCTAGAGCTCAGGGAGTGGAAGAAAGCCGTGGCGTCATGGTTAGGCGCATAGGTGCTAATCAGGCATAGGTCTCTTCCCTCCAAGGTACCCTGCACCAGTGCCATCCTACCTTCGTTATCCGTTTTGGTGTCCGTGACTTTGAAAGGGACTGACGGGTTAATCCACACCAGGACCCCCCTAGCATATGAGGAGTAGGAGGATCCCACCAAGGTCCCCCGCCAGGTTTTGGCTAGCGCTGTCAGTTTAGCCTCTGTTAGGTGTGTCTCCTGAAGCATGGCGATCCCTACCTTGCATCGTCGCAGGTATGTTTGGATTCTTCGTTGTTTCACGTGGCTATTCATGCCTCTGACGTTCCATGTCATAACTTTTACTTTCTCAGCCATAGTCGTGGTGGTGTTCTCTCACTTGTTCTGGTCCTTGGCTCGGTCTCGTTAGAGATGCTGTGGTATTGAAGGAGTCCTGCGGTCTCGGTATTTCAACTTTAGGGTTCCCAACTAGGGTGCGGATTTCTGGCTCCCCTTTCCCTAAGAAAAAACTTTCCCAACCGATAACTGGTCTGACGAGGTATTCCTTGTCGTGACTGTCCCGTTTCCGCTCCCTAGGACCTGGCATGGTCTTCGGGTGCCCTACAGGTGGGTAAACGTACCCTGAAAAAACAGAAGAAAAGAGAACAAGCTCCTGGGGGGTTGCGGGAGCTAAAACCTCGGTGTTCCGCGTGATAGGATCCTTCCAGCTGCTTCGGGGTTGTGTTGCAATGATCTTATGGTGCGATGCGATACGGCAGTCTAGGTGGGTGTATCAGTGCGGCTTGCGCCTCTTGCCTTCTATGTCTGGAAGTTGCTGCCCATCCATCCAGTCCCGGGCCAGTTCCGGCGTGTCGAATAGGTGGGCTCTGTTTTTATGTATTACTTTCAGCCTTGCAGGGTATAGGAGCATGTATTTCAAACCAGCGGCCTTCAACCTGGCTTTGGTGTAGGTGAACTGAGCCCTGTTCATCTGCACTTGAAAGGTATAGTCTGGGTAAATAGCGATCTTGGCCGAATTTCTCAATATCTGGCCCCCTGACCGAGAGTACGCCAGGACGACCTCGCGATCTCTGTAATTTAATACTTTTGCTATCATAGGCCTGGGTGGGCCTCCAGGCGGGGGCCTCTTGGCAAGCGACCTATGAGCCCTTTCGATGGAGAACCCCTGCGATAGTTTCTCTGCGCCAATCTCCTGTAGCAGGAGGTTTTCCACGTAGTTGGTGGGGTCCGAGCCTTCGATGCCCTCAGGCAGTCCGAGCAGCCGGATGTTATTCCGGCGGGCCCTCCCTTCGGCCTCCTCCATCTTGTCCTCGAGATTCTTGACCGTTTGCTGGAGGCCTTCCATGTCGTGCAGAAGCTGGGTGTTCGCTTCGGAGTTCTCACGTACTTGGGTCTCGAGCGCATCAGTTCTATCAGCCAGGGAGCGGACGTCATGGCGGAGGAGTCCCAGATCTATGGCCACTGCGTCAATTTTGTTCACCATGGTCGTTTGGATTAGTTTGATGGCCTCCAAGAGTTGCGAGTTGGTGGGTTCAGGCGTCGCTGGAGTAGGGCTCGCGTCCCCAGCGGCAGTCGCCATGGTTGGGCACTCAGGACTGGGGGGTTCGGGGGCTGTGTAAGCGTCCAGGGTGGTCTGCCGCTGTTTAGACCTGGCTCCCCTCCCCGTAGGCTTGTCCAAGTAGGACATCCTCTCACCACGGCGAGTTTTTAGTGCCCACTGTAGAGGTCGCCCACTTACTGTCCTCCGGCACTCGTAAGGTTATGGTCTGCACTTTGGGCCCTCCTGCGGGGTGTCTGGCGCTCCGGCGCCGGTCCGAGGGCCTCCAAGCTCCGCCGGGTGCGATAGGTCCGAGCCGGGCCTTATATGGTGGTTCGTGGGAGACCTCTTGTTCCGACCTAAGCTGCTTCTCTCGGTGCTCGGGGGAGGCTCCTCTCTGTGGCTGCCCGCTCCGAGTATCGCGGTTCAAGCAGCCCGCCCCCGGGACGCAGGGGGGCCCGGGCCGAAGCGCAACTCGGGCGGGGATGGATGGTGTGCGTAGGACGGCCTTCTCTCGGAGGGCGAGCTGGCGCCGGGCTCAGCAGATGGAAGCCGCCATCTTGGCTGTCCGCGTCATGGGGTGCGCGGACCACTCCGCTCGGCTCCCGGGCTTCCACCTACGCGTACGAGGGGTCCAGGAGGTTCTCGTCGCTGGTAGCAGCTCTCGGGGTGGTTTGTGGACACCAAGGCGAGGATGGATGGTGAGTGCAGCTCCGGTGGCAGCGCCGACCGGGGGCAGCGCGAGGTGGCCGGCGCTCGCACTCGATGTAGTGCGCGGTCTCTAGCTCCGGCCGGGCCTCGATCCCCGTGGTTCCTGCAGCAGGGCCGGCGGGCGCCCTCGTCCGCCCCAGTCGCTCTCTTGTCCTCGGGCCCAGGGCTCCCGAGCCTACCGTTGGGGTGGCCGCCGGGGGGGTCAGCAGGGGCGCCCCCCCACCATTCCACTTGGCGACGTAGGACGGCCTTCTCTCGGAGGGCGAGCTGGCGCTGGGCTCTCCGGGCTCAGCAGATGGAAGCCGCCATCTTGGCTGTCCGCGCCGTGGGATGCGCGGTCTTCTCTCCTCGGCTCCCGGGCTTTCACCTTCGCATGCGAGGGGTCCAGGAGGTTCTCGTCACAGCTGGCAGCTCTCGGGGTGATTTAAAGACGCTAAGGCCGGCTTGAATGCAGGGAAAAACAGCTTATCAATAGCTCATCGTGCGGAGCGTACCGAAATCACGTCCGCTCTACATGGCGGTTGGCCACGCCCCCAGGTCAGCATTATGAGAGCACAGGTCAGCATTATGAGGACACAGGTCAGCATTATAGGAGCACAGGTCAGCATTATGGGAGCACAGGTCAGCATTGTGGGAGCACAGGTCAGCATTGTGGGAACAGACACCGAGATCGCCATTTTGGGAATAGGGACACTCCCCCTTCCTTTTCCCCTTCTCCTGCAGATCCACACCATCACATCCCACAATAGTCCCAATACTCCCCATCCTCACCCACGTCTACCCGTGCTCTGATCCTTCAAGTGGCCCGGTGCAAAACATCAACACAAACCTGAAGATAGAAATAAAGCGGCGCACACATCAGCATCATAGGAACACAGACCAGCATTACAGGAAAACGGCGAGATTATCAATAGTCATATCATAATCATGGCAACAGGGGTCAGCATCATGGCAACAGGGGTCAGCATCATGGCAACAGAGAGAGGCATCATGTCAACAGGGGTCAGCATCATGGCAACAGGGGTCAGCATCATGGCAACAGAGAGAGGCATCATGGCAACAGAGAGAGGCATCATGGCAACAGGGGTCAGCATCATGGCAACCGAGAGAGGCATCATGGCAACAGGGGTCAGCATCATGGCAACCGAGAGAGGCATCATGGCAACAGAGAGAGGCATCATGGCAACAGAGAGAGGCATCATGGCAACAGGGGTCAGCATCATGGCAACAGAGAGAGGCATCATGGCAACAGAGAGAGGCATCATGGCAACAGGGGTCAGCATCATGGCAACCGAGAGAGGCATCATGGCAACAGGGGTCAGCATCATGGCAACCAAGAGAGGCATCATGGCAACAGAGAGAGGCATCATGGCAACAGAGAGAGGCATCATGGCAACAGGGGTCAGCATCATGGCAACCGAGAGAGGCATCATGGCAAGAGAGGTCAGCATCATGGCAACAGGGGTCAGCATCATGGCAACCGAGAGAGGCATCATGGCAACCGAGAGAGGCATCATGGAAACAGGGGTCAGCATCATGGCAACAGGGGTCAGTATCATGGCAACAGGGGTCAGCATCATGGCAACAGGGGTCAGCATCATGGCAACAGGGGTCAGCATCATGGCAACAGGGGTCAGCATCATGGCAACAGAGAGAGGCATCATGGCAACAGAGAGAGGCATCATGGCAACAGGGGTCAGCATCATGGCAACCGAGAGAGGCATCATGGCAACCGAGAGAGGCATCATGGCAACAGAGAGAGGCATCATGGCAACAGAGAGAGGCATCATGGCAACAGGGGTCAGCATCATGGCAACCGAGAGAGGCATCATGGAAACAGGGGTCAGCATCATGGCAACAGGGGTCAGTATCATGGCAACAGGGGTCAGCATCATGGCAACAGAGAGAGGCATCATGGCAACAGAGAGAGGCATCATGGCAACAGAGAGAGGCATCATGGCAACAGGGGTCAGCATCATGGCAACCGAGAGAGGCATCATGGCAACAGAGAGAGGCATCATGGCAACAGAGAGAGGCATCATGGCAACAGGGGTTAGCATCATGGCAACCGAGAGAGGCATCATGGCAACAGGGGTCAGCATCATGGCAACCGAGAGAGGCATCATGGCAACAGAGAGAGGCATCATGGCAACAGAGAGAGGCATCATGGCAACAGAGAGAGGCATCATGGTAACAGGGGTCAGCATCATGGCAACAGGGGTCAGCATCATGGCAACAGAGAGAGGCATCATGGCAACAGAGAGAGGCATCATGGCAACAGGGGTCAGCATCATGGCAACCGAGAGAGGCATCATGGCAACAGGGGTCAGCATCATGGCAACCGAGAGAGGCATCATGGCAACCGAGAGAGGCATCATGGCAACAGAGAGAGGCATCATGGCAACAGAGAGAGGCATCATGGCAACAGAGAGAGGCATCATGGCAACAGGGGACAGCATCATGGCAACAGAGAGAGGCATCATGGCAACAGAGAGAGGCATCATGGCAACAGGGGTCAGCATCATGGCAACCGAGAGAGGCATCATGGCAACAGGGGTCAGCATCATGGCAACCGAGAGAGGCATCATGGCAACAGAGAGAGGCATCATGGCAACAGAGAGAGGCATCATGGCAACAGGGGTCAGCATCATGGCAACCGAGAGAGGCATCATGGCAAGAGAGGTCAGCATCATGGAAACAGGGGTCAGCATCATGGCAACCGAGAGAGGCATCATGGCAACCGAGAGAGGCATCATGGAAACAGGGGGGGTCAGCATCATGGCAACAGGGGTCAGCATCATGGCAACAGGGGTCAGCATCATGGCAACAGAGAGAGGCATCATGGCAACAGGGGTCAGCATCATGGCAACCGAGAGAGGCATCATGGCAACCGAGAGAGGCATCATGGCAACAGGGGTCAGCATCATGGCAACCGAGAGAGGCATCATGGCAACAGAGAGAGGCATCATGGCAACAGGGGTCAGCATCATGGCAACCGAGAGAGGCATCAGGGCAACCGAGAGAGGCATCAGGGCAACAGGGGTCAGCATCATGGCAACAGGGGTCAGTATCATGGCAACAGGGGTCAGCATCATGAGAACAGGGGTCAGCATCATGGCAACCGAGAGAGGCATCATGGCAAGAGAGGTCAGCATCATGGCAACAGGGGTCAGCATCATGGCAACAGAGAGAGGCATCATGGCAACAGAGAGAGGCATCATGGCAACAGAGAGAGGCATCATGGCAACAGAGAGAGGCATCATGGCAACAGGGGTCAGCATCATGGCAACCGAGAGAGGCATCATGGGAACCGAGAGAGGCATCATGGCAACAGGGGTCAGCATCATGGCAACAGAGGGAGGCATCATGGCAAGAAAGGTCAGCATCATGGCAACAGGGGTCAGCATTATGGCAACAGGGGTCAGCATTATGGCAACAGAGAGAGGCATCATGGCAACAGGGGTCAACATCATGAGAACAGGGGTCAGCATCATGGCAACCGAGAGAGGCATCATGGCAAGAGAGGTCAGCATCATGGCAACAGGGGTCAGCATCATGAAAACAGAGAGAGGCATCATGGCAACAGAGAGAGGCATCATGGCAACAGAGAGAGGCATCATGGCAACAGGGGTCAGCATCATGGCAACCGAGAGAGGCATCATGGCAACCGAGAGAGGCATCATGGCAACAGGGGGTCAGCATCATGGCAACAGGGGGTCAGCATCATGGCAACAGAGGGAGGCATCATGGCAAGAAAGGTCAGCATCATGGCAACAGGGGTCAGCATTATGGCAACAGCGGTCAGCATCATGGCAACAGAGAGAGTCATGGCAACAGAGAGAGGCATCATGGCAACAGGGGTCAGCATCATGGCAACAGAGAGAGGCATCATGGCAAGAGAGGTCAGCATCGTGGTAACAGGGGTCAGCATCGTGGTAACAGGGGTCAGCATCATGGCAACAGGGGTCAGCATCATGGCAACCGAGAGAGGCATTATGGGAACAGAGAGAGGCGTCATGGCAAGAGAGGTCAGCATCATGGCAACAGGGGTCAGCATCATGGCAACAGGGGTCAGCATTATGGCAACAGAGAGAGGCATCATGGCAACAGGGGTCAGCATCATGGCAACAGGGGTCAGCATCATGGCAACCGAGAGGCATCATGACAAGAGAGGCCAGCATCATGGCAACAGGGGTCAACATCATGGCAACAGGGGTCAGCATCATAGCAACAGGGGTCAGCATCATGGCAACCGAGAGAGGCATTATAGCAACAGAGAGAGGCATCATGGCAAGAGAGGTCAGCATCATGGCAACAGGGGCAGCATCATGGCAACAGGGGCAGCATCATGGCAACCGAGAGAGGCAGCATGGCAACAGGGGTCAGCATCATGGCAACAGGGGTCAGCATCATGGCAACAGAGAGAGGCATCATGGCAACAGGGATCAGCATCATGGCAACAGGGGTCAGCATTATGGGAACACAGACAGGCATCATGGCAATAGGGGTCAGCATCATGGCAACAGGTGTCAGCATCATGGCAACAGAGAGAGGCATCATGGCAACAGGGGTCAGCATCATGGCAACAGAGAGAGGCATCATGGCAACAGGGGTCAGCATCATGGCAACAGAGAGAGGCATCATGGCAACAGGGGTCAGCATCATGGCAACAGGGGTCAGTATCATGGCAACAGGGGTCAGCATCATGGCAACCGAGAGAGGCATCATGGCAACCGAGAGAGGCATCATGGCAACCGAGAGAGGCATCATGGCAACCGAGAGAGGCATCATGGCAACAGGGGTCAGCATCATGGCAACCGAGAGAGGCCAGCATCATGGCAAGAGGGGTCAGCATCATGGCAACAGGGGTCAGCATCATGGCAACAGGGGTCAGCATCATGGCAACCGAGAGAGGCATCATGGCAACAGAGAGAGGCATCATGGCAACAGAGAGAGGCATCATGGCAACAGGGGTCAGCATCATGGCAACCGAGAGAGGCATCATGGCAAGAGAGCTCAGCATCATGGCAACAGGGGTCAGCATCATGGCAACAGAGAGGCATCATGGCAACCGAGAGAGGCATCTTGGCAACAGGGGTCAGCATCATGGCAACAGGGGTCAGCATCATGGCAACAGGGGTCAGCATCATGGCAACAGAGAGAGGCACCATGGCAACCGGGATCAGCATCATGGCAACCGGGATCAGCATCATGGCAACAGGGGTCAGCATTATGGGAACACATACAGGCATCATGGCAATAGGGGTCAGCATCATGGCAACAGGGGTCAGCATCATGGCAACCGAGAGAGGCATCATGGCAACAGAGAGAGGCATCATGGCAACAGAGAGAGGCATCATGGCAACAGGGGTCAGCATCATGGCAACAGAGAGAGGCATCATGGCAACAGGGGTCAGCATCATGGCAACCGAGAGAGGCATCATGGCAACCGAGAGAGGCATCATGGCAACCGAGAGAGGCATCATGGCAACCGAGAGAGGCATCATGGCAACCGAGAGAGGCATCATGGCAACAGGGGTCAGCATCATGGCAACCGAGAGAGGCATCATGGCAACCGAGAGAGGCATCATGGCAACCGAGAGAGGCATCATGGAAACAGGGGTCAGCATCATGGCAGCAGGGGTCAGTATCATGGCAACAGGGGTCAGCATCATGGCAACGGGGGTCAGCATCATGGCAACAGGGGTCAGCATCATGGCAACAGGGGTCAGCATCATGGCAACCGATAGAGGCATCATGGCAACCGAGAGAGGCATCATGGCAATAGGGGTCAGCATCATGGCAACAGGGGTCAGTATCATGGCAACAGGGGTCAGCATCATGGCAACAGGGGTCAGCATCATGGCAACCGAGAGAGGCATCATGGCAACAGGGGTCAGCATCATGGCAACAGGGGTCAGCATCATGGCAACCGAGAGAGGCATCATGGCAACCGAGAGAGGCATCATGGCAACCGAGAGAGGCATCATGGCAACAGGGGTCAGCATCATGGCAGCAGGGGTCAGTATCATGGCAACAGGGGTCAGCATCATGGCAACAGGGGTCAGCATCATGGCAACAGGGGTCAGCATCATGGCAACAGAGAGAGGCATCATGGCAACAGGGGTCAGCATCATGGCAACCGATAGAGGCATCATGGCAACCGAGAGAGGCATCATGGCAATAGGGGTCAGCATCATGGCAACAGGGGTCAGTATCATGGCAACAGGGGTCAACATCATGACAACAGGGGTCAGCATCATGGCAACCGAGAGAGGCATCATGGCAAGAGAGGTCAGCATCATGGCAACAGGGGTCAGCATCATGACAACAGAGAGAGGCATCATGGCAACAGAGAGAGGCATCATGGCAACCGAGAGAGGCATCATGGCAACCGAGAGAGGCATCATGGCAACCGAGAGAGGCATCATGGCAACAGGGGTCAGCATCATGGCAACAGGGGTCAGCATCATGGCAACAGAGGGAGGCATCATGGCAAGAAAGGTCAGCATCATGGCAACAGGGGTCAGCATTATGGCAACAGCGGTCAGCATCATGGCAACAGAGAGAGTCATGGCAACAGAGAGAGGCATCATGGCAACAGGGGTCAGCATCATGGCAACAGAGAGAGGCATCATGGCAAGAGAGGTCAGCATTGTGGTAACAGGGGTCAGCATCATGGCAACAGGGGTCAGCATCATGGCAACCGAGAGAGGCATTATGGGAACAGAGAGAGGCGTCATGGCAAGAGAGGTCAGCATCATGGCAACAGGGGTCAGCATCATGGCAACAGGGGTCAGCATCATGGCAACCGAGAGGCATCATGGCAAGAGAGGCCAGCATCATGGCAACAGGGGTCAACATCATGGCAACAGGGGTCAGCATCATAGCAACAGGGGTCAGCATCATAGCAACAGGGGTCAGCATCATAGCAACATGGGTCAGCATCACGGCAACCGAGAGAGGCATTATGGGAACAGAGAGAGGCATCATGGCAAGAGAGGTCAGCATCATGGCAACAGGGGCAGCATCATGGCAACAGGGGCAGCATCATGGCAACCGAGAGAGGCATCATGGCAACAGGGGTCAGCATCATGGCAACAGAGAGAGGCATCATGGCAAGAGCGGTCAGCATCATTGCAATAGGGGTCAGCATCATGGCACTGAGGTCAGTATCATGTCAGCAGATGTCAGCATCATGTCAACAGGGGTCAGCATCATGGCAACAGAGAGAGGCATCATGGCAAGAGAGGTCAGCATCATGGCACTGAGGTCAGTATCATGTCAGCAGATGTCAGCATCATGTCAACAGGGGTCAGCATCATGGCACTGGGGTCAGCATCATGGCAACAGGGGTCAGGGTCATGGCAACAGAGAGAGGCATCATGGCAAACGAGAGAGGCATCATGGCAAGAGAGGTCAGCATCATTGCAACAGGGGTCAGCATCATGGCAACATAGAGAGGCATCATGGCAACAGGGGCAGCATCATGGCAAGAGAGGTCAGCATCATTGCAACAGGGGTCAGCATCATGGCAACAGAGAGAGGCATCATGGCACTGGGGTCAGTATCATGTCAGCAGATGTCAGCATCATGTCAACAGGGGTCAGCATCATGGCACTGGGGTCAGCATCATGGCAACAGAGAGAGGCATCATGGCAACAGAGAGAGGCATCATGGCAAGAGAGGTCAGCATCATGTCACTGAGGTCAGTATCATGTCAGCAGATGTCAGCATCATGTCAACAGGGGTCCGCATCATGGCACTGGGGTCAGCATCATGGCAACAGGGGCAGCATCATGGCAACAGGGGTCGGCATCATGGCAACAGGGGTCGGCATCATGGCAACAGGGGTCGGCATCATGGCAACAGGGGTCGGCATCCTGTCAGCAGATGTCAGCATCCTGTCAGCAGATGTCAGCATCATGGCAACAGGGGGCAGCATCATGGCAACAGGGGGCAGCATCATGGCAACAGGGGGCAGCATCATGGCAACAGGGGCAGCATCATGGCAACAGGGGCAGCATCATGGCAACAGGGGTCAGCATCATTGCAACAAAGAGAGGCATCACGGCAACAGAGAGAGGCATCATGGCAAGAGAGGTCAGCATCATTGCAACAGGGGTCAGCATCATGGCAACAGGGGTCAGCATCATGGCAACAGGGGTCGGCATCATGGCAACAGGGGTCGGCATCATGGCAACAGGGGTCGGCATCCTGTCAGCAGATGTCAGCATCCTGTCAGCAGATGTCAGCATCATGTCAACAGGGGTCAGCATCATGGCACTGGGGTCAGCATCATGGCAACAGGGGTCAGCATTATGGGAACAGAGACGGGCATCATGGCAACAGGGGTCAGCATCATGGCACTGGGGTCAGTATCATGTCAGCAGATGTCAGTATCATGTCAACAGGGGTCAGCATCATGGCACTGGGGTCAGCATCATGGAAACAGGGGTCAGCATCATGGCAACAGGGGTCGGCATCATGGCAACAGGGGTCAGCATCATGGCAACAGGGGTCAGCATCATGGCACTGGGGTCAGCATCATGGCACTGGGGTCAGCATCATGGCAACAGGGACAGGCATCATGGAAAAAGAGGTCAGCATCATGGCAACAGGGGTCAGTATCATGTCAGCATCATGTCAACAGGGGTCAGCATCATGGCAACAGGGGTCAGTATCATGTCAGCAGATGTCAGTATCATGTCAACAGGGGTCAGCATCATGGCAACAGAGAGGCATCATGGCAAGAGAGAGAGGCATCATGGCAAGAGAGGTCAGCATCATGGCAACAGGGGTCAGTATCATGTCAGCATCATGGCAACTGGGGTCAGCATCATGGCACTGGGGTCAGCATCATGGCACTGGGGTCAGCATCATGGCACTGGGGTCAGCATCATGGCAATGGGGGTCAGCATTATAGGAACAGAGACAGGCATCATGGCAAAAGGGGTCGGCATCGTGGCAACAGGGGTCAGCATTATAGGAACAGAGACAGGCATCATGGCAACAGGGGTCAGCATCATGGCACTGGGGTCAGTATCATGTCAGCAGATGTCAGCATCATGTCAACAGGGGTCAGCATCATGGCACTGGGGTCAGCATCATGGCAACAGGGGCCATCATTATGGGAACAGAGACAGGCATCGTGGCAACAGGGGTCAGCATCATGGCACTGGGGTCAGTATCATGTCAGCAGATGTCAGCATCATGTCAACAGGGGTCAGCATCATGGCACTGGGGTCAGCATCATGGCAACAGGGGCCATCATTATGGGAACAGAGACAGGCATCGTGGCAACAGGGGTCAGCATCATGGCACTGGGGTCAGTATCATGCCAGCAGATGTCAGCATCATGTCAACAGGGGTCAGCATCATGGCAACAGGGGCCATCATTATGGGAACAGAGACAGGCATCTTGGCAACAGGGGTCAGCATCATGGCACTGGGGTCAGTATCATGTCAGCAGATGTCAGTATTATGGCAACAGGAGTCAGCATTATGGGAACAGGGGTCGGCATTATGGGAACAGGGGTCGGCATTATGGGAACAGAGACAGGCATCATGGCAATAGGGGTCAGCATCATGGAAACAGGGGTCAGCATCATGGCAACCGAGAGAGGCATCATGGCAACAGAGAGAGGCATCATGGCAACAGGGGTCAGCATCATGGCAACAGAGAGAGGCATCATGGCAACAGAGAGAGGCATCATGGCAACAGAGAGAGGCATCATGGCAACAGGGGTCAGCATCATGGCAACCGAGAGAGGCATCATGGCAACAGGGGTCAGCATCATGGCACTGGGGTCAGCATCATGGCAACAGGGGCCATCATTATGGGAACAGAGACAGGCATCGTGGCAACAGGGGTCAGCATCATGGCACTGGGGTCAGTATCATGTCAGCAGAAGTCATCATCAAGTCAACAGGGGTCAGCATCATGGCACTGGGGTCAGCATCATGGCAACAAGGGCCATCATTATGGGAACAGAGACAGGCATCTTGGCAACAGGGGTCAGCATCATGGCACTGGGGTCAGTATCATGTCAGCAGATGTCAGCATCATGTCAACAGGGGTCAGCATCATGGCAACAGAGAGAGGCATCATGGCAACAGAGAGAGGCATCATGGCAACAGAGAGAGGCATCATGGCAACAGAGAGAGGCATCATGGCAACAGGGGTCAGCATCATGGCAACCGAGAGAGGCATCATGGCAACAGAGAGAGGCATCATGGCAACAGAGAGAGGCATCATGGCAACAGGGGTCAGCATCATGGCAACAGAGAGAGGCATCATGGCAACAGAGAGAGGCATCATGGCAACAGAGAGAGGCATCATGGCAACCGAGAGAGGCATCATGGCAACAGGGGTCAGCATCATGGCAACAGGGATCCGCATTATGGGAACAGAGACAGGCATCATGGCACTGGGGTCAGTATCATGTCAGCAGATGTCAGCATCATGTCAACAGGGGTCAGCATCATGGCACTGGGGTCAGCATCATGGCAACAGGGGCCATCATTATGGGAACAGAGACAGGCATCGTGGCAACAGGGGTCAGCATCATGGCACTGGGGTCAGTATCATGTCAGCAGATGTCAGCATCATGTCAGCAGATGTCAGCATCATGTCAACAGGGGTCAGCATCATGTCAGCATCATGTCAACAGGGGTCAGCATCATGGCACTGGGGTCAGCGTCATGGCAACAGGTGTCAGCATCATGGCATTGGGGTCAGCATCATGGCATTGGGGTCAGCATCATGGCATTGGGGTCGGCATCATGGCAACAGGGGTCGGCATCATGGCAACAGGGGTCGGCATCATGGCAACAGGGGTCAGCATTATCGGAACAGAGACAGGCATCATAGCAAAAGGGGTCGGCATCATGGCAACATGGGTCAGTATTATGGAAACAAATGATAGAATTATGGATCCCCAGTGGCCTTCCTGCCCCCACGTCACTAGAGATGACCTACCCTCGTGTTGCCAAGAGATTGGGGTTCTCCAGTCCCCGGAACTCAGCCTTGACCCAATCCATAAAGCTGATAGATTGAAATGTCCCAACACCTCTGCAGACCCCAGTTCCTACAACTTGGCACTGACTCCAGTATCCAGAGAATGGAAGTATTCCCGAGACTCCCCGAGTCCAGACATCCCCCTGGACCTGCATTCTCTTGACATCAGACTCTGGCAGTCCCCCAGTATCCAGAGAATGGAAGTATTCCCCAGACCCCCCGAGTTCAGACATCCCCCTGGACCTGCATTCTGTTGACATCAGACTCTAGCAGCCCCCCAGTATCCAGAGAATGGAAGTATTCCCCAGAACCCCCGAGTCCAGACCTCCCCGTGGACCTGCATTCCCTTGACATCAGACTCTTGCAGTCCCCCAGTGTCCAGAGAATGGAAGTATTCCCCAGACTCCCCGAGTCCAAACATCCCCCTGGACCTGCATTCCCTTGACATCAGACTCTAGCAGTCCCCCAGTATCCAGAGAATGGAAGTATTTCAGAGACCCCCGAGTCCAGTCATCCCCCTGGACCTGCATTCCCTTGACATCAGACTCTGGCAGTCCCCCAGTATCCAGAGAATGAAAGTATTCCCCAGACCCCCTGAGTCCAGACATCCCCCTGGACCAGCATTCCCTTGACATCAGACTCTGGCAGTCCCCCAGTGTTCTGAGGATGGAAGTATTCCAGAGACCCCCGTGTCCCGACATCCCCCTGGACCTGCATTCCCTTGACACCAGACACTGGCAGTCCCCCAGTATCCAGAGAATGGAAGTATTCCCAGAACCCCCGAGTCCAGACATCCCCCTGGACCTGCATTCTCTTGACATCAGACTCTGGCAGTCCCCCAGTATCCAGAGAATGGAAGTATTCCCCAGAGCCCCCGAATCCAGACATCCCCCTGGACCTGCATTCCCTTGACATCAGACTCTGGCAGTCCCCCAGTGTCCAGAGATTGGAGGTATTCCTCAGACCCCCTGAATCCAGATATCCCCCTGGACCTGCATTCCCTTGACATCAGACTCTGGCAGTTCCCCAGTGTCCAGAGAATGGAAGTATTCCCCAGACCCCCTGAGTCCAGACATCCCCCTGGACCTGCATTCCCTTGACATCAGACTCTGGCAGTCCCCCAGCGTCCAGAGAATGGAAGTATTCCCCAGACTCCCCGAGTCCAGACATCCCCCTGGACCTGCATTCCCTTGACATCAGACTCTGGCAGTCCCCCAGTATCCAGAGAACGGAAGTATTCCCCAGACCCCCTGAGTCCGGACATCCCCCTGGACCTACATTCCCTTGACATCAGAGAATGGAAGTATTCCCCAGACTCCCCGAGTCCAGACATCCCCCTGGACCTGCATTCCCTTGACATCAGACTATGGCAGTCCCCCAGTATCCAAAGAATGGAAGTATTCCCCAGACCCCCCCGAGTCCAGACATCCCCCTGGACCTACATTCCCTTGACATCAGACTCTGGCAGTCCCACAGTATCCAGAGAATGGAAGTATTCCCCAGACTCCCTGAGTCCAGACATCCCCTGGACCTGCATTCCCCTTGACATCAGACTCTGGCAGTCCCTTTGGTCAGTAGACCCTAGTCCCCTGCAGAGGAGCTCTAGCCCCTGTCTCAAGGACATGTCCTTTGAACTGCCCATTCCTCGTGGCCCCCAACACCTTGCAATCCCAGTGCCCAAACTCAGCAGTCACCCAAGAACACACAATTCCCCTTCCCTATCATTCCCCGTGGCCCCCAAGAACTCTGCAGTGCCACTGGTCCCCAGTGCACCCCCAGAGCTCAGATTCTGCTCTGCTCCTGTCAGCGTGGCCCCTATACAGACGTTTAGCCACGTGTGTTCAATTCTGGTTTCCCCACAGCCACCCCCTCCTCCATAGTGCAAGACCATGGAGTTCTGCAGCCCCCCCCTTGCCAGTGCTTGGAAACATCTTGGCACCCACTACCCGGAATCCATCAGTTCACTGGGCAAACCATTCCCCATGGCCCGCAGGTGGTAGTCCTCTAGCCCCCCATCCTATTCCTGATGTCCATCGGTCCAGCCGCCCCCCACGCACTTCGGTCAGTGCCTTAGGACCCCCAGTTCATCAGCCCATTCACCCTCATAGACCCAACTCTCCTGGGGGCCTCATGCGGACCCACCCTCCTTTGTCCCCAGTTCACAGGGTGCACTGAGCACCCGAAATGCAGACCTCTCCAGTGGTCCCTCCAGCCCGCGGGGCACTGCAGATCCCCCTTAGTCTCGTAAGAGCTCATATTTGCGCACAGCCGGGTGATCCCCAGCCACTCCAGTTCCTCATCCCGCCAGACCCGGCCTCCCCTTCACACTGGCACGGAGGTGACCCCCATCTCCACAGTTCCCAGAATGCCTCCGTGCCCTCCTACCCCATTAATCCCACAAGTCCCAAAGTCCCCCAAATCCCCTGCTATGCCTCTATTACCAGAACCTTCTGATCTCGGTGGTTGTTCCTGTCCCCCAGAAGCCTCCAGTGCCTCTGGTCCCCGGACCAGCTCAGCTCCCCAAGTCCCTCCACCGCCTCCGGTCTCCAGAACAGCTCAGCTTCTCAGGTCCCTCCACCAGCCTCTGATCTCCAGAGCACCGCAGCTCCCCAGGTCCCTCCACCAGCCTCTGATCCCCAGAGCACCGCAGCTCCCCAGGACCCTGTACCAGCCTCTGGTCTCCAGAACACTGCAGCTCCCCAGGTCCCTCCACTGCCTCTGGTCTCCAGAACACCGCAGCTCCCATGGTCCCTCCACCAGCGTCTGGTCCCCACACCACCTTAGCTTCTCGGGTCCCTCCACCAGCGTTTGGTCCCCACACCACCGCAGCTCCCCAGGTCCCTCCACCAGCGTCTGGTCCCCACACCACCTTAGCTTTTCGGGTCCCTCCACCAGCGTTTGGTCCCCACACCACCGCAGCTCCCCAGATCCCTCCACCAGGCTCTGGTCTCCACACAGATAAAGTCCAGGTCCCTCTCTTTAATGAGGTCGTGGACGTTTTGGGCGTGTTTGTTTAGGGAGCGCGTGTTTAACAGACCTATTTTCAGTCTGGTGTTGACTGGTGAGCGGTTCATACTCTGCTTCGTTTTTTTTGCCAGCTGTTTTGCGGGATGCTTTATACTTTCTGCAGCGTTTGGTTGGGATAATGTTTGGGAGGGTTGCTGACAAGTGGTGCTGTCTGGCATGCTACTCGGCGTGAAGGGAAAGTATCACCCCGAGTGTCTTACTTGGGCCTACCCAATGGGTACGGTGCTTGCTTTAAGAGGATTCAGGGGTACTTCAAGAAATGCTAAGGTGTGCGGGCAAATAGCAGGGGAAACATGTAACCAACACGCTTACCTCTGAAGACCTCCAAGCACCTCCTTGCACAGACTGAAGCAGACTGTGCCTGCCCGTGCGCGCCGGGTTTGTAGTGAAATCGAGAGTGAGGACTACAGTCCTGCTGGGGATTGTAGTTCTAGTCAAAAGAAAACGCGTGCAGAGGGCCGCGTTGCTAGAAACTGCTCGCTTTCCTACAGCAACGTTAGGAAACGAAATGCTTAGCGGTCTACACAAATGTACATGCAGCTAAATTAAATGCAAGTGCTTCAACAATAGTTTTACCTAACGTAAATAGCGAAATTGCGGAACTGTCAATTAGAATCCTAATATCTTAAAATCTTTAAAACACGTTCAATTACAATTACAGATTCAATTACAGATTAACAAAACTAACCTAGTGCAACTGGTGCATCTACATGCGCTACTTTTTCAAATGGGTTCTGTTGGAGCTGGGCTGGCACACTGCTTTTATACTGAAGCAGACTGTGCCTGCCCGTGCGCGCCGGCGCGTTCGCGCCGGGTTTGTAGTGAAATCGAGAGTGAGGACTACAGTCCTGCTGGGGATTGTAGTTCTAGTCAAAAGAAAACGCGTGCAGAGGGCCGCGTTGCTAGAAACTGCTCGCTTTCCTACAGCAACGTTAGGAAACGAAATGCTTAGCGGTCTACACAAATGTACATGCAGCTAAATTAAATGCAAGTGCTTCAACAATAGTTTTACCTAACGTAAATAGAGAAATTGCGGAACTGTCAATTAGAATCCTAATATCTTAAAATCTTTAAAACACGTTCAATTACAATTACAGATTCAATTACAGATTAACAAAACTAACCTAGTGCAACTGGTGCATCTACATGCGCTACTTTTTCAAATGGGTTCTGTTGGAGCTGGGCTGGCACACTGCTTTTATACTGAAGCAGACTGTGCCTGCCCGTGCGCGCCGGCGCGTTCGCGCCGGGTTTGTAGTGAAATCGAGAGTGAGGACTACAGTCCTGCTGGGGATTGTAGTTCTAGTCAAAAGAAAACGCGTGCAGAGGGCCGCGTTGCTAGAAACTGCTCGCTTTCCTACAGCAACGTTAGGAAACGAAATGCTTAGCGGTCTACACAAATGTACATGCAGCTAAATTAAATGCAAGTGCTTCAACAATAGTTTTACCTAACGTAAATAGCGAAACTGTCAATTAGAATCCTAATATCTTAAAATCTTTAAAACACGTTCAATTACAATTACAGATTCAATTACAGATTAACAAAACTAACCTAGTGCAACTGGTGCATCTACATGCGCTACTTTTTCAAATGGGTTCTGTTGGAGCTGGGCTGGCACACTGCTTTTATACTGAAGCAGACTGTGCCTGCCCGTGCGCGCCGGCGCGTTCGCGCCGGGTTTGTAGTGAAATCGAGAGTGAGGACTACAGTCCTGCTGGGGATTGTAGTTCTAGTCAAAAGAAAACGCGTGCAGAGGGCCGCGTTGCTAGAAACTGCTCGCTTTCCTACAGCAACGTTAGGAAACGAAATGCTTAGCGGTCTACACAAATGTACATGCAGCTACATTAAATGCAAGTGCTTCAACAATAGTTTTACCTAACGTAAATAGCGAAATTGCGGAACTGTCAATTAGAATCCTAATATCTTAAAATCTTTAAAACACGTTCAATTACAATTACAGATTCAATTACAGATTAACAAAACTAACCTAGTGCAACTGGTGCATCTACATGCGCTACTTTTTCAAATGGGTTCTGTTGGAGCTGGGCTGGCACACTGCTTTTATACTGAAGCAGACTGTGCCTGCCCGTGCGCGCCGGCGCGTTCGCGCCGGGTTTGTAGTGAAATCGAGAGTGAGGACTACAGTCCTGCTGGGGATTGTAGTTCTAGTCAAAAGAAAACGCGTGCAGAGGGCCGCGTTGCTAGAAACTGCTCGCTTTCCTACAGCAACGTTAGGAAACGAAATGCTTAGCGGTCTACACAAATGTACATGCAGCTAAATTAAATGCAAGTGCTTCAACAATAGTTTACCTAACGTAAATAGCGAAATTGCGGAACTGTCAATTAGAATCCTAATATCTTAAAATCTTTAAAACACGTTCAATTACAATTACAGATTCAATTACAGATTAACAAAACTAACCTAGTGCAACTGGTGCATCTACATGCGCTACTTTTTCAAATGGGTTCTGTTGGAGCTGGGCTGGCACACTGCTTTTATACTGAAGCAGACTGTGCCTGCCCGTGCGCGCCGGCGCGTTCGCGCCGGGTTTGTAGTGAAATCGAGAGTGAGGACTACAGTCCTGCTGGGGATTGTAGTTCTAGTCAAAAGAAAACGCGTGCAGAGGGCCGCGTTGCTAGAAACTGCTCGCTTTCCTACAGCAACGTTAGGAAACGAAATGCTTAGCGGTCTACACAAATGTACATGCAGCTAAATTAAATGCAAGTGCTTCAACAATAGTTTTACCTAACGTAAATAGAGAAATTGCGGAACTGTCAATTAGAATCCTAATATCTTAAAATCTTTAAAACACGTTCAATTACAATTACAGATTCAATTACAGATTAACAAAACTAACCTAGTGCAACTGGTGCATCTACATGCGCTACTTTTTCAAATGGGTTCTGTTGGAGCTGGGCTGGCACACTGCTTTTATACTGAAGCAGACTGTGCCTGCCCGTGCGCGCCGGCGCGTTCGCGCCGGGTTTGTAGTGAAATCGAGAGTGAGGACTACAGTCCTGCTGGGGATTGTAGTTCTAGTCAAAAGAAAACGCGTGCAGAGGGCCGCGTTGCTAGAAACTGCTCGCTTTCCTACAGCAACGTTAGGAAACGAAATGCTTAGCGGTCTACACAAATGTACATGCAGCTAAATTAAATGCAAGTGCTTCAACAATAGTTTTACCTAACGTAAATAGCGAAATTGCGGAACTGTCAATTAGAATCCTAATATCTTAAAATCTTTAAAACACGTTCAATTACAATTACAGATTCAATTACAGATTAACAAAACTAACCTAGTGCAACTGGTGCATCTACATGCGCTACTTTTTCAAATGGGTTCTGTTGGAGCTGGGCTGGCACACTGCTTTTATACTGAAGCAGACTGTGCCTGCCCGTGCGCGCCGGCGCGTTCGCGCCGGGTTTGTAGTGAAATCGAGAGTGAGGACTACAGTCCTGCTGGGGATTGTAGTTCTAGTCATAAGAAAACGCGTGCAGAGGGCCGCGTTGCTAGAAACTGCTCGCTTTCCTACAGCAACGTTAGGAAACGAAATGCTTAGCGGTCTACACAAATGTACATGCAGCTACATTAAATGCAAGTGCTTCAACAATAGTTTTACCTAACGTAAATAGCGAAATTGCGGAACTGTCAATTAGAATCCTAATATCTTAAAATCTTTAAAACACGTTCAATTACAATTACAGATTCAATTACAGATTAACAAAACTAACCTAGTGCAACTGGTGCATCTACATGCGCTACTTTTTCAAATGGGTTCTGTTGGAGCTGGGCTGGCACACTGCTTTTATACTGAAGCAGACTGTGCCTGCCCGTGCGCGCCGGCGCGTTCGCGCCGGGTTTGTAGTGAAATCGAGAGTGAGGACTACAGTCCTGCTGGGGATTGTAGTTCTAGTCAAAAGAAAACGCGTGCAGAGGGCCGCGTTGCTAGAAACTGCTTGCTTTCCTACAGCAACGTTAGGAAACGAAATGCTTAGCGGTCTACACAAATGTACATGCAGCTACATTAAATGCAAGTGCTTCAACAATAGTTTTACCTAACGTAAATGGCGAAATTGCGGAACTGTCAATTAGAATCCTAATATCTTAAAATCTTTAAAACACGTTCAATTACAATTACAGATTCAATTACAGATTAACAAAACTAACCTAGTGCAACTGGTGCATCTACATGCGCTACTTTTTCAAATGGGTTCTGTTGGAGCTGGGCTGGCACACTGCTTTCATACTGAAGCAGACTGTGCCTGCCCGTGCGCGCCGGCGCGTTCGCGCCGGGTTTGTAGTGAAATCGAGAGTGAGGACTACAGTCCTGCTGGGGATTGTAGTTCTAGTCAAAAGAAAACGCGTGCGGAGGGCCGCGTTGCTAGAAACTGCTCGCTTTCCTACAGCAACGTTAGGAAATGAAATGCTTAGCGGTCTACACAAATGTACATGCAGCTAAATTAAATGCAAGTGCTTCAACAATAGTTTTACCTAACGTAAATAGCGAAATTGCGGAACTGTCAATTAGAATCCTAATATCTTAAAATCTTTAAAACACGTTCAATTACAATTACAGATTCAATTACAGATTAACAAAACTAACCTAGTGCAACTGGTGCATCTACATGCGCTACTTTTTCAAATGGGTTCTGTTGGAGCTGGGCTGGCACACTGCTTTTATACTGAAGCAGACTGTGCCTGCCCGTGCGCGCCGGCGCGTTCGCGCCGGGTTTGTAGTGAAATCGAGAGTGAGGACTACAGTCCTGCTGGGGATTGTAGTTCTAGTCAAAAGAAAACGCGTGCAGAGGGCCGCGTTGCTAGAAACTGCTCGCTTTCCTACAGCAACGTTAGGAAACGAAATGCTTAGCGGTCTACACAAATGTACATGCAGCTAAATTAAACGCAAGTGCTTTAACAATAGTTTTACCTAACGTAAATAGCGAAATTGCGGAACTGTCAATTAGAATCCTAATATCTTAAAATCTTTAAAACACGTTCAATTACAATTACAGATTCAATTACAGATTAACAAAACTAACCTAGTGCAACTGGTGCATCTACATGCGCTACTTTTTCAAATGGGTCCCCAGAACAGCTCAGCTTCTCAGTTCCCTCCACCAGCCTCTGGTCCCCAGAGCACCGCAGCTCCCCAGGTCCCTCCAGCAGCCTCTGGTCTCCAGAACATCTCAGCTTCTCAGGTCCCTCCACCAGCCTCTGATCTCCAGAGCACCGCAGCTCCCCAGGTCCCTCCACCAGTCTCCGGTCCCCACACAACTGCAGCTCCCCAGGTCCCTCCACCAGCCTCTGGTCCCCAGAACAGCTCAGCTTCTCAGGTCCCTCCACCAGCCTCTGGTCCCCAGACCAGGTCAGCTTCTCAGGTCCCTCCACTGCCTCCGGTCCCCAGACCAGCTCAGCTTCTCAGGTCCCTCCACCATCTCTTGTCCCTAGAACAGCTCAGCTCCCCAAGTCCCTCCCCCGGCTCTGGTCCACAGAACAGCTCAGCTTCTCAGGTCCCTCCACCGCCTCTTGTCCTCAGAACAGCTCAGCTCCCCAGGTCCCTCCACCGCCTCTGGTCCCCAGAACAGCTCAGCTTCTCAGGTCCCTCCATCAGCCTCTGGTCCCTAGAACAGCTCAGGTTCTCAGGTCCCTCCATCAGCCTCTGGTCCCTAGAACAGCTCAGGTTCTCAGGTCCCTCCACCAGCCTCTGGTCCCCAGAACAGCTCAGCTCCCCAGGTCCCTCCACCGCTTTCGGTCCCCAGAACAGCTCAGCTTCTCAGGTCCCTCCACTGCCTCTTGTCCCCAGAACAGCTCAGCTTCCCAGTTCCCTCCACCGCCTCTGGTCCCCAGAACAGCTCGCTTCTCAGGTCCCTCCACCAGCCTCTGGTCCCCAGAACAGATCAGCTTCTCAGGTCCCTCCCCCAGCCTCTGGTCCCCAGAACAATTCAGCTTCTCAGGTCCCTCCACCAGCCTCTGGTCCCCAGAACACTGCAGCTCCCCAGCTCCCTCCACCAGCCTCTGGTCCCCAGAACACCTCAGCTCCCCAGGTACCTCCACCAGCCTCTGGTCCCCAGAACACTGCAGCTCCCAGGTCCCTCCACCAGCCTCTGGTCCCCAGAACACCGCAGCTCCCCAGGTCCCTCCACCAGCCTCTGGTGCCCAGAAAACTGCTGCTCCCCAGGTCCCTCCGCCAGCCTCTGGTCCCCAGAACACCTCAGCTCCTCAGGTCCCTCCACCAGCCTCTGGTCCCCAGAACACTGCAGCTCCCCAGGTCCCTCCACCAGCCTCTGGTCCCCCACACCACCCTAGCTCCCCAGGTCCCTCCACCAGCCTCTGGTCCCCAGAACACTGCAGCTCCCCATGTCCCTTCACCAGCCTCTGATCCCCACATTACTGCAGCTCCCCAGGTCCCTCCACCAGCCTCTGGTCCCCGCATTACTGCAGCTCCCCAGGTCCCTCCACCAGCCTCTGGTCCCCAGAACACCTCAGCTCCCCCCACCAGCCTCTGGACCCCATAACACTGCAGATCCCAGGTCCCTCCACCAACCTCTTGTCCCCAGAACACTGCAGCTCCCCAGGTCCCTCCACCAGCCTCTGGTCCCCACATTACTTCAGCTCCCCAGGTCCCTCCACCAGCCTCTGGTACCCAGAACACCGCAGCTCCCAGGTCCTTCCACCAGCCTCTGGTCCTCAGAACACTGCAGCTCCCGAGGTTCCTTCACCAGCCTCTGGTCCCCACATTACTGCAGCTCCCCAGGTCCCTCCACCAGCATCTGGTCCCCAGAACACCTCAGCTCCCCCCACCAGCCTCTGGTCCCCAGAACACTGTAGCTCCCAGGTCCCTCGACCAGCCTCTGGTCCCCACACCACAGCAGCTCCCCAGGTCCCTCCACCAGCCTCTGGTCTCCACACCACCGCAGCTCCCCAGGTCCCTCCACCAGCCTCTGGTCCCCAGAACACTGCAGCTCGCCAGGTCCCTCCACCAGCCTCTAGTCCCCACACCACCGCAGCTCCCCAGGTCCCTCCACCAGCCTCTGGTCTCCACACCACCGCAGCTCCCCAGGTCCCTCCACCACATCTGGTCTCCAGAACACTGCAGCTCGCCAGGTCCCTCCACCAGCCTCTGGTCCCCAGAACACTGCAGCTCCCCAGGTCCCTGTACCAGCCTCTGGTCTCCAGAACACTGCAGCTCCCCAGGTCCCTCCACTGCCTCTGGTCTCCAGAACACCGCAGCTCCCATGGTCCCTCCACCAGCGTCTGGTCCCCACACCACCGCAGCTCCCCAGGTCCCTCCACCAGCGTCTGGTCCCCACACCACCTTAGCTTCTCGGGTCCCTCCACCAGCGTTTGGTCCCCACACCACCGCAGCTCCCCAGGTCCCTCCACCAGCGTCTGGTCCCCACACCACCTTAGCTTTTCGGGTCCCTCCACCAGCGTTTGGTCCCCACACCACCGCAGCTCCCCAGATCCCTCCACCAGGCTCTGGTCTCCACACCACCGCAGCTCCCCAGGTCCCTCCACCGCCTCTGGTGCCCACACCACCTCAGCTTCTCAGGTCCCTCCACCAGCGTCTGGTCCCCACACCACCTCAGCTTCTCAGGTCCCTCCACCAGCGTTTGGTCCCCACACCACCGCAGCTCCCCAGATCCCTCCACCAGCCTCTGGTCTCCACACCACCGCAGCTCCCCAGGTACCTCCACCGCCTCTGGTGCCCAGAAAACCGCAGCTCCCGAGGTCCCTCCACTGCCTCTGGTCTCCAGATAACCGCAGCTCCCCAGGTCCCATCAGTGCCACTGGTCCCACAGGCTTCGACAGTGCCACGAAGCCCACCAGTGCCTCTGCTCCCCAGACCTCAACAGTGCCACGAAGCCCACCAGTGCCTCTGCTCCCCAGATCTCAACAGTGCCATGAATCCCACCAGTGCCTCTGCTCCCCCCCAGCCCTCAACAGTGCCACGAAGCCCACCAGTGCCTCTGCTCCCCAACCCTCGACAGTGCCACGAAGCCCACCAGTGCCTCTGCTCCCCCCCAGCCCTCAACAGTGCCACGAAGCCCACCAGTGCCTCTGCTCCCCAGCCCTCGACAGTGCCATGATGCCCACCAGTGCCTCTGCTCCCCCCAGCCCTCAACAGTGCCACGAAGCCCACCAGTGCCTCTGCTCCCCCCCAGCCCTCAAAACAGTGCCACGAAGCCCACCAGTGCCTCTGCTCCCCAGCCCTCAACAGTGCCACGAAGCCCACCAGTGCCTCTGCTCCCCCCCTCAACAGTGCCACGAAGCCCACCAGTGCCTCTGCTCCCCAGCCCTCGACAGTGTCACGAAGCCCACCAGTGCCTCTGCTCCCCAGCCCTCGACAGTGCCACCAAGCCCACCAGTGCCTCTGCTCCCCAGCCCTCGACAGTGCCACGAAGCCCACCAGTGCCTCTGCTCCCCAGCCCTCGACAGTGCCACGAAGCCCACCAGTGCCTCTGCTCCCCCAGCCCTCAACAGTGCCACGAAGCCCACCAGTGCCTCTGCTCCCCAGCCCTCGACAGTGCCACGAAGCCCACCAGTGCCTCTGCTCCCCAGCCCTCGACAGTGCCACGAAGCCCACCAGTGCCTCTGCTCCCCAGCCCTCGACAGTGCCACGAAGCCCACCAGTGCCTCTGCTCCCCAGCCCTCGACAGTGCCACGAAGCCCACCAGTGCCTCTGCTCCTCAGCCCTCGACAGTGCCACGAAGCCCACCAGTACCCCTGCTCCCCAGCCCTCGACAGTGCCATGAAGCCCACCAGTGCCTCTGCTCCCCAGCCCTCGACAGTGCCACGAAGCCCACCAGTGCCTCTGCTTCCCAGCCCTCAACAGTGCCATGAAGCCCACCAGTGCCTCTGCTCCCCAGCCCTCAACAGTGCCACGAAGCCCACCAGTGCCTCTGCTCCCCAGCCCTCAACAGTGCCTCTTGTCCTCAAGTTCCTATCAGTGTCCCAGATCCCTCCAAGGCCTCTGGTCTAACAGACCCTCTCAGCCACTCCAGAGCCCTCCAGTGGCTCTGATCCCCCAGTCCCCCGTAGCTCCCCAATGCCTCTCGTTCCTCAGTCCTCCGGACTCCCCATCACCTCTGGTCCCTCACTCCCCCAGATCCTCCAAGGCCTCTGGTCTACCAGACCCTCTCAGCCAGTCCAGAGCCCTCTAGTGGCTCTGATCCCCCAGTCCCCCGTAGCTCCCCAATGCCTCTCGTTCCTCCGTCCTCCAGACTCCCCATCACCTCTGGTCCCTCACTCCCCCAGATCCTCCAAGGCCTCTCGTCTACCAGACCCTCTCAGCCACTCCAGAGCCCTCCAGTGGCTCTGATCCCCCAGTCCCCCGTAGCTCCCCAATGGCTCTCGTTCCTCAGTCCTCCGGACTCCCCATCACCTCTGGTCCCTCACTCCCCCAGATCCTCCAGTGCCTCTGGTCTGCCAGGGTGCCTCACCTGGCCACCGCCCCCAGTTACTCGCCCCCTCACAGTCTTACCTGGGTGTAACATACTTTGGAAGTAGAAGATGACGAGGACGAAGGAGCCCAGGCAGGTGGCGAGGACCATCCGGCAGATCCGGTTCAGGCGCATGACCTCCAGCAGGGCGTGCTTCATGGCTGGCTCTGGTGGCAGGTGGCTCCAGCGTCTCCTGTGGGGAATCCCTGCTGAGGAGGCACTGAGTGCAGAAGGGAATGGCCACCAGGATGGAGGGATTGAGGGATGGACTATGAAAGACTAGCCCTTATAGTTCCGGGGATGGAAAGTTCTGGGAATTCACAGTTCTGGGAGTGGACGTTTCTGGGGAATGGACGATTTTGTGATTGGACGGTTTGTTCTTGGGATTTTTTGGTTGTTGGGATTGGACAGTTCTATGGATGTAACGTTTTGGGAATGGAAGGTTGTAGGATTGGACAGTTCTTGGAATTTTGGGGGTTCTTGAGATTGGATGGTTCTATGGATGGGACGTTCTGGGAGTGGAAGGCTCTGGGAATGGCAGATTCTGGGATTTGTTTGTTTTTGGGATTTTTTTGTTTTGGGATTGGACGGTTCTATGGATGGGACGTTCTGGGAGTGGAAGGTTGTCGGATTTGACGGTTCTTGGGATTTTTGTGTTCGTGGGATTGGACGGCTTTATGGATGGGACGTTCTGGGAATGGACGCTTCTTGGGGAAGAAATTCCTGAAAGGGCAGTGTATGGAGTTGAGCGTTTAATGACTGAGGGTCCAAATGACGTGGTTTTGGGATTGGGGGACCAGAGGAATGGGGTATTTATTTGGGGTTCGGGGGTGCGTTGGGCTCCAGTGGGTCCTGTTTCTGCGGCGCCTTCATGGACTCAGGCCGGGCAGAGAAGCAGTGGGCAATGCCCCCGGGCTGGCAGCGGGGGTGGCAGGTCCTGTAGTTGCCGCTGGTGGAGGGGGGGCACAGAGCCCGGCTGTGTGAAGGACCTGCCCGCTGAACTCCCTGCCGGAGACTGCGTCGGCAGCAGCAGCAGGGTTGCAGCGCCGCCCCGCAGCTCCCCGGATCCTGCTGTGGGTGCCTTCCTGTGGGTGCAGCAGCTCCTCCCGCTGCAGGGGTGCTGCGATGGCACAGGGCGATGCCCTGCTCTTGCTGGCTGCCGTAGAGTGATGCACCAGTGTGGCGCCCTACTCGTGGTGCAGGAGGCTGGCGATGCCTTTCTTGGTGCAGGGGGCTGGTGCCTTGGTGCAGGAGAGGGATGCTGTCGCCCTGCTCGTGGTGCAGGAGGCTGGCGCCCGACCCCTGCTCTTGATGCAGGCGGGTGTTGCCCACTTCTTTTCTCGGTGCAGGCGGCTGGCTGGTGGCTTGGTCCCTGCTCTTGGTGCAGCAGAGGGAGGCTGGCGCCCTGCTCTTTCCTGGCGCAGGAGGGGCCGGAGGAGGGCGGCGCCCCGCTCCTGGGTGCAGGCTGCTGTCACTGGGCCGGTGCTGACCCCCTCTGTCTCCCCCGCCGCCCCGGCCGGTGCTGCTCGAGTGATGCTCCCCGGCCGGTGCTCCTGCAGCGCTGCGCTGAGCTCACTTCACTCCCACAGCCCGGGAGCCACCACTGCTCTGCGCCAGGCGGGGGTGGGCCGAGGCTGGAACTCCTCCCGCAAGCTCCCCCTCTCCCTCCTGCACATGGAGGCGCCCGGCTCTCCACAGCCCCCACCGCACAACGCATGGGGAGAGCCTGGCACCTGCCGAGACAAGAGTGGGGGCACTGCCCCGGCCAGTCAGCAGCGCTCAGCTCGCGCCTTGCTTCCACTCATGAGAGGGTGCTTATTTCTATGGCTAATGGCGAGATAGCTCAGTGGGCTGTGCGCCTGTGCATAGACCTGCAAGGCTGAGGTTGGAATAAGAAGGATCGGGTCATCAAGTAGGGAAGGAGGAGCAAATATGTCATTAGAGCGCCTACCAGCAATTCAGCCTGAAGTGGCGCTATAAAATTCGAAAGTGCCCAGATTTCGAAAGCCCGTGGGCAATACCCACACTGCATGCCTCCCCTGCCAGCGGGGACAGGTCTATTGGCTAAAGAGGGCCAGTGGCGTCACTCCGAAGCTTGTACTTTTCACCAGCGTTATTGGACAGCTATCACCTGCGCCTCACAGGGCTTCAAGGCACCAGCGGCTGTGCCAGTACCAAGACTACAGGAGTAAAGCCGAGTAACACCGCGGGCAACTGTTGCTGTGCTAGATTTATTGCAGCACTGTCAGATTAATTGCTACATATGCCTGAGAGTTATTGTTGCTGCACTAGATTTATTGCAGCACTGTCAGATTAATTGCTAAAATGCCTGAGAGTAATTGTTGCTGCGCTAGATTTATTGCAGCACTGTCAGATTAATTGCTACATATGCCTGAGAGTAATTGTTGCTGCGCTAGATTTATTGCAACACTGTCAGATTAATTGCTACATTTGCCTGAGAGTAATTTTTGTTTCACTAGATTTAATGCATTACTTTTAGATTGTTTCATATCCCTTAAGTAACTGTTGCTTTGCTAGATTTATTGCAGCACTGTCAGATTAATTGCTACATATGCCTGAGAGTAATTTTTGCTTCACTAGATTTAATGCATTACTTTTAGATTGTTTCATATCCCTTAAGTAATTGTTGCTTTGCTAGATTTATTGTAGCACTGTTAGATTAATAGCTACATATGCCAGAGAGTAATTGTTGCTGCACAAGATTTATTGAAGCAATGTTGCATTAATTCTTTCACATGCCCGAGAGTAATTGTTGCTTTATTAGATTGAATGCATTACTGTTAGATTGTTTCATATCCCCTGAAATAATTGTTGCTGCGCTAGATTTATTGCAGCACTGCCAGATTAATTGCTACATATGCCTGAGAGTAATTGGTGCTGCGCTAGATTTATTGCAGCACTGTCCGATTAATTGCTACATATACCTGAGAGTAATTGTTGCTGCGCTAGATTTATTGCAGCACTGTCAGATTAATTGCTACATATGCCTGAGAGTAATTGTTGCTGCGCTAGATTTATTGCAGCACTGTCAGATTAATTGCTATATATGCCTGAGAGTAATTGTTGCTGCGCTAGATTTATTGCAGCACTGTCAGATTAATTGCTACATATGCCTGAGAGTAATTGTTGCTGCACTAGATTTATTGCAGCACTGTCAGATTAATTGCTACATATGCCTGAGAGTAATTGTTGCTGCGCTAGATTTATTGCAGCACTGTCAGATTAATTGCTACATATACCTGAGAGTAATTGTTGCTGCGCTAGATTTATTGCAGCACTGTCAGATTAATTGCTACATATGCCTGAGAGTAATTGTTGCTGCGCTAGATTTATTGCAGCACTGTCAGATTAATTGCTATATATGCCTGAGAGTAATTGTTGCTGCGCTAGATTTATTGCAGCACTGTCAGATTAATTGCTACATATGCCTGAGAGTAATTGTTGCTGCGCTAGATTTATTGCAGCACTGTCAGATTAATTGCTACATATGCCTGAGAGTAATTGTTGCTGCGCTAGATTTATTGCAGCTCTGTCAGATTAATTGCTACATATGCCTGAGAGTAATTTTTGCTTCACTAGATTTAATGCATTACTTTTAGATTGTTTCATATCCCTTAAGTAACTGTTGCTTTGCTAGATTTATTGCAGCACTGTCAGATTAATTGCTACATATGCCTGAGAGTAATTTTTGCTTCACTAGATTTAATGCATTACTTTTAGATTGTTTCATATCCCTTAAGTAACTGTTGCTTTGCTAGATTTATTGTAGCACTGTTAGATTAATAGCTACATATGCCAGAGAGTAATTGTTGCTGCACAAGATTTATTGAAGCAATGGTGCATTAATTCTTTCACATGCCCGAGAGTAATTGTTGCTTTATTAGATTGAATGCATTACTGTTAGATTGTTTCATATCCCCTGAAATAATTGTTGCTGCGCTAGATTTATTGCAGCACTGCCAGATTAATTGCTACATATGCCTGAGAGTAATTGTTGCTGCACTAGATTTATTGCAGCACTGTCAGATTAATTGCTACATATACCTGAGAGTAATTGTTGCTGCGCTAGATTTATTGCAGCACTGTCAGATTAATTGCTACATATGCCTGAGAGTAATTGTTGCTGCGCTAGATTTATTGCAGCACTGTCAGATTAATTGCTACATATGCCTGAGAGTAATTGTTGCTGTGCTAGATTTATTGCAGCACTGTCAGATTAATTGCTACATATGCCTGAGAGTAATTGTTGCTGCGCTATATTTATTGCAGCAATGTTGCATTAATTCTTTCACATGCCCAAGAGTAATTGTTGCTGCACGAGATTTATTGAAGCAATGTTGCATTAATTCTTTCACATGCCCGAGAGTAATTGTTGCTGCACGAGATTTATTGAAGCAATGTTGCACTAATTCTTTCACATGCCCAAGAGTAATTGTTGCTGCACGAGATTTATTGAAGCACTATTGCATTCATTGTTTCATATGCCCAAGAGTAATTTTTGCTTCACTAGATTTAATGCATTACTTTTAGATTGTTTCATATCCCTTAAGTAATTGTTGCTTTGCTAGATTTATTGCAGCACCGTTGCATTAATTGTTTCATATGCCCGAGAGTAATTGTTGCTTCGCTAGATGTATTGCAGCACCGTTGCATTACTTTACTTTACTTTAAAAACGTATAATACGCTTGCATGGACCCTTAGGCTTTAGGGCGCAGACAGACTTACAACAGAGAAAATGAAAAAGTGGTGAGGAACTATCCCTCATATTAGGGAAGAGGGAGAATCACAGAGCCAGAGAAACTTGTTAATTGTTTTATATGGGCAAGAATAATTGTTGCTTCGCTAGATTTATTGTAGCTCTGTTAGATGAATTGTTACTTATGTCTGAGAGTAATTGTTGCTGCACTAGATTATTGCAGCACCTTTGAATTCCTTGTTCCATATGCTCGAGAGTAATTGTTGCTTCACTAGATTTAATGCTGTTAGTCTGAAAAAAACAAATCTCTAACCACCACCTTGCCCCCCCTGGGCAAGCATGCTCCGGTCTCAGACACTCTTTGACAAACCTCTAAGGGGTTATGGATCACTATACACCCCCTTGCTGCATTCGTATCTCAGGCCCTATGTGCACTGTGCTACTCCTAGATTACTCCCAGTAACACAATAACAAAAAACATAAGACACAACACAAACATAACACATGAATCGATTTAATTATAACACTGAAATGCATTTATTTATGATCATACAGAATGCAAAGCATAACAATGCAGGCAATCCTAATGCTATGTCTAATTTGCACCTTTTATACTTCTGGTGCAAAGGAAATCTACCATGCAATATTTATAAACCTTACAGGTTTCTAATGCAAGCCTGTGCTGCAAGTGTGTAGTTCTAATGCAGTCTAATGCAAGCGCTCCTTCATGCAATATCAATCCATACCAATCAACACCAATCCTTCCCACTCTCACTCTGCACAATCCCTGTCTGGTTTCCCCTTCTCCCCTTTTAAATTGTTTTATATGGGTGATAATAATTGTTGCTTCGCGAGATTTAATGCATTACTTTTAGATTGTTTCATATCCCCTAAAGTAATTGTCGCTTTGCTAGATTTAATGCATTACTGTTAGATTGTTTCATATTCCCTGAAGTAATTGTTGCTTTGCAAGACTTATTGTAGCACTGTTAGATGAATTGCTACATGTCTGAGAATAATTCTTGCAGCGCTAGATTTATTGACACACCTTTGCATTCCTTGTTTCATATGCTCAAAAGTAATTGTTGCTTCACTAGATTTAATGCATTACTGTTAGATTGTTTCATGTCCCCTAAAGTAATTGTCGCTTTGCTAGATTTAATGCATCACTGTTAGATTGTTTTATATCCCCAAAACTAATTGTTGCTTTTCTAGATTGAATGCATTACTGTTAGATTGTTTCATATACCCAAAAGTAATTGTTGCTTTTCTAGATTTAATGCATTACTGTTAGATTGTTTCATATCCCCTAAAGTAATTGTCGCTTTGCTAGATTTAATGCATTACTGTTAGATTGTTTGATATCCCCAAAAGTAATTGTTGCTTTTCTAGATTTAATGCATTACTGTTAGATTGTTTTAAAACCCCTAAAGTAATTGTTGCCTTGCCAGATTTGATGCATTACTGTTAGATTGTTTTATATCCCCTTAAGTAATTGTTGCTTCACTATATTTATTGCAGCACTATTGCATTAATTGCTTAATATGCCAGAGTAATTGTTGCTTCACTAGATTTAATGCATTACTGTTAGATTGTTTCATGTCCCCTAAAGTAATTGTCGCTTTGCTAGATTTAATGCATTACTGTTAGATTGTTTCATATTCCCAAAACTAATTGTTGCTTTTCTAGATTGAATGCATTACTGTTAGATTGTTTCATATCCCCAAAAGTAATTGTTGCTTTTCTAGATTTAATGCATTACTGTTAGATTGATTCATATGCCCTAAAGTAATTGTCGCTTTGCTAGATTTAATGCATTACTGTTAGATTGTTTGATATCCCCAAAAGTAATTGTTGCTTTTCTAGATTTAATGCATTACTGTTAGATTGTTTTAAAACCCCTAAAGTAATTGTTGCCTTGCCAGATTTGATGCATTACTGTTAGATTGTTTTATATCCCCTTAAGTAATTGTTGCTTCACTAGATTTATTGCAGCACTATTGCATTAATTGCTTCATATGCCAGAGTAATTGTTGCTTCACTAGATTTAATGCATTACTGTTAGATTGTTTCATATTCCCTAAAGTAATTGTTGCTTTGCAAGACTTATTGTAGCACTGTTAGATGAATTGCTACATGTCTGAGAATAATTCTTGCAGCGCTAGATTTATTGCCACACCTTTGCATTCCTTGTTTCATATGCTCAAAAGTAATTGTTGCTTCACTAGATTTAATGCATTACTGTTAGATTGTTTCATGTCCCCTAAAGTAATTGTCGCTTTGCTAGATTTAATGCATCACTGTTAGATTGTTTTATATCCCCAAAACTAATTGTTGCTTTTGTAGATTGAATGCATTACTGTTAGATTGTTTCATATCCCCAAAAGTAATTGTTGCTTTTCTAGATTTAATGCATTACTGTTAGATTGTTTCATATCCCCTAAAGTAATTGTCGCTTTGCTAGATTTAATGCATTACTGTTAGATTGTTTGATATCCCCAAAAGTAATTGTTGCTTTTCTAGATTTAATGCATTACTGTTAGATTGTTTTAAAACCCCTAAAGTAATTGTTGCCTTGCCAGATTTGATGCATTACTGTTAGATTGTTTTATATCCCCTTAAGTAATTGTTGCTTCACTATATTTATTGCAGCACTATTGCATTAATTGCTTAATATGCCAGAGTAATTGTTGCTTCACTAGATTTAATGCATTACTGTTAGATTGTTTCATGTCCCCTAAAGTAATTGTCGCTTTGCTAGATTTAATGCATTACTGTTAGATTGTTTCATATTCCCAAAACTAATTGTTGCTTTTCTAGATTGAATGCATTACTGTTAGATTGTTTCATATCCCCAAAAGTAATTGTTGCTTTTCTAGATTTAATGCATTACTGTTAGATTGATTCATATGCCCTAAAGTAATTGTCGCTTTGCTAGATTTAATGCATTACTGTTAGATTGTTTGATATCCCCAAAAGTAATTGTTGCTTTTCTAGATTTAATGCATTACTGTTAGATTGTTTTAAAACCCCTAAAGTTTTAATTCCGGGCAGATTAATTGCTACATATGCCTGAGAGTAATTGTAGCTGCGCTAGATTTATTGCAGCACCGTTGAATTGTGTCATATGCCCGAGAGTAATTGTTGCTGCGCTAGATTTATTGCAGCACCGTTGCATTCATTGTTTCATATGCCCGAGAGTAATTTTTGCTTCACTAGATTTAATGCATTACTTTTAGATTGTTTCATATCCCTTAAGTAATTGTTGATTTGCTATATTTATTGTAGGACTGTTAGATTAATTGCTACACATGCCCAAGAGTAATTGTTGCTGCGCTAGATTTATTGCAGCACCTTTGCATTAATTGTTTCACATGCCCGAGAGTAATTGTTGCTTCGCTAGATTTATTGCAGCACTGTTGTATTACTTTACTTTACTTTAAAAAACGTATAATACGCTTGCATGGACCCTTAGGCTTTAGGGCGCAGACAGACTTACAACAGAGAAAATTAAAAAGTGGTGAGGAACTATCCATCATATTAGGGAAGAGGGAGAATCACAGAGCCAGAGAAACTTGTTAATTGTTTTATATGGGCGAGAATAATTGTTGCTTTGCTAGATTTATTGTAGCTCTGTTAGATGAATTGCTACTTATGTCTGAGAGTAATTGTTGCTGCACTAGATTATTGCAGCACTTTTGCATTCCTTGTTCCATATGCTTGAGAGTAATTGTTGCTTCACTAGATTTAATGCTGTTAGTCTGAAAAAAACAAATCTCTAACCACCACCTTGCCCCCCCTGGGCAAGCATGCTCCGGTCTCAGACACTCTTTGACAATCCCCTATGGGGTTATGGATCACTATACCACCCCTTGCTGCATTCGTATCTCAGGCCCTATGTGCACTGTGTTACTCCTAGATTACTACTGGTAACAGACTAACAAATAACATAAAACACAACACAAAAATAACACATGAATCGATTCAATTATAACACTGAAATACATTTATTTATAATCATGCAGAATGCAAAGCATAACAATGCAGGCAATCCTAATGCTATGTCTAATTTGCACCTTTTATACTTCTGGTGCAAAGAAAATCTACCATGCAATATTTATAAGCCTTACAGGTTTCTAATGCAAGCCTGTGCTGCAAGTGTGTAGTTATAATGCAGTCTAATGCAAGCGCTCCTTCATGCAAAATCAATCCATACCAATCCACACCAATCCTTCCCACTCTCACTCTGCACAATCCCTGTCTGGTTTCCCCTTCTCCCCTTATGTGAGTGTCTGTTCTAATCAATCAGTCAGTCCATACAAAACCATACTTCCCATTTGCATGTGTTTCCAGCTCTGTCTTTGCCAGCACGACTCTGCAATCAGCCAGTCAGTGGCAGGCCTCAATTCTGGTAACTGCCAACTGCCAAGCTCTCTCTCGGCCAGATCGATCTCATCAAGGCCTAAGGATTCTGCTGCACCAGTCATCTCTCTCTCATTGCATCTCGTACTCCATCTTGCACCATCTCCAGCCAACTCTCTGCAACTCTCCCGAACTCCTTCAGCAACCAACTCCTACCAGAAAACACCAGGAACTCCCCTCTCTCTTCCCTTCTGGTTATAGTCTCCAATGACGCACCCATCCCTATGGTTACTCACATTCTATAAGCTTAAGAATGTCTCTCTGTCTGCGTTTAGCAAAATGCCTGCCAGACTGTGTTATGTGTTCCTGTCTCGTGTACTTTCACGGTATGTCCTGTGTCAAAGAGTGTCAAAGTGACATTAAACATCATATCTCTCTGCCATGGCCATCTGAGTCTGCAGTGCAAAATACCATCTATTTCACTGTTGGCTCTCTCTGCATTACGAAATGCTCTTTTAGTCCCCGTTTTCAAAGCAACTCCTTGTGCGAAAAGCACCTCTCTCTCATCTCTCCATGTCGCTCCCTTCATGGCCCCAACCCTCGTGTTGTCTCTGCGGCTCAGAGCTCAAGCTGATTAGGCTCCCTTCTTGGACAAGGGTAACTTCTTATCTTTCAGTGTTCCATAACATTCTTCGCGCTGAGCCCAGTGGCGCTTCTAATGTGTCTCCTTCAGAATGAATTCAAATGCCATCCTAATGCTTACTAAGGTTTACGCTATTCTTCTCGCAATGCAAGCGCTAACTACATGATGCAAACTCATTCTAAGTACATACTCAACATGCATACATACATACATGACAGTCTCTGTCTCTACAAAGCATAACAATCGGAATGCCTTTTCATGTCATTTAAAATATGCTTGTGTGTTTCATTTCCAGGCCTACTTCGTTTGTTCTGCTCTCCTGCAAACAATACGTTTCTCTCAGCCTAAGCGCTATTTCTAATGCAAACATAAATACATAGCAAATCATGGTGCAAATATACCGTGTCTCTAAAGCACAATCATGGCACTCCAAATACGTGCAAGTGTCATTCTATTACAAATGGCAAAGTGTCTAGCATGTTTCTCTCCTAATGGCAAGCACTATATGCAAGCATGTCAATCTATAAGCAAATTGCAAATGCATACAAAGGTGGCAGTCTAATAATGTGGATAGTGTCTACTTCAACAATGTACCTATCAGAACTAGACAGAAAGCAATAATGGCATGATTCCATAGCAAAGTGTAATGATTGGGTAATGGTGATTCTAATGATTCTCTAACAGTGAGTCTAATAATGAGTAATGGTTCTCTACAGGGAGTACTGATTCTAATAATGGGTCTTATGATTCTTCTAATGATAACAATACAGGCTCCTCATTTTCACCAATTCCACAATGCATTACTGTTACATTGTTTCATATCCCTTAAAGTAATTGTTGCTTTGCTAGATTTAATTAATTACTGTTAGATTGTTTCATATCCCCTAAAGTAATTGTTGCTTTGCTAGATTTAATTAATTACTGTTAGATTGTTTCATATCCCCTTAAGTAATTGTTGCTTCGTTAGATGTAGCACTGTTAGATTAATTGCTACATATGTCTGAGAATAATTGTTGCTGCGCTAGATTTATTGCAGCACCATTGCATTCATTGGTTGATATAACCAAGAGTAATTGTTGCTGCCCTAGTTTTATTGCATTACTGTTAGATTGTTTCATATCCCCTAAAGTAATTGTTGCTTTGATAGATTTAATGCATTACTGTTAGATTGTTTCATATCCCCTAAAGTAATTGTTGCTTTGCTAGATTTAATGCATTACTCTTAGATTGTTTCATATCCCCTAAAGTTATTGTTGCGTTGCTAGATTTAATGCATTACTCTTAGATTGTTTCATATCCCCTAGAGTAATTGTTGCTTTGCTAGATTTAATGCATCAATCTTAGATTGTTTCATACCCCCTAATGTAATTGTTGTTTTGCTAGATTTAATGCATTACTGTTAGATTGTTTCATATTCCCTAAAGTAATTGTTGCTTTTCTAGATTTAGGGGGTAATTCATAGAATCCAGCGCACAAGTGGCGCACGCGGCTGGCGCTCAGTGTGCGCGTGCGAATCCCTGCACCAGCCGCGTGCGCTAAAATCCATTTCCGCGCACAGCGTATTCATGGATTCCAGCCACCAAAACTAGCCGTGGCGCACAGTGGCACAGCGACCCTGCAGCAGCGCCAGTTACGCCCCCAAGAACGCCTCTCATGCAGGGAAAAGCCATCAATATACCCAATCCAGCGCAAAGGGCTGCGCTAACCCTGTACCAGCACAGCAAGCGGGCTACGTGTATCACTGGGGTGCGCGGGAAGTACCTCACGCGATTGGCCCCGTGCGAGCAAGTTACGCGTATTTCAGGGGTGCGCATGAAGTTCCACACGCGATAGCAGCAGGGCATGTGTATTTCAGGGTGCAGGGGAAGTTACACACGCGATTTCCGCAGGGTACGTGTATTTCAGAGGTGCACGTGAAGTTCCACGCGCGATATCAGCAGGGTACGTGTATTTCAGGGTGCAGGGGAAGTTACACACGCGATTCCAGCAGGGTACGTGTATTTCAGGGGTGCGTGGGAATTTCCACACGCGATTGGGCCCGTGCGAGCAGGGTACGCGTATCTCAGGGGTGCGCGGGAAGTTCCACACGCGATTCCATCAGGGTAGGTGTATTTCGGGGTGCGCGTGAAGTTCCACACGCGATATCAGCAGGGTATGTGTATTTCGGAGTGCGGGGGAAGTTTCACACGCAAAATCAGCAGAGTACGTGTATTCCAGGGGTGCGTGGGAAGTTCCACACGCGATTCCATCAGGGTACGTGTATTTCAGGGTGCAGGGGAAGTTCCACACGCGATTTCAGCAGGGTACGTGTATTTCAGGGGTGCGCGTGAAGTTCCACACGCGATATCAGCAGGGTACTTGTATTTCAGGGTGCAGGGGAAGTTACACACGCGATTCCAGCAGGGTACGTGTATTTCAGGGGTGCGCGGAAAGTTCCACACGCGATTCCATCAGGGTACGTGTATTTCAGGGTGCAGGGGAAGTTCCACACGCGATTTCAGCAGGGTACGTGTATTTCAGGGGTAAGCGTGAAGTTCCACACGCGATATCAGCAGGGTACATGTATTTCAGGGTGCAGGGGAAGTTACACACGTGATTCCATCAGGGTACGTGTATTACAGGGGTGCGGGGGAAGTTCGACACGTGATTCCATCAAGGTACGTGTATTACAGGGGTGCGCGGGGAGCACCACATGTGAATTGCACGTGTGGGCCCTCCCAGGTGTTCCCTCTACACCCTCCACGGCCCCTGCAGGTGGCTCACACCACAGGGGCCTACTCTGCACATGTCCTGCAGGCACCCCATCCACCATGTCCATGCCCCCCAGCCAACCCACATGTCAACTTGCACTACTGCCCACCAACGCATGTCCCCCTGCACCCCCAGCCACCAGAGGCACCCTCCATAGGCCCCCACCCATGTCTCCCACCACCCCCATCCCCCAGCCACCAGGGGCAGCCTCCACCAGGCCCCCACCCATGTCCAACTCATGTACCCCTGCACCCCCACCCCCAAGCACTGTGGGGCACCTGCCAGCAGGCCCCACCCATGTCCAACTCATGTTCCCCACCACCCCCACCCCCCAGCACTGTGGGGCACCTGCCAGCAGGCCCCCACCCATGTGCAACTCAGGGTCCCCACCACCCCCACCCCCCAGCACTGTGGGGCACCTGCCAGCAGGCCCCCACCCATGTCCAACTCATGTACCCCTGCACCCCCACCCCCAGCACTGTGGTGGCACCTGCCAGCAGGCCCCCACCCATGTGTAACTCATGTACCCCTGCACCCCCACCCCCAGCACTGTGGGGCACCTGCCAGCAGGCCCCCACTCATGTCCAAATCATGTACCACTGCACCCCCACTCCCCAGAACTGTGGGGCACCCTCCACCAGGCCCCCACTCATGTCCCCTATCACCCCCACCCCCAGCAGTGCAGGGGCAGCCCCCACCAGGCCCCCACTCATGTCTCCCACCACCCCCACCCCCCCAGCAGTGCAGGGGCAGCCCCCACCAGGTCCCACTCATGTCTCCCACCACCCCCACCCCCAAGCACTGTGGGGCACCCTCCACCAGGCCCCCACTCATGTCCCCTATCACCCCCACCCCCAGCAGTGCAGAGGCAGCTCCCACCAGGCCCCCACTCATGTCTCCCAGCACCCCCACCCCCCAGCAGTGCAGGGGCAGCCCCCACCAGGCCCCCACTCATATCTCCCACCACCCCCACCCCCCAGCACTGTGGGGCACCTGCCAGCAGGCCCCCACCCATGTGCAACTCATGTACCCCTGCACCCTCACCCGCCAGCACTGTGGGGCACCTGCCAGCAGGCCCCCTCCCATGTCCAACTCATGTTCCCCACCACCCCACCCCCCAGCACTGTGGGGCACCTGCCAGCAGGCCCCCACCCATGTCCAACTCATGTTCCCCACCACCCCCACCCCCCAGCACTGTGGGGCACCTGCCAGCAGGCCCCCACTCATGTCCAACTCATGTACCCCTGCACCCCCACCCCCCAGCACTGTGGGGCACCTGAAAGCAGGCCCCCACCCATGTCTCCCACCCCTCCACCCCCCAGCAGTGCAGGGGCAGCCTCCACCAGGCCCCCACCCATGTCTCCCACCACCCCCACCCCCCACTCCCCAGGGGCAGCCTCCACCAGGCCCCCACCCATGTCTCCCACCACCCCCACCCCCCACTCCCCAGGGGCAGCCTCCACCAGGCCCCCACCCATGTCTCCCACCCCCCGCCCCCCAGCAGTGCAGGGGCAGCCTCCACCAGGCCCCCACCCATGTCTCCCAGCACCCCCACCCCCCAGCCACCATGGGCAGCCTCCACCAGGCCCCCACCCATGTCTCCCACCACCCCCACCCCCCACTCCCCAGGGGCAGCCTCCACCAGGCCCCCACCCATGTCTCCCACCACCCCCACCCACCAGCCACCATGGGCAGTCTCCACCAGGCCCCCACTCATGTCTCCCACCACCACCCCCCCCAGCAGTGTGGGGCAGCCCCCACCAGGCCCCCACTCATGTCTCCCACGACCACCACCCACCAGCCACCATGGGCAGTCTCCACCAGGCCCCCACTCATGTCTCCCACCACCCCCACCCCCCCAGCAGTGTGGGGCACCCTCCACCAGGCCCCCACCCATGTCTCCCACCACCCCCACCCCCCAGCCACCATGGCCAGCCCCCACCAGGCCCCCACTCATGTCCCTTATCACCCCCACCCCCCAGCCACCATGGGCAGCCTCCACCAGGTCCTCACAATCCCCAATCATGTGCGTCATGATCAGCCTCCACAGCCAAAAAGCCCTACCAAGTAACCCATTCACCCACATGGAAATTGAAATTACATGTTACACCCCCAATGTCCATAAAGCAAATGAACCCATGTCCGTCACACACAATGGTTGCAATTGAATGGGAAAACACCCAACATGACATGCATGAAACCAATGAGATGATACCACACAGTGAAGTATGAAAACAAAATTGTATTAAAAAAAAAGAATGCAAATTAAATGAAACAATCTACAATGGCAATGAAAAAAAGAGAAGCTGCATGTCCGTCTAAAAAAATAAAAACTACAAATCCAAATCCAAAAAAATGTTGTCCAAATTCACATTGAAAATAAAATCAATCCAATGAAGAACTATGTACAAAACATCCAAGGGTCCATGAGCCCAACTGAACAAAGGAAACCTACAAAAAACCCTAACTAAAATGCAACTATATACAAAAAGTGGAGCAGTGTCCGTTGACTCCAAATCATAAGAAGAAACAAAGGAAACCTAAAACTAAAGAACTATATACAAAGGCGGCGGGCAAGTCCAACGGCTCACTCCGTGGTGTTCCGGGCCAGGGCATCATCGAACTCCTGTTCGATGTCCCAGAGGCGATCCTGTTCCATGGCCCAGAGGGTCCGCAGGGACGACGCCGTCTCCTCCTTCAACCCCCTGCGGATTGCCTCAAGGCACTCGGCCCGCCTCAGGGCCCTCCGCATGGAGTTCTTGATTTTGAGTTCATGGGAGACATGGGTGGGGGCCTGGTGGAGGGTGCCCCACACTGCTGGGGGGGTGGGGGTGGTGGGAGACATGAGTGGGGGCCTGGTGGAGGCAGCCCATGGTGGCTGGTGGGTGGGGGGGTGGGAGACATGGGTGGGGGCCTGGTGGAGGCTGCCCATGGGGAGTGGGGGGTGGGGGTGGTGGGAGACATGGGTGGGGGCCTGGTGGAGGCTGCCCCTGGTGGCTGGGGGGTGGGGGTGCTGGGAGACATGGGTGGGGGCCTGGTGGAGGCTGCCCCTACACTGCTGGGGGGTGGGGGAGGGGGTGGGAGACATGGGTGGGGGCCTGGTGGAGGCAGCCCCAGGGGAGTGGGGGGTGTGGGTGGTGGGAGACATGGGTGGGGGCCTGGTGGAGGCTGCCCCTGCACTGCTGGGGGGTGGGGGGGTGGGAGACATGGGTGGGGGCCTGCTGGCAGGTGCCCCACAGTGCTGGGTGATGGGGGTGCAGGGGTACATGAGTTGCACATGGGTGGGGGCCTGCTGGCAGGTGCCCCACAGTGCTGGGGGGTGGGGGTGGTGGGAGACATGAGTGGGGGCCTGGTGGGGGCTGCCCCTGCACTGCTGGGGGTGGGGGTGATAGGGGACATGAGTGGGGACCTGGTGGAGGGTGCCCCACAGTGCTGGGGGGTAGGGGTGCAGGGGTACATGAGTTGGACATGAGTGGGGGCCTGCTGGCAGGTGCCCCACAGTGCTGGGGGGTGGGGGTGGTGGGGAACATGAGTTGGACATGGGTGGGGGCCTGCTGGCAGGTGCCCCACAGTGCTGGGGGTGGGGGTGGAGGGGAACATGAGTTGTACATGGGTGGGGGCCTGCTGGCAGGTGCCCCACAGTGCTGGGGGGTGGGGGTGGTGGGGAACATGAGTTGCACATGGGTGGGGGCCTGCTGGTAGGTGCCCCACAGTGCTGGGGGGTGGGGGTGGTGGGGAACATGAGTTGCACATGGGTGGGGGCCTGCTGGCAGGTGCCCCACAGTGCTGGGGGGTGGGGGTGGTGGGGAACATGAGTTGGACATGGGTGGGGGCCTGCTGGCAGGTGCCCCACAGTGCTGGGGGGTGGGGGTGCAGGGGTACATGAGTTGCACATGGGTGGGGGCCTGCTGGCAGGTGCCCCACAGTGCTGGGGGGTGGGGGTGGTGGGAGACATGAGTGGGGGCCTGGTGGGGGCTGCCCCTGCACTGCTGGGGGTGGGGGTGATAGGGGACATGAGTGGGGACCTGGTGGAGGGTGCCCCACAGTGCTGGGGGGTAGGGGTGCAGGGGTACATGAGTTGGACATGAGTGGGGGCCTGCTGGCAGGTGCCCCACAGTGCTGGGGGGTGGGGGTGGTGGGGAACATGAGTTGGACATGGGTGGGGGCCTGCTGGCAGGTGCCCCACAGTGCTGGGGGTGGGGGTGGAGGGGAACATGAGTTGTACATGGGTGGGGGCCTGCTGGCAGGTGCCCCACAGTGCTGGGGGGTGGGGGTGGTGGGGAACATGAGTTGCACATGGGTGGGGGCCTGCTGGTAGGTGCCCCACAGTGCCGGGGGGTGGGGGTGGTGGGGAACATGAGTTGCACATGGGTGGGGGCCTGCTGGCAGGTGCCCCACAGTGCTGGGGGGTGGGGGTGGTGGGGAACATGAGTTGGACATGGGTGGGGGCCTGCTGGCAGGTGCCCCACAGCGCTTGGGGGTGGGGGTGCAGGGGTACATGAGTTGGACATGGGTGGGGGCCTGGTGGAGGCTGCCCCTGGGGAGTGGGGGGTGGGGGTGGTGGGAGTCATGGGTGGGGGCCTGGTGGAGGCTGCCCCTGCACTGCTGGGGGGGGTGGGGGTGGTGGGAGACATGGGTGGGGGCCTGTGGAGGGTGCCCCTGGTGGCTGGGGGTGCAGGGGGACATGCGTTGGTGGGCAGTAGTGCAAGTTGACATGTGGGTTGGCTGGGGGGCATGGCCATGGTGGATGGGGTGCCTGCAGGACATGTGCAGGGTAGGCCCCTGTGGTGTGAGCCACCTGCAGGGGCCGTGGAGGGTGTAGAGGTAACACCTGGGAGGGCCCACACGTGCAATTCACGTGTGGTGCTCCCCGCGCACCCCTGTAATACACGTACCCTGATGGAATCACGTGTCGAACTTCCCCCGCACCCCGAAATACACGTACCCTGATGGAATCGCGTGTGGAACTTCCCGCGCACCCCTGAAATACACGTACCCTGATGGAATCGCGTGTGTAACTTCCCCTGCACCCTGAAATACACGTACCCTGCTGATATCGCATGTGGAACTTCACGCGCACCCTTGAAATACACGTACCCTGCTGATATCGCGTCTGGAACTTCACGCGCACCCCGAAATACACGTACCCTGCGGAAATCGTGTGTGTAACTTCCCCTGCACCCTGAAATACACGTACCCTGCTGAAATCGCGTGTGGAACTTCCCCCGCACCCCGAAATACACGAACCCTGATGGAATCGCGTGTGTAACTTCCCCTGCACCCTGAAATACACGTACCCTGCTGATATCGCGTGTGGAACTTCACGCGCACCCCTGAAATACACGTACCCTGCTGATATCGCGTGTGGAACTTCACGTGCACCCCGAAATACACGTACCCTGCGGAAATCGCGTGTGTAACTTCCCCTGCACCCTGAAATACACGTACCCTGCTAATATCGCATGTGGAACTTCACGCGCACCCCGAAATACACGTACCCTGATGGAATCGCGTGTGTGACTTCCCGCGAACCCCTGAAATACACGTAGCCCGCTCCCCCAGGCCCGATCGCGTGAAAGAGTTCCCGCGAACCCCTGAGATACACGTAGCCCGCTCCCCCAGGCCCGATCGCGTGAAAGAGTTCACGCGAACCCCTGAGATACACGTAGCCCGCTCCCCCAAGCCCGATCGCGTGAGAAAGTTCACGCGAACCCCTGAGATACACGTAGCCCGCTCCCCCAAGCCCGATCGCGTGAGAAAGTTCACGCGAACCCCTGAGATACACGTAGCCCGCTCACCCAGGCCCGATCGCGTGAAAAAGTTCACGCGAGCCCCTGAGATACACGAAGCCTGCTCCCCCAGGCCCGATCGCGTGAAAAAGTTCACGCGAACCCCTGAGATGCACGTAGCCCGCTCCCCCAGGCCCGATCGCGTGAGAATGTTCCCGTGAACCCCTGAAATACACGTAGCCTGCTCCCCCAGGCCCGTGAAATACACGTAGCCCGCTCCCCCAGGCCCGATCGCGTGAGAAAGTTCACGCACACCCCCGGAATACACGTACCCCGCTCAATCGCGTGTGTAACTTCCCCTGCACCCTGAAATACACGTACCCTGCTAATATCGCATGTGGAACTTCACGCGCACCCCGAAATACACGTACCCTGATGGAATCGCGTGTGTGACTTCCCGCGAACCCCTGAAATACACGTAGCCCGCTCCCCCAGGCCCAATCGCGTGAAAGAGTTCCCGCGAACCCCTGAGATACACGTTGCCCGCTCCCCCAAGCCCGATCGCGTGAGAAAGTTCACGCGAACCCCTGAGATACACGTAGCCCGCTCACCCAGGCCCGATCGCGTGAAAAAGTTCACGCAAACCCCTGAGATACACGTAGCCCGCTCCCCCAGGCCCGATCGCGTGAAAAAGTTCACGCGAACCCCTGAGATGCACGTAGCCCGCTCCCCCAGGCCCGATCGCGTGAGAATGTTCCCGTCAACCCCTGAAATACACGTAGCCCGCTCCCCCAGGCCCGTGAAATACACGTAGCCCGCTCCCCCAGGCCCGATCGCGTGAGAAAGTTCACGCGCACCCCCGGAATACACGTACCCCGCTCAATCGCGTGTGTAACTTCCCGCGCAACCCCGAAATACACGTGCCCCGCTCGCACAGGCTCTATTGCTGTATGTTGCCACTTTTGTAATGCGAAGGGACGCTACCGCCTGCCTTCGTGTGGTGGACGTGTTTTGGCTTGTGCATGTCTTTCGCTGTGCGTGGCTTTGCCCTATTCGATTCCATGAATACGTGTGGTTCGGGTGCGTGTGGGCGTTCCGTCTGCTTCCCTGCAGTACATCCCCAGTTACGCCCTTATTTTCGCGAGTTGTTCCCCATTCCGCGCGTTACGCCCCGTGTTCCGCCCACTTTCTAGTGTATGCGCCGAGGTTGTGCGCTTTCACTGTGCGCGTCGCGCACGTCTTTCGGGATGTTGCAGTGACGTGTGCGCCATGCACGGGTTTGGCGCACATCCCGAGGAAGACACGCGCAGGGACTTCCATGTATCGCACGTGTGCGCCTGTTTATTTCCGCTTGCGCCTGCTTGCGCCTGCTTGCGCCTGCTTGCGCGAAGATTTTCGGCGCAAGTTTGTTCCATGAATCGGCCCCCTAATGCATTACTCTTAGATTGTTTCATATCCCCTAAAGTAATTATTGCTTTGCTAGATTTAATGCATCACTCTTTGATTGTTTCATATCCCCTAAAGTAATTGTTGCTATGCTAGATTTAATGCATAACTCTTACATTGTTTCATATTCCCTAAAGTAATTGTTGCTTTTCTAGATTTAATGCATTACTCTTAGATTGTTTCATATCCCCTAAAGTAATTGTTGCTTTGCTAGATTTAATGCATCACTCTTAGATTGTTTCATATCCCCTAAAGTAATTGTTGCTATGCTAGATTTAATGCATTACTCTTAGATTGTTTCATATCCCTAAAGTAATTGTTGCTTTGCTAGATTTAATGCATTACTGTTAGATTGTTTCATATTCCCTAAAGTAATTGTTGTTTTTCTAGATTTAATGCATTACTCTAAGATTGTTTCATATCCCCTAAAGTAATTGTTGCTTTGCTAGATTTAATGCATTACTGTTGGATTGTTTCATATTCCCTAAAGTAATTGTTGCTTTTCTAGATTTAGGGGGTAATTCATAGAATTCAGCGCACAAGTGGCGCACGCGGCTGGAGCACAGTGTGCGCGTGCGACAGTCTGTGCCAGCCGTGAGCGCCAAAATCCTTTTCAGCGCACAGCGTATTCATGGATTTTAACATCCGTTACCAGCCATGGCGCAAAGTGGCGCAGCGACCCTGCAGCAGCGCCAGTTATGCCCCTAACCCCTCCCCGTGCGCCATGCACAGCGCACAAATCCCGTACAGGGCGCACAGGCCAGTGGACCAGCATACAGGCCCCAACCACGAAAACGCCTGTAAAACTCCCCGCGCACCCCTCCGAATACACGTACACCCCTGCACGGGGAGAATCACACGCGATTGGGCCTATGTGAGCTGGGTACGTGTATTCCGGGGGTGCGCAGGGAGTTCCACACACGATTGGCCCTGTGTGAGCGGGGTATGTGTATTTCGGGGGTACGGGGTGAAGATTCACACGCGAATGGCCCTGTGCGAGCGGGGTATGTGTATTCCTGGGGTGCGCAGGGAGATTCACACGCGATTGGGCCTGTGCGAGCGGGGTACGTGTATTACTGGGATGCGCAGGAAGTTTCACACGCGATTGGCCCTGTGCGAGCGGGGTACGTGTATTACTGGGGTGCGCGGGAAGTTTCACACGTGATTGGCCCTGTGCGAGCGGGGTACGTTTATTGCTGGGGTGCGCGGGAAGATTCACACGCGATTGGGCCTGTGCGAGCAGGTTTACGTGTATTACTGGGGTGCGCGGGAAGATTCACATGCGATTGGGCCTGTGCGAGCAGGGTATTTGTATTTCGGGGGTGCGCGGGAAGTTATACACGCGATTGGCCATGTGCGAGCGGGGTACGTGTATTACTGGGGTGCACGGGGTGTTTCACACATGATTGGGCCTGTGCGAGTGGGGTATGTGTATTCCTGGGGTGCGCAGGGAGATTCACACGCGATTGGGCCTGTGCGAGCGGGGTACGTGTATTACTGGGATGCGCAGGAAGTTTCACACGCGATTGGCCCTGTGCGAGCGGGGTACGTGTATTACTGGGGTGCGCGGGAAGTTTCACACGTGATTGGCCCTGTGCGAGCAGGGTACGTTTATTGCTGGGGTGCGCGGGAAGATTCACACGCGATTGGGCCTGTGCGAGCAGGTTTACGTGTATTACTGGGGTGCGCGGGAAGATTCACATGCGATTGGGCCTGTGCGAGCAGGGTATTTGTATTTCGGGGGTGCGCGGGAAGTTATACACGCGATTGGCCATGTGCGAGCGGGGTACGTGTATTACTGGGGTGCACGGGGTGTTTCACACATGATTGGGCCTGTGCGAGTGGGGTACGTGTATTACTGGGGTGCGCGGGGAGTTCCACACGTGATTGGCCCTGTGCGAGTGGGGTACGTGTATCACTGGGGTGCGCGGGAAGATTCACACGCGATTGGCCCTGTGCGAGCGGGGTACGTGTATCACTGGGGGTTGCGGGAAGATTCACACGCGATTGGCCCTGTGCGAGCGGGGTACGTGTATTTCGGGGGTGCGTGGGAAGTTTCCCACGTGATTTCACTGTCAGAGCGGGGTACGTGTATCCAATGGGGTGCGCGGGGAGTCCCACATGTGAATTGGCAGTGTGGGTCCTCCCAGGTGGGCCCTCTACCCCCTCCACGGCCCCTACAGGCCACCCACAACACAGGGCACTACCCTGCACCCCTGGTCATGTCCCGCAGGCAGCCCATCCACCATGGGCATGCCCACCAGCCAGCCCACATGTCACCTTGCACTAGTGATCACCAACTCATGTCCCCCTGCACCCCCACCCACCAAGCATTGACGGGCACCTGCCAGCAGGGCCTGACTCATGTCCCCCAGCACTCCCACCCACCCAGCATTGATGGGCACCTGCCAGCAGGGCCCGACTCATGTTCCCCAGCACCCCCACCCACCAAGCATTGACGGGCACCTGCCAGCAGGGGCCGACTCATGTCCCCCAGCACCCCAACCCCCAGCAGTGAGGGGCACCTGTCAGCAGGGCCCGACTCATGTCCCCCAGCACCTCCACCCACCCAGCAGTGAGGGGCACCTGCCAGCAGGCCCCGACTCATGTCCCCCAGCACCCTCACCCACCCAGCATTGATGGGCACCTGCCAGCAGGCCCCGACTCATGTCCCCAAGCACCCTCACCCACCCAGCATTGACGGGCACCTGCCAGCAGGCCCCGACTCATGTCTCCCAGCACCCCCACCCCCCAGCTGTGAGGGGCACCTGCCAGCAGGCCCCGACTCATGTCCCCCAGCGCCCCCACCCACCAAGCATTGACGGGCACCTGCCAGCAGGCCCCGACTCATGTACCCCAGCACCCTCACCCCCCAGCAGTGAGGGGCACCTGCCAGCAGGCCCCGACTCATGTTCCCCCACCCCCATGTCATGACGATCCATGTAACCAAAGAGAAAATACCACACATTGAAGTAGGAAATGAAAATGTATTAAAAACAAAAGCAAGGGAATGAAATGAAACACACAAGAATGGAAATGATGAAGAAAAAGCTGCATGTCCAAAATATAAAAAGAAAATGAGTGAACGCAGAATCAAAATCAATCCAAATGCACATGGGTCCAAAGTGACTGTCCGGCAAAACAAATCCAAAGTGATAAACCAAGACAACACCATAGATCCATGGGAAAAAAAATTCAAAATGAAAAGTGAAATTCAGTGCTGAACTATTTACAAAGTACAAATCCAGGGTCCACGAGCCCAACCTTTCATCTGAAAACTAGAAAAAACCCTACCTAATGAAGAACTATATACAAAAACGTGGGGCATTGTCCAAGCTCCCCAAAATAAATAATAACAGAAAGGAAACCTAACACCATCTAACTATATACAATGGCGGCGGGCAAGTCCTGTGGCTCACTCTGTGATGTCCCGGGCCAGGGCATCATCGAACTCCATGTCGATGTCCCGGAGGCGGAACTCTGCCCTGGCCCCGAGGTCTCGCAGGGATGCACTCATGGCCTGTTCCAACTCCCTGCGAGTTGCCTCGAGGCACTCTGCCCGCCTCAACGCCCGACACATGGAGAACTCTTCCCTGACCATGGTGAGCCGCGTCTCTTCTGCCCACCACCGCTCCGCATCTATACGCTGGCCCAACCGCAGCCACACGTAAGACACACCCATTCCAGGGTCCTTCTGCCCTCTGGCCGATGCCTGCCCCTCTGATGTCGATGGCCCCGAGCCATCATTGCTCCCACCTGCTGCTGTTGCTGCTGTCCATTTGCCCTGTCTGATGATGCCTGCACATCCTCCATCTGCTGGTCTCCAGTTGTTGGGGTGTCCACCCCTGCTGGACCGCCAACTCCCGACTGTGGCAGGGATGGGATCTCCACCAAGCTGGCTGTGTCGGTCAGGCCAGGTCCACAGGGGGCCCTGGTGGAATCTGGGCCGGAAGACGGCAGGGAGAACGACTTGTGCATAGTCTCCACAGAGGAGGAGAGGTCCGCCAGAGTGCGTGACACATGTAGGAACCCACTGACAAGGGCCCCTCCCAACAGTGCCAAGTCACAATGCTGCTGTTCATGAAGGCGTGCGTGCTCCACCCAGGAAGCACGCACGTCATCACAAATGTCAAGCGTGCGCAATGCGACACCAACCAGGACGGAGCCCATACGGTCGTGGGACCCCTCATCCACAGGTAGTGGAGAGGCAGATGACGTGGCACTCCCCCCTACCTGCGGACGGGCCTGGGATGGGGAATCCCTGCTGGTGCATGGTGGTGCAGTCACAGGGTCAAGGACAGCGACATGCACAAGCCCCTCCGCGGTGACCTGTGCTGCCTCCTGACCCTGGACTGCACCACTTGCACCAGTGGTACTACCTCCACCAGGCCCCATGTGCGGCTCAGTAGCGGGCTCCTCTTCCTCTGTGGAGACCACCAACCTGGATGTCTCCACACCGTCTTCCGCCATTGCAAGCCCCTGTGGGGGCTCACCCGGCCCTTCTGCTAGCCGTAGAGGCAAACGCGGCACCAGTCCCCTCACTCCCAGATGATGGCAATTCCTGGGAGGGTGGCTGGGCCTTGCGTCGCTGCCCGGTGGAGGCATCCCCGCTGCTTGGCTCCACAGCACTGTCTCCGCCCTCTTCTTCACTTGACGCTGCGTAGAGGGAGACATAGAACACAAGCATCAGGGTACAGTACAATATTCCCCTAGTCAGGAAGCAATAACACATGAGTGGCTCTGTCAAATGTCACTTCCATCCTGTCCCTCCACAATACATGGGTGAATGCACGCAACACACATGCAGAAACAGGCACGGCGCCTGCAATCAACATCAGCATCCATGTACAAGGGCCTCTTTTAACCAAAATGTTGCCTTCAAACTCACATGCATCATGGCTCACACTGATCCCATGCACACACATCACCGGAGGGTCATACATCATGGCTTGTACACCACAGACACAGTGGATAGACACAGTGGATACAACGGTGACCGCACTGCATGAGTGAATCTACACATCATCACGGACATATGTCATGCATCCATGGCGTTTCAAAGTCACACACACTTCTCAGACACACACACATGTGCACCATACATGTACATGAGAGCAGCGCCCATCCCTCACCCCCCCTCCATGTCCAAGAACAGAGACTGGCATGCATTCATGTGTGCATTCCGCATACAGCTCCCCATGTTGCATTGGAACACATGCACCATCCATGTGGTTCACACATTACTGGTCTCACATGCATGACCATGATGTCCCTGCACACACACATCCATACATGGCCTATGTCACACATACAGGCAAGTAGCAGACTACCAGCACACTGCAGCATGCCCTGTCTCACACAGCAATGCTTGGCCACTTACCGCTCAACTCCAGACGGGTCTGCCTCCGAAGGATCTGGGCGTGGAGCGCTGGGCCTACGCGTTCCAGGACCCTCATCTGGATGTTGCTCATGCTGCCCCGGCCCCCCTCCGCGAGGCGACGGGCCTTGTAGAGGGTCCTGAACCTGAAGTCCTCCCAGCCCTTCCGGACGTGCTCGATGTCGTGGGTTGCCACCCCCTCTGCGTTGATGGCAACCACTGCATCCTCCCAGATCCTCTCCCGTCCTCCCTTGTTGGTGCGTGATGTTCCGAAGATGGCATCATAATGCCCCAGGACATGCTCCACCAGGACACCAACTTCCTTCTCACTGAAGCTGGTGGCCCTGTGCCTCTCTGGCTGGGGGTTGCCAGTGGTCTCAGATGGTGTTTGCCCCGACATGGCGACCCCCGAGGCAGGCGTGGGTGGGCAACTGGGTCCTGGGGCTGGGCTGTGGAGTGATGGTATCCCAGTCGGGAGTCTTCTGTTCCAGCAGGGGCGGACACAGCAACTGGACCCCTGCAGATGGCTGACATGCAGGCACCAAATAGCAGGGCACGTGGGCAGCAGGCAGGCAGCAGCAGATGGCTGGTGGGAGCGTGCTCTGGGCTCTTGGGGGCAGGAAAATGGCCTTTTGGGCAGGAGCGTGGTCTTCCGTGTGTTTTCACGTGGCCAGCTTGATACGGAGTGATTTGGCACGTGAAGAAAGTGCACGTCAGCGTGAAATCTGAGGAAAGGCCCTTAGCGCGTAAGCGCGTAAGTGACGTTATGCACGCGGGCGTTCCCCACAACACGGGGGCATTGTGATTCGGCACGTGCGAAAACTGCACGTCACCCGTGCTATTGGAGGAAAGGGCCTTTGCACGTAAGCGCGTAAGTGACGTTGCAAGTGTGGGCTGACTTAAAAGATACGAGTATCACGCTATTTTCTTGTACGTGCTTTTTGTGGAGAGCGAGCGGGTGTTTCTTGTACTTCATATTGGTTCACACGCGATTACTTCACAAAGTTTCCAGTTCGTACTCCCTGTTTCCTCAGACTTCGTTCTTTTCTTCTTTTGGCGGGGGTGTTGCCAACGCGCACACGCGCGTCTTTTTCACGTTCTTTTTCAAGGCAGACGGTGAGTCGCACACGTATTTTCCAACTGCGGGTCCCCCGTGTGTCGCGTACCCCATGCTGCGTGTAACTCGCGTACACTTATTTTTGTGTTTTCAGCGTATTGCGGGTTCATTTTTCCACGCATGTGGTCTACCAGGGGTTGCGTGCACATGTACTTTTGTTTTTGGGGTGCTTGTGCGTTGCGTGACCCGTCATCTTCCTCCAGGGGTCACATCCAGCCTTGCTAGAGCACTAGGGTACGAATTCCATCTAGTACCCTACCTCTTTCACCCCATTTGCCCAGGACAATTGTTTACTGCAACTCCCATACACACAACAACATCAGAACCATGGTTGGGAGCGACCAAGCAAAGGTGGCCGACCTCCAAAAGGTGGGCGTGGTGGGCGCAGTACGGGACGTGGCCAGGATTTGCAGGGTGCCCCTAGTGCCCCGTGTGTGGAGGACCAATCGGGGACACCTATGCCCCCCCCAATGGTTGTGGGAAACGTAGCTGACACCATCCCAGCTCAGCCCTTGTTGGACCGGCCCATTTTGTCACCTGAACCGGCACAGGATGACTCCCAGGCTGACTTCCAGGTCAGCAAGTCTAATCCACGTGTGCCGGTGAAATTTGCTGTCACCAGGCCACGTGGATCTGGGGAAGCAATGTCATCTGCTGCACCAAGTAGCCAGGGTGGGGGGCTGCAGCTCAATCCACCCCAGCTCCGAGTCTCCCAGCCAAGACAGTGTCGGTCCAGGTTCATCACACCGACGTTGGTCCTGCTGACATCACCCTGCAGCCAATGCCTGCACCAAGACCTATGGTCATTGTGCCTTTACAGGCTTCTAGTACCGAGTCCATCTGTGCTTCTGCCCCTACTGACCAGAGCGGTGTAAGCCACTCAGGATCCGCACCACCTTACAAGAAGAAGAAGAAGGGTGCTCTTGCACTACAGGCTGAGACCCCAGACACGGCTACACACTACGGCACGTCAAGGAAGCCTAGCTTCAATGACGCCGAACCTGATGCACTTGTGCCCTATGTGTCGGCACATAGCCGCGAAATGTTGGTGACTGCAGGCTGTAAGACTACGCCTGCTCAACGTAGGGCCCACTGGCAGACCATCGCGGACCACATTAGTGCCCTTGGATTTGTGAGGCGCACAGCTGATGATTGCTACAAGCGGTGGAATGACCTGAAACGCAGAGCAAAGAACAAGCTGGCTTCCAATCATGCCGCTACTCTGGTGACTGGTGGTGGGTCTCCACAAGAGGACAACCAACTCAGGGAACATGAGTCTGTTGCTGGAACCTTCGTCATAGAGGAACAGATCCAAGGCGTGGGAGACTTACCAGATTATGAGGCATTGTCCGGTGAGTGCCCATGCAAGTGTGTGTAATCCATGTGTATGTTTCTTGGGTGATGTGTAATGATTGAGTGCCAGGTGAGGGTGTGTACTCCTGAGTGGTATGGGTCACCCATGTGCTTCCTCCAAAGCATTCACCAGCCGTGGGTTTGGGTCTGACAGTATCACTTCTGACCACAGTGGCCAATTAGCGCCACATTACTGCAGTTGCCCTTGAACTGTCATCTTGCAACAACATTGTTCTGATTTTTCAGTGTTCATTCAGCCTGATTGTTTCAATCCTCCCATTTTTGCAACACATTTTTCTGCCCTAATGCCACATATGTGACATGCTTCTGTCATAGATTACAACCCACATTGGCCCACATTTATTACCTTGTTATGGGAATGATTTGACCATTCAGGCTGATTGAGTAAGGGCCTGCTCACATTAATTTTTGGGCCCGGTTTGAATGTTGAACATGACTGTTGTATTCTGTCATGTTGAAGTGACCAATCATTGATGTATCCATCTGCCTGCGATCACTGTATTATTGCACACTGGATGTGTTGCAGTGTGTGGCACATGCGTATTTTGTCACACTATTTTGCATTTTTCATCTCATCATGTCCATCTCACAAGGATGGGTGACAGTACTCATTCACTGACATATGGCTGTACTTGTCAAATGTACCATGGCTATGCTACATGCCATCTGTGTGCTGGCATGTGTCATGTATGTGTATTGCTCATGCCACTCACAGGCCAATGTGTGATGGCAGTGTTACTCAGCATGCAGCAAATGTGTTGCTTTTCCATCTTGGTGTCCTCAGTGTCTGCTTTTTGCCTCCCCTTCCAACTCAGTGACAGTGCATGCATGCCAGGGTTATAGGCATGTGGGACATGTGTTGTTCATGTACTGGATCTCTGGCTGGTCAGGCCTATGTGTGTGCTATGGTGCTCATGCCTGTTTGCATTTTTTGTCTTCCATGTTTTTGCAGATGATGACGCACTTGATGCTGTTGAGGTTGAGGAGATGGTGCAGACCCAGGAGGAATCTCAGGCACGACCGGGCACCAGTGGGGGATGTGGTGTGGTGGTGGGTAAAACCCAATCCTCCTGCAGACCATACCGTCCAGGGGTGTCTCTGGGTGCACCTCCCCAGACCTCTATGATTCAGGTGCTGAATCGTATGATGAGACTTATGTGCTGTTGCAGGTGAGTGCTTCTGGCAGGGATGCTGTTCTGTCCAACCCAGCTGCACCGGGGGTAGACCCCTCTATGGGGATGTCAGTGTTGGTAACTTCGCCTTTGGAGGTTACGGATGCAGGGTCACACTCCACAACATCTGATCCTGTTCCTGGGCCAGCAGATCAGAGGGGGAATGCAGTCCTGCAGCCTCAGGCAGTGCCAGCACAGCAAGGTGCAGATTGCCTTGCCCCAAACAGGCGTGGAGCCTGCAGACGCGGTGGCTGTACGCCACCAGGCAATACTGTATGGGAAAACTCTATTTACAGTATAGCAGCCCAACAGGGAGCATCGGTTGAAATGATGGCTCAGGCAATGGAGAGGGTGGCCACTTCCATTCTCCCCCCTGAAAGGCAGATGGAGCAACAACAGCAGGCAACAGACTCCATTTGCCAATCACACAGGGAAGACATGTTGGTGTCCAACAGGGACCAATGGGCGGCAGTGGAGACACTGCGCAAAGCCAAATCTGTAGAGTCCCAGGGCCACAGGGAAGCCCTGAGGTTAGAACTCCATTTCCTCAGGGAGAATCTGGTTGAACTTGAGGCTTCCAGAGATTTTAGGGCAGAACAGCAGCTGGAGCAGCTCACACATTCGCTCTCAGGTGAGCTGCAGCAACTCGTGAGGAGATCCGGGCATCACGCAAGGCCATGCATGCAGAAATGCAGGCAACCCGTGAGGTGCTGCATGGGGATCTCCGTACTATCATCCTCCAGAACGAGACCTTCCACACCGGCATGCTTGCTGCCATGGAGGACCATACCAGGGCTTTTCGTGGGCTGCTTCCCATAGCATCGCCACCTCCTGATGTAGCAGCAGAGGGTGAAGAGAGCGACAGCAGTTCTCCCACATTGGCGTAGCTGTGAGCCCATGGAGGTATTTCTTTTTCTCGCAACATCCTCCTGGGTGGCCTCCACCCCCCCCCCCCCCCGGCCCACACATGGGCATTTTTCTTTTTTTTTTATAGTGTGTTGCCTTGTGTGGCTCCCGTGGGCATCCACTGTGTATTCCAGCTGGGCACATACAGGCTTGTCCTTTCTTTGGGTTAGATGCTTGGGTTCCTGACACACACCCCCCCTGCTTCCCCTTTCCATGGGCTTGCAAAGGGTGTGAGCAAGTGACAGTGACGTACACAGTAACATTGGGCTCCCATGAGCTGTGTGGGCAGTCTGTGGTCAAAACTGTGTGGACATCCCTAGTGGGGATTGTTGTTGTATTGAACACTGCATGGTGTATTGATATGTGCTTGTTCATCCATGTCTTCCTCCTTATTCACAGGTACCTTATTCATGTCTTCACAAGGCCGTCTCCTTTGCAGATGCAGTTCATGTTGTATGCAGTACGCTGACACATTTGCGTGGCAGCAACACTCTGCAGATGGAAGGGGCCGATGTGCTGGCTTATTCAGGTTGTAAGACTACCACTACTTTGACTTTGTACTTTCATGTTTTTGCAATGTTTCATGCTGTGTTGATGTATTGTGTTGTTGGTCATGTATGCTGTTTGTTATTGATTACTGGGAGCATATTGTCTGTGGGCAGTTTCCATTTGGAATAGTGCACTTTGTGACACTTGTGTCATGTGTTGTGCATTCATTTGGTTGCTTTCACATTGCATGACATGCCATGGTGTGTTGGGTAGCTGAGATGGGGAGGGGTTGGGTGACATGGCACTATTTCCATGTTGTATTTTGCAAGGGTGTAGTCATTCATGCAGCATAAATGTGTGCCCTTTTGTGACACAGCATTGGTTGTCTTTCAGTAGGTAGGGATGCCCACAATGTAACACTTCCAGGTGTCCAATCTCAGGCTGGCATGGTTGTGACAGTTGACTATCCCTTATGTCATCATCATTGATTGTCAGCTGGTATGTACCAGGACTGTGTGCACTCCACACAGGTGTGATTTTAGGTGAAGTAATTAGCCACCAGCTGGGTACGGGCTGCCTCACCCCGTGCCCTTTCCCCTCCCATGTGCAGTGGGCATGCATGTGGTTGGGGATGTGGGGGCACCACCATGTCCACGGCCAGGCCCCGGCGTGTTGCAACGTTGTGCAGGACACATGCTGCCACTATGATCCTGCACACTACTCGGGGCGCATATAACTGCTGCCCACCAGAGCGGTCAAGGGAGCGAAAGCGTGACTTGAGCATTCCGAATGTGCGCTCCACTGTGCCCCGGGTTGCAATATGGGCTGTGTTGGCTGTGTTGTATCTTACCTCGGGTGGTGTGGTGGGGTTCCGAATTGGCGTCATCATGTAGGTGCTCAGAGGGTAGGCACTGTCCCCTGGGGAGGTGATGATGAGTATCATTAGTGGGGTTGTGACATTACTCAGTATCTGACATGCATGCATGTGCAGAGGCATTTATACTCACCAAGCAGCCATGTGTCGCCATGCCGCCCAGCTTCTAGGTCCCGGTTTAGGGTTGACATTCTGAAAATGAAACTGTCGTGGGTGGACCCTGGATAGTTGGCATATACTGAGGTGAGGATTCCCTTGGCATCACATACTACCTGCAGGTTGATGGAATGCCAGTGATTGCGGTTTCTATAGATGTGCTCAGATGCTCTGGGGGGACGTAGAGCCACATGGGTGCAATCAATGGCACCTAGCACTTTGGGGAAGTGTGCCACCCCGTAAAAGTCCTGGACGACAGCCTGCCTTTCTGCATGTGTTCTGGGCAGGTATATGTGCCTGCGGACTGATGGGCGTGCAGTCATGATGGCCAAGACCTGGTGTAGGCAGCGTGACTGCGTGGCCTGTGACACCCCCCCCCCCACTATGGCACTTGTCGGCTGAAATGATCCAGTGGCCAAGAAGTGCAGTACATTGAGCAACTTTTCCAGGGGGCTGAGTGCTTGGGAGCACAAGGTGGGTGATGTGAGGTCATCTTCCCACTCACTCACCAGGTCGAGTATTATGTGTGGTGGGAACCTGTACCTCCCATACACCTGGTCATCAGGCATCCCAAAAAGGCTGGTCCTGGGTGTAAAAATTCTGGGCCTGGCTATCCTCCTCCTCCTGCGGTGTCCCACGACCGCTGCTGCGAGGAATGGTATATTCATCTTAGCGTCTGAGCTTGTTTGTTGTTTGCTCACACTTTTATGCTGTGCGGGGCCGCATATGCCTGCTTCCTGCTGGCGTACGTGTTTCCGGATTAGCTCGTCTTTTTTGGCGTATGTGTTTCCCCTATTCGATTCCATGAATACGTGTTGTAGGCGCGCGTGTGGGCGTTCCGCGCATTTGCCTCCTGTACTTCCCCCGTAACGCCCACATTTTCACGCGTTGTTCCCCATTCCGCGTGTTACGCCCCGTGTTTCGCCTACTTTTGTTGTGTGCGCGCGCTATGTGCGCTTTCGCTGTGCGCGTAGCACACGCCGTTTGATGACGTGTGCGCCCACGTGCATCACGCAGGATTTTAGCGCACATCCCAGGATTTACACGCACACGGACTTCCATGAATCGATGTGCGCGGCTTTCGCACGCTTGCGCTGCGATTTTCACGCTTGCACTGCGATTCGCACGCTTTCGCACACTTGCGCGGCGCACATTAATTCCATGAATCGGCCTCTTAATGCATTACTCTTAGATTGTTTCATATCCCCTAAAGTAATTGTTGCTTTGCTAGATTTAATGCATTACTGTTAGATTGTTTCATATTCCCTAAAGTAATTGTTGCTTTGCTAGATTTAATGCATTACTGTTAGATTGTTTCATATTCCCTAAAGTAATTGTTACTTGGCTAGATTTCTTGCAGCACCATTGCATTAATTGTTTCAGTAATTGTTACTTCGCTCGATTTAATGCATTACTGTTGGATTGTTCGACATCCCCTAAAGTAATTGTTGCTTCACTAGAATCATTGCAGCACTGTTAGATTGTTCCATTCCCCCTAAAGTAACTGTTGCTTCCCTAGATGTATTGCAGCACTGTTAGATTGTTCCATTCCCCCTAAAGTAACTGTTGCTTCCCTAGATGTATTGCAGCACTGTTAGATTGTTCCATTCCCCCTAAAGTAACTGTTGCTTCCCTAGATGTATTGCAGCACTGTTAGATTGTTCCATTCCCCCTAAAGTAACTGTTGCTTCCCTAGATGTATTGCAGCACTGTTAGATTGTTCCATTCCCCCTAAAGTAACTGTTGCTTCCCTAGATGTATTGCAGCACTGTTAGATCGACTGTTTCATCTCCCTTAGATTAATTGTTGCCTCACTTGATTTATTGCCGCACTATGAGATTAATTTTTCATAGGTCCGAGAGTAATTGATTTATTGATCACTGTTAGAGATTAAAGACCTAATTCACAGAAGAGTTTTATAATGTTAAATCTCCATTGGAAAACACCCTGTGAATCAGGCCCTCAGTGTTTTATCTCCCTTAAAGTAATGCCGCCCCATAGAGGCATAGCAGCACTGTTAAGAGTACCTGATTTGTCTCCCATAGAGTAATTGTTGCCTTGCTAAATGTATTGTATCACTGTTGCATTAATTGCTTCATGTGCCTGAGTAATTGTTGCTTCACTAGATTTAATGTATTACTGTTCGATTGTTTTATATCCCCTTAAGTTATTGTTGCTGCACTAGATTTACTGCATTGCTGTTAGATTGTTTCATATCCCCTAAAGTAGTTGTGCCTTGACTAGATTTTTTGTAGCACTGTTAGATTAATTGTTTCATGTGCCAGGAAGTAATTTTTGCTTTGCTAGATTTAATGCATTACTGTTAGATTGTTTCATATCCCCTAAAGTAATTGTCCCTTGACTAGATTTTTTGTAGCACTGTTAGATTAATTGTTTCATGTGCCAGGAAGTAATTTTTGCTTTGCTAGATTTAATGCATTACTGTTAGATTGTTTCATATCCCCTAAAGTAATTGTTGCTTCGCTAGATTTTTTGTAGCACTGTTAGATTAATTGTTTCATGTGCCAGGAAGTAATTTTTGCTTTGCTAGATTTAATGCATTACTGTTAGATTGTTTCATATCCCCTAAAGTAATTGTTGCTTCGCTAGATTTATTGTAGCACTGTTAGATTCATTGCTGCATATGCCCGAGAGTAATCATGACCTTGCTTGATTTACTGTCCAAGGACAGATTAGTTGATTAATTTCACCTCGAGTAATTGTTGCCTCGCTAGAATTATTGCCCCACTTTTAAATTATTTGTTTCATATACCCAAAGTAATCGTTGCCTCACTAGATCTTTTGCATCACGTTTAGATAAAACGTTTTTATCTCCCTTAGAATAGTTGTTGCCTCGCTAGATTTAATGCATCACTGTTAGATTAATTGTTTCATATACCCAAAGTAATCGTTGCCTCACTTGATTTACTGTCCACGGTCAGGATAAGGGCTTGATTCATGGAAAAGTGCACATTAATCCTGCAAAGGCCGCACACCGAGAATGACACTGCGCCAGCCTGCGCACAGAATTTATTCTGTGTGCTCCGCGTATTCATGGAATTGTTTGCGCAAAGTAACAGTGTATACAAGTCACAGCAAGAATGCCCCCGACATGCCACCACGCAAAGCAAAAACAGACAGAAGAGCTACCTTTTCGTGCTCACTCAGGCGCGAATGCACACACCCTTCAAACAGTGGGTGGGTTCCCCTGCAAGCAGGCCTGCGTATTGGGGACTGTTACTGGCACCACGATAACATGCAAATGATTTATGGTAACTCGGGTAAAACTCGGAAAATCTGTGTGTGAATCCCAGTGCACCCCGCTATACTGCATACGCGCAACCCTAAGTCAGATCAGAACGACAGCTGCGTACACGCACCCCTAAATCCAACACCCTATCTTACCTCTGTGAGGTGAATCCTATGCGCAAGTGTCTGTACGCCTGCCTTCAGGTGGGGATAGTATGAGGGCTTTGCATGGCCATTCACCCGCCCAAAGGTTGCGCGGTCAGATCCATGAATATGTATCAATCCACAAAATAGTGGGCACGAGATGGACCGCCTGTGGGCCGTCCCTTGTAATGCCCACTTTTTGCCACGTTCTTCCTCCTTTTCCATGTTCAGCCCCCTACCCTGCCCTCTGCACAAGCCACGCCCATGCTCTGTGTGGTGTCTCGCGCAATGCACTCAGCCTCTCGCAGTGACGTGCTGAGCCTGTGCGAAGTCCCCGCAAAGTATGAAAAAGTGACACGCAGTCCATTGCATGGATTGACAAATGGGATTTCGCATGCAGATTTTTTCCGTGCAGATAATTCCATGAATCAGGCCCTAATTGTTTAATTTCACGTAGAGTAATGTTGCCACTCTAGTTTTATTGCAGCACTATTCAATTAATTTCTTCACATCCCCTAACATTTATTGCATCACTGTTAGATCAACTGTTTCATCTCCCCTATAAAAATGTTTCCCCACTAGTTTCATCTCACCATTGTGGGATTAATTGATTTATTTCACCCATAGTAATTGTTGGCTTGCTAGATTTATTCCATCACTGCTAGATTACATTGCTAGATTGCTAGTCTTGCACATCTGCTAGGTCCATCGTTGCCTCACTAAATGAGTGTGCCACTGCCAGATCTATTAGACCGCAGTCAGACTAATTTCTCACCCATAGATAACCCACACAGCCAGGCTGATGCTGTGGCGGTAAGTGAACAACTTTAGTCCCCAAACCCTCACAACAGCTTTGGCCTACACATCAGCGACATTTGCTGACTGTTCTCTCTCCTTCCACATGGTATGCCCTGGAAAGGCTCCTCTCACACTTGCTGGGTCTTTCCTTTCTTTTATATTGGCTCTGGCCATTAGGGTTTAGGGAAAGACTGGACCACAGATGGTGGTTCTCATCATGATTGCTCATCATTCATCCTCTCCTCTCCCTCGTCACAGTACTGGGAAAGTGATCTTCATTGTGGTGACTCTTCTTCTTCTTTGGCCCAGTACTTATTAGGGGAATGGTAAGAGGAGTACAACTTATGGGACTATATGGGGAGGGAATGCTTTTAGGGTCATAAGAAGGTGGTTTAGGGTGCATTGACCGGCGGATATACCGCATTCCATCTGGCAAGTCCACTTTACTCCCATTAGGATTGTCTCCCTCCACATGGTCCTCCATCAGGGTAGCACCCCCAGGGTTGGGATCAGAGAGCGGCCGCCCTTCCCTAGCCACATGGGGAGAGACCTTCCCAGGGGAGATAGTGGAGGCAACGCCAGATTCATCACAGCAGCCACGACCAACCCTGGCCTTCCACTTCATATGTGATAATATTAAAACGACAACTCAGAACACCATTTCTACATCCTATTCAATATTTTTCTCTTTTACAGGAATATGTTGATATAGAGCAGCACAATAGGAAAAGGTGGAACTCGCACTAACATCATTCCCCAACACCCTCAATGAGTTTACTTCCTGTAAAATAGAATGTTATGATCACAGGCGACCCAAAGAGCAGGTATACACATGCAGGGCTAGCGTGATTCACAGATTCCACTTGCTCAATATCATTTGTAGATGCGATTGTTAAGGCAGGAATAAAATACAAACAATTGTATAATGTGACCTCTGTTCAAAGGGTGTTGATGCGCTGCCTCAAAGTTTGCACAAGACATGAAATCATTTGCCTGCCAAATCCCCGTCTCAGGCTACTGGAGATGAGACAGTCAGTTCGAGGAAACCGCTGTAATAGTACACCAGAGGACGGGGGTGTTCGTATCAGTGATACCACAAGTTAGCAGACTATCTGGGGCCCATGTGGACCCTTACCCCGGCAATAATGGGGAACTCAGCCATGGGGCCAAATGTACTGTGTTTATTCTCCAAAAGACAGGGATCATACAGGAAACAACAAAATCCCTGGCAATCTCAGCGTCTGAGACTTTGTGTCCCCATTGTTGCCACTGGTTGGATCACCTCGCCTGAGAGAGTGCCTGCAGGTTGCAGTGTTCGGTGGGCAACGCATGTACCAGTCTTGTCTGTTTTGCTGGGAACAGCTCCTATTCTCACCATGAGTAAGTAGCCATTGTTCGGCTCGGCTGCGTCACATGTGCGAAGACCACAAAACTGAGCCTTTCTGTGTGAAATTATTCAGGATTTTATCCTGCATTTCGCAGGTGGCTCATTGCCTTGGGATTCATGAATTTTCCACCCGCCCTGGTCCTTGGCTGCGAACACTGTCTCTGTGCCTCATGCTGTACTTGGCTGCGAACACTGTCTCTGTGCCTCATGCAGTCCTTGGCTGCGAACACTGTCTCTGTGCCTCGTGCTGTCCTTGGCTGCGAACACTGTCTCTGTGCCTCGTGCTGTCCTTGGCTGCGAACACTGTCTCTGTGCCTCGTGCTGTCCTTGGCTGCAAACACTGTCTCTGTGCCTGATGCTGTCCTTGGCTGCAAACACTGTCTCTGTGCCTCATGCTGTCCTTGGCTGCGAACACTGTCTCTGTGCCTCATGCTGTCCTTGGCTGCAAACACTGTCTCTGTGCCTCATGCTGTCCTTGGCTGCAAACACTGTCTCTGTGCCTGATACTGTCCTTGGCTGCAAACACTGTCTCTGTGCCTCATGCTGTCCTTGGCTGCAAACACTGTCTCTGTGCCTCATGCTGTCCTTGGCTGCAAACACTGTCTCTGTGCCTCATGCTGTCCTTGGCTGCAAACACTGTCTCTGTGCCTGATGCTGTCCTTGGCTGCAAACACTGTCTCTGTGCCTCATGCTGTCCTTGGCCGCGAACACTGTCTCTGTGCCTCATGCTGTCCTTGGCTGCAAACACTGTCTCTGTGCCTCATGCTGCAGAGTCTGCATCTCTTCTTTCATATTTTGAGGCCTATGGCTTCATGCAAATTCACTACAGTCATTCTATAATTTTCCTATAAGTTCTAATATCTTCTCTGGAGATTAGTCGTGATGGAGCCCTATATGTCCCCTATGTGTTCCCGTAGGTCCTTATGATTAGTTGAGTTAAAGCAGTTGCAAGCGTGGTCTGTGCTTGCATGGCTTCCTTGCGTTTCTGTATTTGGCTAGTGTAAAGGAAAGGCTTTTGACAGTATGTACGTGTATCTGTCCTATATCTATAGAAGGGTGTAAGCATGTTCTTTGTGTATATGGGATATTGCCTTGCCCTCTGTAAAATGGCTCCTGTTTTGAGCTTTATCTTTATTGTCCATAAGACACTGGGGACCTTTGCCAAATCCTCCTCAAGAAATGATGGCAGTGCTTGCAGCATCATCGCCATCCTGGAATCTCTCGGTAATATATTTTCACCCAATATGTAATGCTAATGTCCAACACTATCTCGTGATCCGAGCAGTTGTCTTTGAACAATTCTTTGTCAGTCACAGTAGTCAACCTGTAACCTCATCCACTGCAATCACTGCCCTCCATGCTCGTCCGGTGTCATCAGCCCATTTAATGTTATCCTGTCTTCTCCCACTATTACTGCCTCTAGGTCTAATGCGATCACCGTCCCCTCTGGCTCGTCTAATGGTAGTTCTGGCCTGAATATGTATTCATTTGGAAGACAACGTAGTTTTCCCGGAACCCCCGGGAGCCATGTTATTATTACTTCAACTCCATATTGGAACAGGTCTTCAGCTGCTGGTACCCCCCTCTATCATGTGCGTCCACATCTCACTCACATTTAGGAGGTGAATCCTTGGTGTGGAACACACTATCCCTTGATCCGTGAATGAGATGGTCATGTTGTGTTCAAACATGATGGGCCTCATCACGAGTTGGGCTGTATCCCGGCTGTAATACCGCCCGACTGTAATAGCCTTAGCACCCACCGGTCCGGCAGTATTACTGCCAGATCACGTGTTGGGCGTTAATGGTAAATCCCCATTCCCCATTGGGTTTATTGGATCCAATGGGCCATTTTCGGTGTTAATATCGCTTGATAATACAGCTGGCGGTAAGGCTGCTGAAAACAGGCCACTAAATGGGATTTTCACCTCCAGAAAAAAGCTGGAGGTAAAACAGCCCATTTAGCCCCAACTCGAAATAGGGCCAGCCCTTAAATGCAGTGGTAATACCGTTACAGCCACATTCAAGGGATACAGCCCAACTTGTGATGAGGCCCTATGTCTCTTCTCATTATGTTTACTGGGGTCTGTCGGGAATACTATAAGAGTAGAGCTAAGTCATGCTCCCCTATAGAAAGTGTAGGATCATCTGTGAAAGGAACCTGTAGAGAAGGAGTCAAGTACCCCCACTTCAACCACCTCGCCCATAGTGCCTATATGTTGGGAGCCAGAGTGTGAGACACGTGCTGTCATGATTCACTGTTTCCGCCCTTTCTGGAATACGTGGTCTCTTAAGTACCATAGTATCATGTCTAGTATACTACCAACATGGCCGATGCTGCTAGGCAAGCCACGGTCTAGTGTTCCAGCTATGTCTGCCACTTCCTAGAAAACAGACACACCCCTGCGTCTCTGCACGCCTCAACGCTAACTTTCTGTGTTGGTGTACCAGCAAGTTTGTTACCCTGTTATCCTTCCTCATCTGCCTCCCTCTCCCCTTTGGTTCCAGCGGTACCGTTCCCTTCCTTCCTGGTATCCAGCCTGTACCGCTCCTCACATTCTCCGCCTTGCGGATTCGTGCAAATCTTCTGCTCCTTCCCGGACCCACGGCTCAGTTCTGAAGCGCTCCTCGCATTTCCACCTCGCAGATCCGTGCAAGTTCCCTGCTCCTTCATGGACCCTGGACTCTTCCTGGAAATTTTCCCGATACCCACAAAATCCCTCCAGGAACACTGAACGTTTCAAACCTTACCATCTTCCCAAGGCAGGAATCCGAACTGCATCCATACACCTGCATTCTGGCTACGGAGGAGAATTGTCCGTTCCTGTACAAGTCTCGAACTACCAGGAAAAAAGAGAGTCCTTCGAATCCAAGAAAGAAGACTTCAAAGGACAAACAGGTGAGACAAGAGCGGGAGTGTGACAGTTTGAGACGCCATAGACCTGATATTGATTCTAACATGGAGACTGCTGTACAGGACCTCATGAGAGGAATGCAGGAATTATCGACAGAAGTCCAGAACCTCAAGGCCGAAAATGCAGCACTAAAACAACTCGTGTTATCCAGGAACTCTGCATTTCAGGAGAGTGCCCTGGTAGGGGGAATTGTGGACAAATACGATGGAACCTCCAAGACACTGCGTTCTTTCCTTGATTCATGCCTGGTTCATTTCACGTTCAAACCTTACTATGTTTCACCCAGGGCTAAAGTGGGCTTTATAAACACCCATCTTTCTGGAAATGCCTTAGCTTGAGCAACACCCTTGGTGAATGCGGGAGACCCGCTCCTTGACAACTACGAAGGATTCTTAGACGCCTTCAAGATCATGTTTGACCGTCCTGAACAAGTGTACAGTGCCCAAGAGAAGTTATTGGAATTCCAACAAGGAAATCAAGATATGTTGTCCTATGTAACCCGTTTTAAACAATTGGCTAAAGAGGCAGATTGGACCCAGGAGGCATGATTTACCTTGTTTCATCGTGGGTTAAACGAAGAAATCAGAGACAAATTAGCTAGAGTGGCCCGTCCAGGTTCCTTCCAGGCTCTTTTAGATTTATCCTTACAAATTGACTTCTGTATTCAAGAAAGAAAAGCAGAGAAGAGGAAGATACGGACTTTACCACAGAAAGCCTCCTTGGAATACACTAGCCCTAAAGAGCCAGCTACACCTAACCCCTCAGATCCAGAGCCTATGCAGCTCGGCTCCTTGCGGGGACCTATCTCTTCTCAGGAAAGGACTTGTCGGATCAACACTGGACTCTGTATGTAATGTGCCTCTGACAAACACCTGGTAAGAAACTGCCCAATAGCACCTCCTCAGCGTTCGGGAAATGCCAGCTCCCGATCTTGAACGAAGCCCAGCTTCGGGAGAAGTGAATCTCCTTCCTTGAACCCTCATCCAAAGAACTCTTTGGTGATACTCCAAGTATCTCCGTCGACCGCCAACAAAGAGAACCATTCCATCCTGGCCCTAGTGGATTGTGGTGCTATGGGCATCTTCCTGGACCACGAGTGTGCCTTGAAGCACAATATTCCAAGAGAGTCCAAAGAAGTCATTCAGGCAGTCGAAGGAATAGATGGGAAGCCGTTGTCTTCAGGACCCATAACTCAGCAAACCTCAGAATTACTGCTTTCTACACACAATCAACAGGAATTGCTACATTTTTACATAATTAAGGCAGCTCATTACCCAATGGTTCCGCGCATGCCCTGACTTCGGAGACATAATCCACACATCAACTGGGCTGCCGGATCCTTATTCTTAGGATTAGAATGTTGTCTATCACATTGCCTTTCCCGGAATGCTTTACAAACCATATCCACGGAAAACCAGATCCCAGAACGACAACCTATCAGTGTTTCCAACATTACACAGTTACCTGAAAACTATCATCAATTCTCAGATGTGTTTTCAACAGTCATTGTTCAGTCACTACCTCCTCATCGACCTGAGGACTGTGCTATCGATACCGAGGAATCTGCATTCATACCCTTTGGAAGGATGTTCATTCTTTCAGAACCTGAAAAAAGAGCCTTACGAGGATACCTGGATACCAATCTAACCAACGGAACCATTCGTCCTTCCAAGTCTCCTGCTGGGGACTCTCTGTTTTTTGTACCCAAAAAGGATACCAAGGAGCTCCGACCATGCCTGGACTATCGGGGTCTTAATCAGTGCACCCTCAAGGACCGTTATCCATAACCACTCATCTCTGACATATTAGAAGCCATAAGTGGCGCTGTGATCTTTACCAAACTTGACTTGCGGGGTGATTACCATTTTATCCACATAAAGGTGGGCGATGAGTGGAAGACTGCCTTCAGAACACCTTTTGGACACTTTGAGTATCTGGTCATGCCATTTGGTCTTGCCAATGACCCCGCGGTATTCCAGCGCTTTATGGATAGAGTTTTCTCGTATATGCTATTCCTTTTTGTTATTGGCTACCTGGATGACATATTGATTTAATCAAACAACCCGGTCTTACATCAGGAACATGTTATCTTGGTCTTACAACGGTTACGGGAGAATGAGCTGCTGGCCAAACCCGAGAAGTGCATCTTTCATGTCTCTCCAGTGCACTGTCTGGGATTTGTATTAAGCCCTCAAGGAGTAGCAATGGATCCCGCCAAGGTTGAATCTATTCTGTCATGGCCTGCTCCTACATCAGTTAAACAAGTTAAATCCTTCCTGGGACTTGGAAATGTTTATAGGAAGTTTATTTCTACATTCTCTGCTATTGTTCAACCTATAGTTTCCTTGCTAAAGAAAAACACACCCTTCAGTTGGTCTGTAGATCAGGAAATCGCCTTCCAGGAACTAAAACATAAGTTTACTCGAGGACACATCCTGGCTCAACCAGACATTACTAAACCCTTCCTGCTGGAAACAGATGCCTCAGAGTATGCTATTGGAGCTGTATGAAAACAAGAGTCCAAGGCTAACGAAGAACATCCTATTGCTTACTTGTCTCGAACATTGAATCCCAGTGAGACACATTACTCAGTCCTGGAGAAAGAATGACTTGCCATCTCGACGATCTGTGGCTCCTGCTTTAGAGGGAGCAGCTCAAGAAGGATCCGTCGATGACTCGTCATCAAACTCTGCTATTCCAGGTATATTGGGGTGGTAGAAACATTATAGAAGGAAATAACTCTTATAGAACAATATATGGACGGAGCTTGTGATATAACTTTGCTTTACAGGTTGCCCAGGTGGGGGGATCTCCACACAGAATTGTGTCTAGGTAACGGGGCCAGTATTCTGCCAATGGTTCTAATCAACTGCTTTCCTCCTATGTCTATTGTTGGTTACCTTTATTAAGTGATTTGTGTGACATTTAACCAGAGTACAGTTGATGCACTTTAATGAAATCTGATAATAATTGTGGTACCACTTAGAACTGTATATATTTGCCATTGTAGATTTACTGAGCACAAAGTGAGTTATTGTGATTGTGTATATAACCTTGAACCTTAATTATATAAAGACTGTGTTTTAACTAATACAGTGTGTGGACATTCCTTTGTGGGGTCTTGGGGACTATACTGTACTTAAGAACCAGCCTGCATCACCTCCTGAGAAGCAAGGCCTTGATTGCTCGTCCATTGCTACCAACAATAGAGAATCTTGGCAAACCACACTAGCTGAATTCTTGGAACACAACGTGGGTAGTGTAGAAAAATGGGGTATGGTGTGGGGAAGCCCTGAAAGTAGTGATGTGGGGAGTGGAGGCGGTCAAGGAGGATTGAATGGTTAACGGTGTCAAAGGCTGCTGACATGTCAAGGCGAATCAGTGCTGCGCAACCCTCAGAGTCTGCCGCAACCTTGAGATCTTC